>NW_015640467.1:835949-865051 GCF_001515625.1 Sinocyclocheilus rhinocerous
TGTGTGTGTGTGTGTGTGTGTGTGTGTGTGTGTGTGTGTGTGTGCGTGCATGCGTGTTTAATAGTCCTGATGAAAAATATTATTTTATTTAATGGACGTTTTTGATAAGGCACTATGGATTTCCTACAGAAGCTCTTCACACAACAACTCGAAAAGCTGCTTCTTGATACTGATAAAAACTGATACTGATACTGGCTCAGATGGCATCGAGTCACAGAGAAACATTATTTACACAATTTCATATTAAATAAGAACACCACTTAATAAGATACCATCCTATCAAACTCAGTATGTCTTTGTTACATTTTTATGTTGGTTTGCTGTGTTTTGTCTCACCTACTAAGAAAGTATAAAGTTATTTTCAGTTAAGTTCTTAACTTGATTTATTTATCACCCATGTACTCACCTGCATTGCCTGTCATCACTCAAATTCATTTAAAATGTATTGGTATTCCTTTTTATCTGCATCAAGATCCATATGTTCTCTCCTTGTCTCGACCCTGCACTGTAAAAAATTAATCATTGGTCTTGTAATTTTCATAAAAAGAATTAAGATGATAATTAAAAATAGTGTGAATATTTAAAGAATATTGTGGTTCAGTGTTGTATAGATATATAAATATTGAGAACTTTTCACTAATAAAACCAACAGATTATGTTTTCCTCATATATTTTTTTAAAGGAAACTTAAACAGTTTTGAGGCTTGAATTGAGGAACTGATTAAACTGAAAAAAGGAAAGAAAGCTACCTACTAATTTTAAGAGAATTAGCTCAATTTTGCAGTTTTATTTTGGCTGTGATTGTTAGTTCCCAGCATGCTTTGCATATGGCTGGATATAGAGAGTAAATATTGAAATTAAGAGCTACTTTATGTGTTTGGTGAAGGGAAACATCTATTAATGTTTAATGTTCAGTTGTTTGATTGTTAAAATCAGATACTCAGAAAAGTTGTTTTGGAATTGGTGACTTGTAACGTGTAGTGGAGTCAGTTTCACTGTAAGGTATCTGTACTTTTACTCAAGTATGGTTTTTAGGTACTCTAGAGAGTAAATATTGAAATTAAGAGCTACTTTATGTGTTTGGTGAAGGGAAACATCTATTAATGTTTAATGTTCAGTTGTTTGACATTTGAAAGAGTTTCTGTTATGTTGATGTTTCTATTGTTCCCATTGTGCAGAAGAGTAGAGCTTATGGATAACTGCATGTACTACTACTCTGAGCGATGGAGCTTTGTTCAATCTGCAGCTAATGCTAGTGTAGTAAAGTTTGTTCCTACTTGAGCTGTTTGGCTGTATACAGTCTTTTAATTGTACAAAATAACTCAAAAGTCAAGTACAAACAGACCTTACTCAAAATCACAGACTTCTGAGAATCAAAGTAAAATAAATGAGCACATTTCCTTAATAATATTAAAATCATTGTGTCATAGATGAAATCATTTAGGAGATTTTACATGATTTATTCAGGTAGATTCCATTTAAAAAAATCAAGCCTTAAAAACGAATAAAAAACATTATGTGTGATATTGTTACCATAATTTTAAATAGCTCATACCATTTTTTTTACAGTGCACCTCTACCTCATTTTATTTAATAATGCTAATTCAAGTAGGTCAATTATTGGGAAATATTTAATTTCAAAACAACAAGAATAAATAGTTCTTGATAAATAAATAATATTGATTAATAAATAATATTCAAAACAGTGAATATTAATGCAGTCTTACATTTCAGATCACAAATAAGATTCTGTCTTACTGGTTTAGAAAGTGGAGGTCTTTCAAAATTCCCCCTTCCACCTTATTGCTATATTTATTAATGTCGAGTATCAGCAAATGAAATACTTGCAGTAAAATCATGATTTCAGACAAACATCACTAAATTTAAGTAAGTCTATGTCAAGAGCAATATTGTGTTAGGATACAATACATTGCTTTATTGTGTATGAAGTTATGTTAATAGAGTCTTGACAGTAATCATACATAATTCAGTAAAATAGATCTACTTACAGTATGATGCGTTATACAGTCCGTCTTTCGTCAGCTGTCCAGAAAAACTAGAACAGTTAATTAGATCTGAAATCTATAGTCAAGCCAAAACTTATTTTCTGAAAGTCATGTCTTTTTAGGAAAACCATTGGTGATTCAAAAACAGTCGGGAATCACAGGATTGATTCCAGAGGTGTAAAGTATTGGAGTAAATGTAATTAGTTACTGTACTTGAGTATATTTTCGGATACTTTGTAGTTGTACTGAGTATCAAAGATATTAGCAACTTTTACTCTTTACTTCACTACATTTTTGAATGAGTATCTGTACTCTTTACTCCACTACATTTGAAATGAGTGTTGCAGTTACACATTACATTTTGCATGCACCTAGCTTTTTCTGCAGCAGTTTATTTCTGTACTCAAGTATGGTTTTTAGGTACTCTTTACACCTCTGATTGATTCTGATCTATTCATGGCATCATGCCGGTCGCTTGATTTCGCCAGACGCTCATTGTCAATAACCATAATTCTGAGTACAAAAAAACGTTGCTTGGACAGAAGAGCTTCAAGATACTGAAATAATGATGTACACTTGTCTTTAGACTTGTTGGCAGTTTTAAATGATTATTTTAACGATTGAAAACGCAGACAACTGTAAATCTGTGATATACTTCGATTCACCTCCACTGTTATGCAATTTAAGTGCGGTCTAATTGCACTTTTGTCATCGACATTTTTTTTATTTACTTCTCACTTTCATATAATTTCTCCATACAGTCCTATATTTATATTAAATTATAATTTCATTTCAACGTGTATGTCCCATTTCAAAATTACCATAATTAAGTACCATTTTATTTAAAATTGTATTCTTGTTATTTACCTTGGCTCTGTGTTGCATTTGTGTAGTATGTATCAATCAGACATTTGATACAAGTATTTTAGTGACATATATGCCACATTTATGCAAATAATATGCTATGCATGTATGTGTAAAATGCCAATAATATTTTTTCTTTTGATTTAGAATTTAAATATGACCAAAACATTAATAGGCAAGATTTATTTAGAAAAGATAAAACATGTTATTGGTCATAATAATCTGCATGTTTAGTTCTGTTTTTAAATTTTGTTTTTTTTAAGTGTCGATGTAGATCTTAAGATCAGAGTTAAAAAAATGTAGTATACAAAGTATTTTTTTTGGACGTAATCTTGCTTTGTAAACTGCGTTTTTGCTAAAAGGCTGATGCTCAATTGCAATGTTTGGCCCATAGGCGGCAGTGTTTCTCAGCACAATTCAACATCCTCTTTGAGTTTCTGAGAGCTTCATAGAGAAGTGTTGATCCTGTCATTGCTCCTGCTGCAGCGAGCGTTTTCTGTTGATGATAACATGTTTTCATTTGAGTAGAACTGTTTATGTTGTTGTTATTCTTTTTTCCCCCTATTCTAGACTGCTGTTCAATGTGTTTGATTTCTCTGTTTCATATGACAGATTTCCACTGACTGAAATACAGATTATATTCAAATTACAATAGCTACTGTAAGCACAAAATGAAAACTGTACATTTAGCAATTGTTTACAGTTTGTCAGTATTCTTTATATTCTGCATATTTCCTGTCATTCATGTTGATGACAGTAGAATTGTGTTGCAAAATTCTAAACTTTAAGAAATTGTTATGAAAAGCCATATTCATTCTATGATGTCATGATCATTTTTGGATTATTGTGTGCATTTGAGTCATTCATTGTGAGTCATTTCAGGTCAAAGTCTACAATTAAGAAAAGTGTTTTAGAAATGTGTTAGAGATTTAAGGAAATGTGTCAAAGAAAAACAATAATAATATTATACTCTTACTGTAGTATTTTGCAGTTGAATGAACACAGATAAAACATAAAAACTGAGCCAAAACAAAACTGTTCGTTTAATGAATTTATGTAGCCTAAGTGTAATACAAGTGATAGCATTTCATATTTTCTCATATGGCCTCTAGATGGCAGCGCTTGTTAATATTAATTAATACAGCTAAATCGGTCTCTAAACAGCCTATAGTGATCATGATTACATGCACATCATCTTATGATAAATAATATTCTTTCACAATATTATTGCAGTATTTTAAACAGTATCTCACAGTAGAAGCTGTTTACATTATGCTGCTGTCAATTTCTGCTTCACTGCAGGAAAATAATTACAGTAATCACTGCAGTATTTTGCATCAATTACTTAAGCAGATGCAGGTTATTCAAAGCAACTTACAAATGAGGGAAATAAAAGCAAGCATGATGATAGAAAAAATTTTACATTCATAAAACACTGCGATTACAATCACACTTTACATCATATTAAGGTCATGCTATTGAAAGAAGCAAAAATATGTTCAGGATGCTGTTTTCAGACTTTCATCATGATTTGAGCTGAGGCATTATTTGAGTTTATTTTTAAAGAATCCTGTTAAGTAATCCAGTGCTCCATGCTTTACTTCTCCTGCTCTCTTCTTGATGTTTTCCAGTGTTTTGGCCTTTTCAGACTCATTGATTTCCTTCAGCTTCTCAATCAGAAAATCAATGTGCTGAAGTGTGAACACAGAATCAGTGTTGAGTGCGATTTTCTCCAGAGTTTCCACACAGCTGAAAGCTTCATTCACCAGCTTTATTTTCTCTTTCTCTAATGCTTGCAGTTCTTCTTCCAGCATCTTGACCAAAGACACACCAGTTTTGTCTTCATATTTCTTCTTTAAATCTTCATATGTCCTCGTCTCCTTCTTTGTTTTTGTTTCATATATTTTTGCTGATTTGACGTGTTCTTTGTAGTGGCATTTATTAGTGCACACTGTACAGTGCTTATTCTTCATCACGCTGCACCACGAGAGATTACTGACCCACCAGCATCCTGGATAATGACAGTTCTCCTCACAGACGGTGCAGCACATCGCCGCGCTGGCTTTAGAAGGATCAATATCAACCCATTCTTTGTAGGCCACTTCAACTTCATACTCAAAGTTCTTGTTTGCTTTGACATCTTGCTTGTTCTGCTCCACAGCTGCTTGAGTTTGTTTCAGCTCATTTTGTTTTAGTTCCATCATTTGAACTCGTGATCGTAAATTGGAGACATTTGCCTCCAGCTGCTTCCGTTTCTGCAACACATCTCGAGTCATCTTCAGGGATTTTGGTTGTAGTGTGTCAAGAATCTCGAACAATCCTGCCATTCCTCCAAAGCTGAGATTAAATGATTGATCCAGCCTCTGTTCATGTTCTTCAGTATCTTCAGCATCTTCTTCATCAGCAGCGTCTGTCTGACAGTTGTTAAACAGGAAAAACACTGGCTGATTCTTGTCATTTACTGCACACTTGATGTTAGCCTCTTCAACAGCCCTCAGGGCATTTTTATGACGCAATCCATCTGAGTGTGTGAGGAGCAAGATTATGTTGTAAGCAATATCTCTTCCAAATAAAGACTGAACAGCATCAAATATGTATTGTTGTCTGTCAGAGAGTCGATTGTGGGTTGAATTAATCACCAGACACACTGCATGTATTTCATGAATCTCTTCTTCAGATTTACTTAAACTGAGCAAACTCTCAGCGATCTCTTTATCTTTCTTAACTCCACGAGTGTCTCCATATCCTGGAGTGTCGATGATTGTTAAATGGATTGGACTCTCTTGTAGATAAAACCCATAAACAGTGATGCTGGAGGTCTGACTGTGAACTGATGTTCGGTCGCTCTGATCATCTGTGATCTCAAACCAAACCTTGTCTTCTCTCTGAACACCCAACATGTAGTTGATCATCGTATTGATCAGGGTTGTTTTTCCTGTTCCTGTTTGATCTTCTCCAGAGTTCCAGTAGAGTGAAAAGCTGCTTTCACCAGCTTTCTTTTCTCTCTCTCTAATTCCTGCAGGTCGTCTTCCAGCTTCTTGACCAAAGACACACCGTGTCCAATTTTCTCATTATATTCCTTTTTTAAATCTTCATCTGTCCTCTTCTCTTTCTTTGTCTTTGTTTCATATATTTTTGCTGTTTTGATGTGTTTGCTGCAGTGGCATTTATTAGTGCACACTGTACAGTGCTTATTCTTCATCACGCTGCACCACGAGAGATTACTGACCCACCAGCATCCTGGATAATGACAGTTCTCCTCACAGACGGTGCAGCACATCGCCGCGCTGGCTTTAGAAGGATCAATATCAACCCATTCTTTGTAGGCCACTTCAACTTCATACTCAAAGTTCTTGTTTGCTTTGACATCTTGCTTGTTCTGCTCCACAGCTGCTTGAGTTTGTTTCAGCTCATTTTGTTTTAGTTCCATCATTTGAACTCGTGATCGTAAATTGGAGACATTTGCCTCCAGCTGCTTCCGTTTCTGCAACACATCTCGAGTCATCTTCAGGGATTTTGGTTGTAGTGTGTCAAGAATCTCGAACAATCCTGCCATTCCTCCAAAGCTGAGATTAAATGATTGATCCAGCCTCTGTTCATGTTCTTCAGTATCTTCAGCATCTTCTTCATCAGCAGCGTCTGTCTGACAGTTGTTAAACAGGAAAAACACTGGCTGATTTTTGTCATTTACTGCACACTTGATGTTAGCCTCTTCAACAGCCCTCAGGGCATTTTTAGGACGGAATCCATCTGAGTGTGTGAGGAGCAAGATTATGTTGTAAGCAATATCTCTTCCAAATAAAGACTGAACAGCATCAAATATGTATTGTTGTCTGTCAGAGAGTCGATTGTGGGTTGAATTAATCACCAGACACACTGCATGTATTTCATGAATCTCTTCTTCAGATTTACTTAAACTGAGCAAACTCTCAGCGATCTCTTTA
Organism: Sinocyclocheilus rhinocerous; assembly: GCF_001515625.1. Lineage (NCBI taxonomy): Eukaryota > Metazoa > Chordata > Actinopteri > Cypriniformes > Cyprinidae > Sinocyclocheilus > Sinocyclocheilus rhinocerous. Next base: position 842,764 of record NW_015640467.1, read on the forward strand.
TCTTTCTTAACTCCACGAGTGTCTCCATATCCACCAGCAGAATGGTTTTGTCTTTTTTGCTTTTCTTTCGTTTGTCTTTATTTCTCTCTCCAAAGGTAATTTTTCTACAAGGTTCAGAGAATTTCAAATTGTCTCTCCTTGTTTGCAGACGGTATCGAGCAGGATTTCCATCTTTAATTAAGATGCTTTTCTTGATGAGATCATTTATGTTCTGTATAAAAAGCAATACACAATAAAAAAACCAAACAAATAAATAAATAAATAAATATAGATGAACATGTATAAATGGTGAACAATGTTATATTTATAAATCATAATCAAATGATAAACATCAACATCCCTAACAATAAAGGCCCTTTCACATAACTCCACCCAGAAAAGGCAAGCATTATATATTTATTTTTATTCGTCTCTTCCCCCTTAAATATTAAATGTAATTTTCTAATTGTCGAATTATAGTGGTTGTGCTTTAAAGTTTTTAACCCCTCTCCTCGAATCTGATTGGCTGAGAGGCTTTCCAGGAAGTGCTGATATTTCACTAGTATCAACAGGTTGCTGTTCACTATTTGTATCACTCTGCTTGTCTCTGTGTGAGATAGAGCATTTTTTCACAGCAAAAGGCAAAGGCATACTTAACAGATCATTAATTAATATACATTCAAATAGCTAGAAATATGAGATCATGTGTTTGTTCATGTTTACTTATTAAACATTTTCTATGTTTAACAGATCATTTTTTGTAAATTGAAATGCCTATAAATGTCATTCAACTTTAAATGTAAATGTTTATAAATGTTTACTAATCATTAGTAGGCTACCTTTATGAGCAGTCATCTCGATGGCAAAATGTGCCCCAAATGACCTGAATTCACCTGATTTACACATCTTTATAAATCATTTATTAATCATTTGTTCATGTTTTTGCAGTACTCAATCTAAAGTTGAAACTATTCATCATCTGTAAATGTTTATAAATGGTTACTGATCTTTTAGTATCTTTATGGGCATTGGACTTTTAGCTGCTGTAACAATGTAAAGGGTGGTTAGTTAAGTTCAGCTAAATGCTTCTTAAAGACATAACGCACATTGTAATTTGGGTGCAAAACATGTTTTTATAGCCTCAACACTTATATTAGTAGTACATCATTAAACAGGGTATTCCTTGAATCATACATCAGTAGGAGAAAACAAATACATTTTTCAAGAAAACACTTGTTCATTTATCAGAACAATGTAATATAAACAGATTGAACCTTGTTCCCTAAAAGTAATCTAATCTGTGCATCCTGTACCCAACCCGTAAACCTACCCATACCACCAAACCTGTCGCTAACGTTACCGTATCACACACCAATAGCAGCAAAAGTGTTGTACATGAACAAAAGCTTTTAATCATTGTATAACATCTGTCAAAATCATTTGTAGATTTTCAGAATGAATTGAAAGTTTAATAACATTTGTAAGCATTTTCTTTTACATTAAATAATTATCTGTTGATAATTAGGTAATGTTTAATAAATTTATTAGTAAACATTAACAAGCACATTATCTCATATTTCTAGCTATGTGAATATATATTAACTAATGATCTGTTAAGCATTATATTTAATTAGTTATTATAAAGCTTTACCCTGTCATGCTAACAGAATGTTGGGCTCATGAATATTAATCACATTGTCTGTGTTCGCCAGAGCTAATTTGCTAAAATTGTGGAAGGTGAGTGCTAGTCAATGGGATTACCAAATCAGACAAATCAGCTGTTGGAATTAAATTTGTAAATATGTCAAAAGAATCAAGACTTAGCTTGTTGTGTTGTCCGGTTTTCTCAAACTCTCCTTTAATGTTTTCTATAATTTTATTGGGTAAGAACATCAGTGATAGTGCACCTCCTAGAATTTTTAATTAAAAATCTAAGACATCAGAGATTTCTGTAATATGTTCATTTATATAAAACACATAAGTAAAATGGTACTGAGAAATGTGCATGTTTATGACAAGCTTTATTCCTCAGAAATAAATATCTCTTACCGTATACGATGGAACAGCTTCACCGATGGGTCTGAATGTGTGATTGATGTGTTGTTGTGAAGTAACACACTCCACACACACCGGCTGTTTGTCCTCCAGACAGAAGAGTTTGAGTTTCTCACTGTGTAAACTGCAGATCTCCTCAGATCCTGATGAACGGCTCTCATTTCTCTGCTTCAGGAACGATTCACACAGGTTTTGTAACGCAAGATTAACTGGAGGTTTGGGTTTTGAGGATCTTCTCCTGCAGACAGGACACTCCTGAGTTTTCTTGGTTCTCCAGAACTGATGAAGACACTCTTTACAGACACTGTGACTACATGACAGAAGAACAGGAGTCTTAAAGATTTCACAGCACACAGGACAAGAAAGCTCTTCAGCAGACACATGTAGAGAAGCCATTTTCTCTGTTTGAGCTCCAGCAGTCTGACCTTTACTCTCAGTTTCTGTTCGATCGTTTCAAAAATGAATAACCATGAGATTCACAAAGATCTGCTGTCTGATCAGAATCAAACTTCCCATCTCATAAATCCTTGTTAAATTCTTGTTCTCTTCGGTCTTCAGTGATCGCTGATTCCTTTCTCTTTTCTCAAGCGAGAATAGAGTTATGACAAAGGAGAAATAGCACGATAGTCTCTTCCAGGTAAGTGTTGTAAAAGAGTGCAGTTTATGATCATCACATGGGTTGTGTTGAAACAGGTCAAAGAACAACATGGGCCATATTCAAACACACATACACACACACACACACACACACATGTATTTGTGGTTTACGGGGACTCTCCATAGGCGTAATGGTTTTTATACTGTACAAACTGTATTTTCTATTGCCCTACACCAACCCTACACCTAAACCTACCACTCACAGGAAACTGCTGACAATTGTTGAATTTCATAAAACACCGTTTTGTATGTTTTTTAAGCCTTTTGTTTTACGGGGACACAGGAAGTGTCCTCATAAACCATATTTACGTTGTAGTACCCATGTCATTATACACATTTGTGTCCTCATAAACCATATATACCTGTACACACACACACACACACACACACACACAAATATACTTGCTTAGAAAACTTAGGGAATGTTTTTTATCACTAAAAGTAGCTCCTAAATCTAGAACAGCTCCTCCTGAGAAGGAAGAAAATCTCCGAAACCATCCAAAACATGTCTGCTGTTGTCAATCCAAGTTCAAGTTCAAAGTTCGAATACTTTTATTGTCAGTCTAGTCATACAACGAAGTGCACTGCAGAACGAAATGGAGTTTCTCCCAGCACAATGCTCAATGTGCATGATATAAATAAAACAGCAACATAGCCATACGAACAAGACAGCAACAATAAACATAATATACACCATGACCGACAAAATAACATATCACCATATGAGACAATTCTCAACTAAATATTTACAGAATAATACAAGAACTATAATTAGTGGGGTTAGTGCACATAATGGGTGTATTGCACATAATTACACCGTGAGTGTATGTTTCAATGTAACATCTGATGTATTGCTCACAAGTAGCAGCATAGAGAAATAACATATATGATTGAGCCAGTCTGTGCATATGTATCGGCAGTCCAGCAAACAGTATATCTGTGTATAGTCAATGTGAGTTTAGTAATGGCCTGCGGAAGGGAGCTATTACTGAGTCTGGCAGTCTTGCATCGCATATACGATAGTGTTTGTCAGAGGGCAGAAGGGTGAACAGTCCATTGGCGGGATGGGTGGAGTCACTGATTATTTTGGTGGCTCTGCTAAAGCAGCGTGACAGATGTAATTCCTGTATAGACAGGAGGGAGGTCCTGATGATTTTCTCTGCTGTCCTTACCGTTCTCTAGATGGACTTCTTGTCTGCAGCCATACAGCTACTATACTGTACCAGACTGAGAGGCTTCTGGTCAACACACTCTCTGTTGTGCCTCTATAGAAGGTTGTGAGGACAGGAGGAGGAAGGTTTGCTCTCCTCATCTGCCTTAGGAAATGCAGATGCTGCTGAGTTGCAAATAAATATGGAATATTACAATGATATCAAACTTTTGAAAAGGCATTACTTGTATTGTAAAGGTGTTTTTAAACGTAATTAGTCCAGTTTGCCATTCTTTGTCTTATTTTTGGTGGCTCTGTATTATTCATCTCTATATGCGTACAGTATTTTTAAAATGTGGTTTAAATATTGCCAATAATTAGTTTATTGATTAGGGGAACTGAATAGAATCAGCCATACACTCTAAAAAAAAATGGTGCTATATAGCACTAAAAACGGTTCTTTGGCTTTTAATCATAGGGGAATCACTTTTAGTGCTATTTAGCACCTATTTTTACAGGTGCTATATAGCACCTTTGTCAAATGGTGCCATGTAGAACCATAAGAGGTGCCATATAGCACTTTTGGCTTTGGATAAAATCATCTGCTAAATGACTAAATGTAAATGTAAATGTAAATCCAAACCAAAATGTTGCCTCAAGTATCTATTTATTTTTAAAGTGTGGTGTCTAATTCCCTCTCACTGTCCAGCAAGAGCTACAGGTACGGTACTGTAAAAAAACCCTGATATGTAGAGTCTCTGAACTGACCCAGATCACAGATAAGATATTGATTCAACATAAATGATTTCACATTCTTTATAAAATAAATAAAACCTTTTTCTCTCATTGTATTTCTTTAAATAATGGATGTAATGCTCATTTACATATTATACTATAACTGAAGATATAGTAAATATACTTTTTTTCTCAAATGCTCCAATGCAAAAAAAAAAAAACCTTGACCTTACCATAACAGAATCCATTTGAAGCAAAGTTGATGTTGATGTTAATACTTGTTGATGTCCCACAGGTTTGTTGTAGTATTTCACAGATAAACATAAATAGCTGCCATAAAACCAAAATCAATTATTTAAATTAATTTATTGATACAACTGAGATAGAAGTGAAAGCATTTCATATTTTCTCATGTTCTCATACATAATTTGGGCACTCTGTGCTTAATAATACAATTACAAACAGTCACTAAACAGTCAGTATAATATTTTACATGAGCTAATTTAGCAGATGATTTTTATCCAAAGAAAATTATAGAAAAATGTTAGATTCATAAAACATATCTGCAGTTATAATTAATGATAAAAGTGCTTTACACAACCTGAAGGACATGCTTTTTTTTAAATTAATTGAAATATTTCCAGGATCCCATTTTAAGCTTTTATAATGAAGACCAGTTTATGAAAGCATGAATTTCCATGCTGGTCTTGGCTGGTTTGATGCATATATTACTATAGATCTTGGACCAACATAGTCATGCTTTTCAAGAAAAATATGACCCTTTCAGATTTTTAAGTTGCATTCAGATTAGGAAGACAAGTTTTGAACCCAGGTCCCCCTGCAAGCTAAATTAAAATTTTACTAACTAGACTAACATACTAAAATAATGAAAAGAAAAGTATATAGGTAAATGGCCCTGTTATTTCAGCAGGGTTTGACAAGCTAAGGCATATTATTATTTTTTTTTTTTACGTATCCCAGTGCTCCATGTTTTTCTCTCCTGCTCTCTTCTTGATATTTTCCAGTGTTTCAGCCTTGTCAGGTTCATTGATTTCCTTCAGCTTCTCAGTCAGATAATCAATGTGCTGTAGTATGAACAGTGAATCAGCGTTGAGTGCAATTTTCTCCAAAGTTTCCACACAGTCATAAGCTTCAATGACAAGCTTTATTTTCTCTTTCTCTAATTCTTGCAGTTCTTCTTTCAGCTTCTTAACCAAAGACTCGCTATCCCTAATCTTACCATCATATTTCTTCATTAATATTTCAAATGTCATCTTCTCCTTCTTTGTCTGTATTTTATATATTTTTGATTCTTTGACGTGTTTGGTGTAGTGGCATTTATTAGTGCACACTTTGCAGTGATTATCTTTCATCACACTGCACCATGAGAGATCACTGACCCACCAGCATCCTGGATAATGACAGTTCTCCTCACAGACGGTGCAGCATGTTGCCATCTTAGCTACAGAATGATCAATATCAACCTTCTCTTTGTAGGGCACTTCAACTTCAAACTCAAAGTTCTTATTGTCTTTGACTTTTTTCCTGTCCTGCTCCAGAGTTTTTTTCAGTTCATTTTCTTTTAATTCTGTCATGTGAACACGTGATTGTAGATTAGAGATATTTGCCTCCAACTGCTTTCGCTGTTGCAACACATCTTGAGTCATCTTCAGGGTTTTTGGTTTGATCTTTTCAAGAAACTGGAAAAAAAATTCCATTCCTCTAAAACTGAGTTTCCATGATTGTTCCTGGATTGTTTGAAAATCTTCATCAGCAGCGTCTGTCTGACAGTTGTTAAACAGGAAAAACACGGGCTGATTTTTGTCATTTACTGCACACTTGATTTTAGCCTCTTCAACAGCCCTCAGGGCATTTTTAGGATGCATTCCATCTGAGTGTGTGAAGAGCAAGATGATGTTGTCAGCAATATCTCTTCCAAATAAAGACTGAACAGCATCAAATATGTATATTTGTCTGTCAGAGAGACGATTCTGTGTTGCTTTAATCACCAGACACACTGCATCTATTTCATGAATCCCTTCAGCAGATTTACTTAAACTGAGCAAACTCTCAGCGATCTCTTTATCTTTCTCAACTCCACGAGTGTCTCCATAACCTGGAGTGTCGATGATTGTTAAATGGATTGGACTCTCTTGTAGATAAAACCCATAAACAGTGATGCTGGAGCTCTGACTGTGAACTGATGTTTGGTCGCTCTGATCATCTGTGATCTCAAACCAAACCTTGTCTTCTCTCTGAACACCCAACATGTAGTTGATCATCACATTGATCAGGGTTGTTTTTCCTGTTCCTGTTTCTCCCACCAGCAGAATGGTTTTATGGGGATTGTTGTTGTCTCTCTCTCCAAAGCTTATTTTTCTATATGGTTCAGATTGATTCAAATTGTCTGTCCTTGTTTGCAGATGGTATTGAACAGGATTTCCATCTTTAATTAAGATGCTTTTCTTGATGAGATTATTTATGTTCTGTATAAAAAGCAATACACAATAATAAAAAACAAACAAACAAAATTATAAATAAAGATGAACATGTATAGTATAAATGGTGAACAATGTTATATTTATAAATCATAATCAAATTATAAGCACCAACATCCCTGCTAACAATAAAGGCCCTTTCACATAATTCAACCCGGAAAAGGCAAGCATTATACATTTGTGATGCCGTGTCCCGGCGCGACGAGCCAAAAACATTAAAACTCATTACAAACGAGGCATTCGTTGCATCCATTTATTTTTTATTTGTCTTTTCCCCCTTAAATATTAAATGTAATTTTTGAGTTGTTGAATTATAGTGGTTGTGCTTTAAAGTTTTTAACCCCTCTCCTCGAATCTGATTGGCTGAGAGGCCTTCCAGGAAGTGCTGATATTTCACCAGTATCAGCACGGGGCAGTTCACCATTTGTATCACTCTGCTTGTCTCTGTGTGAGATTTTTTTCCCCAGCAAAAGACAATGGCATGCTTAACAGATCATTAATTAATATACATTCAAATAGCTAGAAATATGACATCATGTGCTTGTTAATGTTTACTTATTAAACATTTTCTAATGATTAACGGATAATCTTTTAAAGGGGTCATATGATGTTGCTAAAAAGAACATTATTTTGTGTATTTGGTGTAATGAAATGTGTTTGTGTGGTTTAAGGTTAAAAAAACACATTATTTTCCACATACTGTACATTATTGTTTCTCCTCTATGCCCTGCCTTTCTGAAACCAGTTCATATATTACCTAATGCTCTTTTTTACATTTACAAAAATTAGCTCGATTAGTAATTTTAAGCACTTCACTATTCACTTTATTATTATATCATATTAATAATTAACTCATAATCACAGTCTGTAAATGTCATATATTTGGTCTCCGTTTGTTGTGTAGACTTCTACTATTTACACATCTTAACTAATCATTTGTTCATGTTTTTACAGTACCCGATCTAAAGTGGAAATTATTCATAATTTGTATATGTTTATAAATGTTTACTAATCATTAGTATCTTTATGAGCAGTCATCTCGATGGCAAAATGTGCCCCAAATGACCTGAATTCATCTGATTTACATATCTTTATAAATAATGTATTAATCATTTGTTCATGTTTTTGCAGTACTCAATCTAAAGTTGAAACTATTCATCATCTGTAAATGTTTATAAATGTCACGATCTCTAGCTGAAGTGCCCATGAACTCCACTAGAGGGCACCCCATGCTGTACCCTTTACCACTCACCCCGGACTCCATTTCCCATAATCCTCTGCCTGGACACATCATCAATTGCAATCACCTGTCTTTCATCAGATCTCATCTTCAGTTCACAGTTGTCTCACATTAGAAGGACTTTAAAAGTAGCACACACACTCTCTGACTTGGCTGGTGATTGAATGTTTAGCTTCCCGTTGTCTTGCCTTCCATGTTTCCTGGTTTCCTGATTATCGTGTTTTGATCCTGGACTATTTCCTTGTTTTGGATCGTTTGCTGCCTGCCCTGACCATCGCTTGTGTATCTGGATTACTCTTTTGCCTTGTCTCTGCTGTTACTGTTTTTGGACTCTGCCTGTTTTGACCTCGCTCTCTTTGAATAAAGCCTGCAAATGGATCCCCACTTCGTTGTCACGACTCCTACATTACAATAAATGCTTAGTAATCATTTAGGACCTTTATGGGCTTTGGACTTTTACCTGCTGTAACAATGTAAAGGGTGGTTAGTTAAGTTCAGCTAAATGCTTCTTAAAAACATAACGCACATTGTAATTTGGGTGCAAAACATGTTTTTATAGCCTCAACATTTATAATAGTATACTACATCATTAAACATGGTATTCCTTGAATCATACATCAGCAGGAGAAAACAAATACATTTTTCAAGAAAACACGTTCATTTATCAGAACAATGTAATATAAACAGATTGAACCTTGTTCCCTAAAAGTAATCTAATCCTGTGCATCCTGTACCCAACCCGTAAACCTACCCATACCACCAAACCTGTCGCTAACGTTACCGTATCACACACTAATAGCAGCAAAAGTGTTGTACATGAACAAAAGCTTTTAATAATTGTATAACATCTGTCAAAATCATTTGTAGATTTTCAATATGAATTGAAAGTTTAATAACATTTGTAAGCATTTTCTTTTACATGAAATAATTATCAGTTGATAATTAGGTAATGTTTAATAAGTTTATTAGTAAACATTAACAAGCACATTATCTCATATTTCTAGCTATGTGAATATTTATTAACTAATGATCTGTTAAGCATTATATTTAATTAGTTATTATAAAGATTTACCCTGTCATGCTAACAGGATGTTGGGCTCATAAATATTAATCACATTGTCTGTGTTCGCCAAGCTAATTTGCTAAAATTGTGGAAGGTGAGTGCTAGTCAATGGGGTTACCAAATCAGACAAATCAGCTGTTGGAATGAAATTTGTGAATATGTCAAAAGAATCAAGTCTCACCTTGTTGTGTGTCAGGGAAACGAGGCTGGATTCAGGTGCGGGTTCAACAGAGGCTTTATTGTAGTGTTGTCCTGTTTTCGGAAACATTCCTTTAATGCTTTCTTTAATTTTCTTGGGTAAGAACATCAGTGATGTATAGAGCGCCTCCTAGAATTTAAATAAAAAAATCTAAGACATCAGATATTTCTGTAATATGTTCATATATATAATACACATATAAGTAAAAATAAAAGTAAAAAAAATAAAAAGTAGAAATTTGCATGTTTGTGACAAGCTTTATTCCTCAGTCTTACCTTATTTGATGGAACAGCTTCACCGATGGGTCTGAATGTGTGATTGATGTGTTGTTGTGGAGTAACACACTCCACACACACCGGCTGTTTGTCCTCAGGACAGAAGAGTTTGAGTTTCTCACTGTGTAAACTGCAGATCTCCTCAGATCCCGATGAACGGCTCTCTTTTCTCTCCTCCAGGAGCGACTCACGCAGGTTTTGTAACGCAAGACTAACTGGATGTTCGGGTTTTGAGGATCTTCTCCTGCAGACAGGACACTCCTGAGTTTCTTTAGTGCTCCAGAACTGATGAAGACACTCTTTACAGACACTGTGACTACATGACAGAAGAACAGGAGTCTTGAAGATTTCACTGCATACGGGACAAGAAAGCTCTTCAGCAGACACATGTACAACATGGGCCATATTCAAACACACACACACACACACACACACAAATCTACTTGCTTAGGAAACTTAGGGAATGTGTTTTATCACTAAAAGTAGCTCCTAAATCTAGAACAGCTCCTCCTGAGAAGCAAGAAAATCTCAGAAACCATCCAAAACATGTCTGCTGTTGTCAATCCAAGTTCAAAGTTCAAATACTTTTATTGTCATTCTCGTCTTACAACGAAGTGCACTGCAGAACGAAATGGAGTTTCTCAGAGCACAATGCTCAATGTGCATGATATAAACAAAATGGCAACATAGTCAGTACGAGCAAGACTACAATAAACATAATATACACCATGTCAGGGCAAAATAACATATCACCATATAAGACAATTCTCAACTAAATATTTACAGGATAATACAAGAACTATAATTAGTGGGGTTAGTGCACATAATGGGTGTATTGCACATAATTACACTGTGAGTGTATGTTTCAATGTAACATCTGATGTATTGCTCACAAGTAGCAGCATAGAGAAATAACATATATGATTGAGCCAGTCTGTGCATATGTATCAGCAGTCCAGCAACCTGTACATCTGTGTATAGTCAATGTGAGTTTAGTAATGGCCTGCGGAAAGGAGCTATTACTGAGTCTGGCAGTCTTAATTAATTGGGGGGAACTGAATAGAATCAGCCATAGGTGTAAACTGAAACAAAGGCAAATGTTTTCAGCAATATCTCTTCCAAATAAAGACTGAACAGCATCAAATATGTATATATAGTCGATATGTATATATAGTCGATTTTGTGTTGCTTTAATCACCTGACACACTGCATCTATTTCATGGATCCCTTTTGCAGATTTACTTAATCTGTGCAGACCCATGGCGATCTCTTTATCTTTCTTAACTCCACGTGTGTCTCCATATCCTGGAGTGTCGATGATTGTTAAATGGATTGAACTCTCTTGTAGATAAAACCCATAAACAGTGATGCTGGAGGTCTGACTGTGAACTTGTGTTCGGTCACTCTGATCATCTGTGATCTCAAACCAAACCTTGTCTTCTCTCTGAACACCCAACATGTAGTTGATCATCGTATTGATCAGGGTTGTTTTTCCTGTTCCTGTTTCTCCCACCATCAGAATGGCTTTATGGGGTTTGTTTTTTTCTCTATCCCCAAATGTAATGTTTCTATATTGTTCAGATTGATCCAAATTGTCTGTCTTTTTTTTAAGACAGTATCGAGCAGGATTTCCTTTTTCAATTTCGGTGCATTTCTTGATGAATTCAACAATTTTTGACCTGGTCATTTTTTTTTCTCTGTAATGTTAAATAATAAAAAGTATTATTTTGCATGTGTATGATGTTTTGTTTTTATTATCGCAGTAAACAAGTACATTTCATATGGAACATTAAAACAAAGACTACAAACGTCCAGTGTTAATGTAGCTTGTTTGTTGGTCAAACTGCTTTATAATTCACATTAAATTTGTATATAACCATTACTCAGTGCAAAGCATTTACCAATTGATTAAATGGCATTTTGTCACCTTCTTTTTTCTACATTGGTTCTTTTACATTTTTACAATGACATATAAGGGACAGTATGATCCATGGACTTACAAAGAAGGAAGACTCAGCACAATTCTTTGAATTTCACACACACATTTTAAGTTGAACAAAAGAGTGACAAATATCCAAAAAGATAGTAGCTGTTTGTATTTGTGCTTCTGTGTTGGTATGTTGGCATCATTCTGCCAGTGCGTAGCCAAAATGCTAGCTTGTGCACAAATTAGATTGTTTTTGGTAAGGTAGTTCAGACATTTGTCTGAATAGGTGATGCTACTAATCTGATCCACTTACTAACAACACTTCACATCTGTATAAATGCATCATTCCATTAGGTCTAATACCTGTAAATAGTGTCAACAGACATTTTCATTGTCATCCATCATTTTTGCACTTTTATTTCTGCTGTTGATGCCAGGGACGTTTGTAGGCAGTGGGTTTTAAATGTGGTATGTAACCAAATCAAGACAGATATACGAAAATGAAAGTGGATAGTGATGTAATCTTACCCTTCAGAAAACAGTTGAGAATCTGTTCAGAAAGGGGAGATCTTCTTGCTAATCCAGTAAACTGATGATAATTAAAGAAATTATGTATTTAAAGATAAGTTCATGTGAACAGAAGTACATGTTGAAAATTAATCTTGCAGAACAGTATAAATAATTATATATACATATTTGAGATATCACAAATCATCATTGTATTTCTGCATTTATATCTATGTGGGATCTCTTCTGGAAGCTGATTCCAACTGCGAATAGAATAGAATAGAATCAGCCATAGGTGTAAACTGAAACAAAGGCAAATGTTTTCAGCAATATCTCTTCCAAATAAAGACTGAACAGCATCAAATATGTATATATAGTCGATATGTATATATAGTCGATTTTGTGTTGCTTTAATCACCTGACACACTGCATCTATTTCATGGATCCCTTTTGCAGATTTACTTAATCTGTGCAGACCCATGGCGATCTCTTTATCTTTCTTAACTCCACGTGTGTCTCCATATCCTGGAGTGTCGATGATTGTTAAATGGATTGAACTCTCTTGTAGATAAAACCCATAAACAGTGATGCTGAATCAGCCATAGGTGTAAACTGAAACAAAGGCAAATGTTTTCAGCAATATCTCTTCCAAATAAAGACTGAACAGCATCAAATATGTATATATAGTCGATATGTATATATAGGTTGTTTTTGTCTCTCTCACTGAAGGTCATTTTTCTATATGGGTCAGATTGATTCAAATTGTCTGTACTTGTTTGCAGATTTTATCAAGCAGGATTCCCATCTTTAATTAAGTTGCTTTTCTTGATCAGATCATTTTTTGTTCTGTAATGTAAAGCACAGAAAACACAACAGTAAATATGGTCATGTGTAAATTATGTACAATGTTTATTTACAAATCATTAAATGTGAGTTTTTACATTCCATGAGAAAGAAATAAAGTCAGTTATATTTATATTTAATGTATATTTTACTAATGCAATGCGAATCTGGGCGAGATACCAAGATACCAGTGGCTGGTGTTGTGCCAAAAGCCAAATTTTGGTATCATGCAAACATGCTGAAATTACTTTCCACAGTGATGTTATCTAGCAACCTTGTACAATTTAATGAGATTCTTGTTCATGGCTCTGAGGCGCGTCACATCACTGTCTATGGTGTAGTAGAGTTTTCCCACTGCTGCACATTTAATACTGTACTCAGTATCTGGTCTGAGATCAGTCAGAGTCACTGTATTCTGGTTCTGTGACACATTTTGAGACGTCCAGTCCTTCTCCTCCTTCATTTTGTACAGTAATGTGAGCTCCTCTGTAGCAGGACACGGTAGAGACACTTTCAAAACCACTTGCCTACATCTGACATCTTCAATGATTGAACAGTCTGGTTTTGATGGAGGAGTGAAGCAAACAGCTTTATTAGATTCATTTTCATACAAAAGTATGCAGGAACTTGGATTTTTTTTCCATTTCTTTTGATGCAACAATAAACTTGACTCCCACTGTCCATTCTCATATTTGTTCACATAAAAAGACCTTCTTCAGACATCGAGAACAAACACTGACACATACTGCTTTATGCACTCTTACAATCAGCAACAGGTGTGTGATTAAAACTTTTATGCCATATCATAGTGCAGAACTACCCTAAAGTTCAAACAATTCAACCCAGAAATCAGTTTTTGCCAGGATTTTTAATTCGGCTGTTAATACTGCCATCAAATTAGGTAGAAAATAGAATAATTTGTACTGCGGCACCTGGTACTAGAGCATCTCTCCTGCAATCATACAGCATCCCCAGCTAGAAGGGTCTCCCTAGAGCTGCCGTTTCTGTCACATTCACTCCCACTGGATCCATGCTAGACAAAACACAAAGGACGAAATCACCCCAGTGATTTCTATCAGTATCTATAACAGGGGTGTCCAGTCCTGCTCCTGGAGGGTCACTGTCCTGCAGCGTTTAACACCAACCCTAATTAAACACACCTGGACTGGCTAATCAAGGTCTTCTGACTCACTAGAAACTTCCAGGCAAGTGTGTTGGAGATGGTTGGAGCTAAACTCTGCAGGACAGTGGCCCTCCAGGAACAGGACTGGACACCTGATAGAGGTTTGACCAATAGTTTTTTAAAACGATATTAGTTTTTTTAAGGAGACTTGCCAATTCAGCCCAAGCTACTTTACTTACAGACTTTCATACATTGGCACTTTTATCTGTAGATTTTTACTATATCTATTTTTGTTTTGTTAAACTAAATGAAGCATAATTTACCATTTAAATCACAACTGAATGGGTTGTCTAAATGTCAAATAAACAAAAAAATTTAATACAGTCACAGTTTACAGTGCATAATAACATAGTCCTACCCTTTTGAAACAGTTAGGTTTCTGTCACGACTGGGTGCATGAATGAGGAGTCTAGCTTACAAAGCAAATGTGTTGCTAAATAAAATACAAATTAAACTAAATGAGTAAAGTTTGATGACAATCTTTGATGTTGGCTTTTCAAAACCAGGTCTGAAAGTTTAAAAATGGCATTGCAAAGCTTGAAGTTTGAAGGTTTTGAAGTCAGAGAAAGCCAATAAAAATTATGTTAAAAATAGTTTATCATATAGACTAGAGCAATTACATGAAAATACCTTAGTTTAGAGTTTTGTTTTTCAACTTTCAGAGGGCTCTGATGTTCATTTTATAATGTGCATTACAAAAGAGGAATCCAAAGACTATAAAAGAGTATACAAAGGCTTTTTTTTCTGAATAACTTGTGCATAGTTAGTCTCACTTTTATTTATTTGCAATATTTAGTATGTGCATTGTGCACTTGTAATTTCTCACACGGACCTTAGTGTTTCCAAATACAATTCAACATTTTCTTTCCATTTTTGACAGTAAATGTTACATTGAGTAATTGTATGTGTATGGAACAGAATACTACTTTATCACTTTGTGTATAATGTTGCTTAAGATTATTTTGTGCTACTTTGTTTTTATTGATAAAATATATTGCATAAAAAATGTTCTTGCAAAGCATGTTATCCTTGAGAATTTATCCATGAAGTCAATGCCGGTTTTTGGTCCTTTTCTCTTATAATTTATAACACAATAGATTACTTTATAATAATTAAATAAGCAAATTAGCATTCCACAATGGGAGAAAACCCATAAAACCGGTAAGAAAAAAAAGCAGCAGTGTTTGAGTGGAAGCTTCGAGAAGGATCTGACTGCAGTCTGCAGAGGGAGGCGCTACACATGTCGCCCCGCCCCTTCTCTACTCTCATTGGCACACAGAATGGCACCCACGAATAGCCCCACCCCTCTCTGCAGACTGCAGTCGGGTCCTTCATAAATCAAGAGACACAGACCGAGCTCCATCCTCTCAGCAGCATGAATCAGCATCCGACCCGCTCTCCAAGTTTCTGTGTTTCTCCCTTTCTGTGTTTGTGTGTCCATTAGGAATATGAGAAGATGCAGTGACCCACCCTGCTCCATTACCTGCGGAACTTTAATTCAATTATGTGGGACACTTATGGCCTAATGTTTAGAGTTGGACTTCTCGAAGGTCGCAGGTTCGAGTCTCAGTACACGCAGGAAATGTAGATGGGGGGGAGTGAATGAACAGCTCTCTCATCCACCTTCAGCAACCACGACTGAGCTCACCCGGGTTACCATACGTGGCCACACAGTCACTTTCACTTTCACTTTCACTTTTATTATAAACCCCCAGAATTATAATTTAAAAAAAAAATCTACCTCAGTCGGATGGTAACATTATGTAGAACGAGTAACACCGACAGTGTAAATTACCTTGTTCAAAATTATTTTAAACCAACCCCATCAACCTCTTCCCCCACCTCTACCCCATTCTATTTAATAATGTTAATTCAAATAGGTCAATTGTTGGGAAATAATTCATTTCAAAACAAATAAATCCGAAATTTGACGTCAGTGAATATTAATGCGGTCCCCCCTCTCTCTCTCTCTCTCTCTCTCTACAACTTATTGCTAAATTTATAAGTGTCACTAAATTTAAAGTCTATGTGAAGAGCAATAGTGTTAGCATTCAATACACATATTGCTTATGCAATGTGTATAAAATATTATGTCCTTAATCTAGTCTTTAAAAATTCATTAATAAAGTCCAGTGATCAGACATAATTCAGTTTATGATCATAATTCAGTAAAATAGATCTAGTTATACAGTCCGTCTTTCTTCAGCTGTCCAGAAAAACTAGAAGAATGGATCATTAGATATTTATACTGTAGCCAGCACCCATTTTCTGAAAGTCATGTGCTTTATAGGAATACCATCCATGATCAAAACAGCAGAGAGAGGGAGAGAGATGAGATGAGATTTATTTCACATTGAGTCTTTTTTATGAATCATTACTTGGTTTTAAACATTTTAAAATACAGTGCGACAAAAAACAAACAAAAAAACAAAAAAAACAAAAAAAAAACATGGAGATAATGTTTTAAGGATTAAATCAGCTTAATTCCAAGTGTTTTCTTGCTGCACTCAGTAATTAATTGAGATGGCATTATTGTGATTTCACAAGGCTTTAAGGAAGAAACGCTTATTTGGTGAATGATTCAAAAACAGTAATTTGTTATAAATAATTTTTTACTTCTCACTTTCATATAATTTCTCCATACAATTACCATACTTTCTCCATACAGTCCTAATTTCTTTTCAACTTGTCCCATTTCAAAATTACCATAATAAAGAATCCTTTTATTTGTATAATTTCAATTTTGTTCTTGTTATTTTTTATTACCATGGCTCTGTCAATCAGACATGTTATACAAGTATTTTAGTGACATATATCAACTTATGCAAATAATATGTTATGCATGTATGTGTAAAATGCCAATAATATTTTTTCTTTTGATTTTGAATTTAAATATGACCAAGACATTTATAGGCAAGATTTATTTAGAAAAGATATAACATATTATTGGTCATAATAATCTGCATGTTTAGTTCTGTGTTTTCATTTTTTTTAAGGTATGGCTAGCACTGACTATCAACTATGGACGATAATGTTACTACAGTGATATACCTGTAGATAAATATAGCCTCAGATCTGAGCTGCCATCACAGAACACAAAAACATTGTAAAGACTTGAACCAATGAATCTAATAGATCTGCAAAGAAAAAACACACGAGGGTGTAACTCCATAATGCTATATTCCAAGTTTTCTATCAAAACAGTTGTTTTGGGAAATGTAATTATTCAGAGAAAATGTTGACCTGCACCCATTATAATCATGAGTGATGACAAACACTTTCCTTTCCTTTCCAATCTGTTATTTAAAGTGAAACTGAAAGTTAGACCTGCATGTATAAATATACCCTCTGATGAGAGCTGCCATCACATCACGCCTGCACATCCTTCAGGAGCACAAGACAGTAAATATAGTTCTGTGATTCTTCGCATTACTCTGTTCAAACGACACAAGATTGCAAATGGGAGGAAGTGAATCAATACCAGGTAAGTACTGCATAGAATAATGGGATTGTCTCTGACTATGATAACTGATATGCATCTTTTAACTTAATTTACTTTTTAAATATGTTTTCCATCTATTTAATCAAATTTGATCTATTTAAATGCATAAATTAAAAAAATGCATCAGTTTAACAAAATTAATTTACAATATTCAGAATGAAACGACTGCATTTAAAAGTCTATTTGAATGACTTGATTGAGTCTGCGTGGATCCTGTAGTCACTCCCAGGTGTCTGTTATTAGAATACAGACTGAACAGTACACTGAGCAGTGTGGCCATACAATGTCCAAATAAGAGTGTTACATTGCAATAATGGGTGTGGTTCTGAAACAGAAATAAGCAAATAAAATAATAGCAAATAAATAAAGTATTGTAATGATAATTACACTCACAGAAATTATCTATTTAATGTATGTAATATACACAAATCGAATCTGTGATTGAAGCAAACAACAGGCCTGAATTGCGCTGTTGTGGCTGTTGTGGTACACGGCAGTGGCGTACACAGACCTTCGGAGGGGCAGGGGAGAAGTGGCGAGACGGAAACGCAGACCGAAAGGGCGTCGGCGATTAAGTGCGCAGTACCACCTATTTAACTCGTTCTGTCTCAACATTCAGGGGGCACTCGCAACCAAGCACCCTTCTGAAACACAAAGTGACAAAGGCCCTGTCCCAAATGGAACACTTCATGTGCACTTTCGGTCTTGCGGACTGACAGTGTGTTCACACCAGACGCGAATGTAATTATTCGCGCGAGTAGATTACATACGAAGTCAACGCAAAGACGCGAATAGAGGCGAATTCGCGCCGGGCGAGGCGAATTACGCGGAATGCGCGACGCGTTTGCCGCGAACGCACGATATTCGCCTCAATCGCGTCTTCCGCGCAAGTTCAAAAATTTCAACTCAAGTGGAAAATTCGCATGACGCGTTCTCGCGCAAGCCAATCAGTGAAGATTTTCTTGACACGTCGAGTTGAATCAGACAATAGAAGAGAGCATTATTTCAGCCTTCTGTTATTATATAGGTCTGGAGCATAGAAAACAATTCAAATCAGTTAATACCGGATCCTAACTTTACTCATCCTCCTCTGGATGGTGCTGTGAACCCAGACACGTCGGCGTTTGGCTTTCCATTGTATTTGGGACTTTTTGACAACAGGTACAAAACAGCGATTGTAGTTATCTTCACCATGGTTGATCGCGCTGTTTTTATTCGCGCGAGTGACTCGAAAAACATCCCGCGAGTAATCTAGAGCGGGATCCTAACGTTCCCTCTCGAGCTTTCACGAGACATCACAGAGACATTTCTCCGTTATGGGAACTCCTTCCCTTCCAACCTTTCCTGAAGTCCTATTGGCTCACGCCAGTCCAAATGACTGGCCAATTGTCGCGAAGTATGCAAATAGCATTGCAAATACTGACGCGCTCGAGAGGCAGTATAAAATGCGGTGCGACAATTACGTCAGAATCTTCTCCTTCACTTTGCTGAATAACCTAAGAATATGGCTTATAAACTATTACAGCTCACTTAAGCTTAACACACTTAACTTCATGCCGACAAAATGTCCGCATTCCTCTCACCCATCGAACCTGATGCCCCTGCTTGGAAAAGCGCGTGAAGGCGAGGAGTCGACTGATGCCCCTGCTTGGAAAAGTGCGCAAAGGCGAGGAGCCACCTGATGCCCAGGCGCACGTCTTATCACCCTTCCAGATTTCGCTGGACTATTACGCCAGTTTTTCACGCCCCTACGAAGTGGTGTTTAACTAGGTCGTATAGCCATTCACAGTCTGTAGTGACAGGCGCAGATGCCGCCGCCCACACCGGTTAAAATGCACGCCATGCAAGCAATGAGCCTTGTTATGCCGCGAGATCGAGGTCTTCTTTGGCGCACGGCTCATCGCCGTGCAGGGACACCAGGCAGCTGCTGCCAGGAGCTGGATGTGCTGAGAAAAGTGTAAAGGGACCCGGGAAGAGGCACCACGGCAAGCGGAGGAGCCCGCGCAAAATAGCTCAAAATACATGTGCACAAAATAGCTCTTTCCTCCTCGCTCAGTCAATGTAGCGCCGCTTGCCCCGCCTCAGAGCGGTGCAGAGCCGCTGCTCACACATGTTATAGCTGCACAGCACTCACCGGCGCATCCAATGACTAAGCCGCTAAAGCCGCTATGTCAGTCCCAGAGCGCGTGGAAAACTGTTCCGGGAATATCGTGCTGGTTACTCGGTGTGATAGAGCGTGGGTACGCCCTTGAATTCAGACGCAGACCACCCCGTTTCAACGGCGTGGTGAAGTCTCTAACATTGCCTCGAAATGCCCTGGTTCTGAGACAAGAGGTATGCAACCTGCTCGAAAAAGGAGCGGTAGAACGAGTCCCTCCGAGCGAGCTGGAGAGCGGGTTTTACAACTGCCATTTTATGGTGCCCAAGAGAGATGCAGGACTCCGCCCGATTCTAGATCTCAGGCCCATCAACAGAGCGCTCTGCAAGTGTGCATTCAGGATGATAAAACAGATCCTGGCGCGAATTCGCCCCGGGTACTGGTTGCGTCCGTGAATTTAAAGGACGCGTACTTTCACATTCAGATAGCAGCGCATCACAGACGCTTTCTGAGATTTGCTTTCGAGGCACAGTGTACCAGTACTCTGCTCTCCCGTTTGGGCTGGCTTTGGCTCCGTGCACTTTCTCGAAGTGCATGGATGCAGTTCTCGCCCCCCATCAGAGCGAGCGGCATGTGCGTTCTCAATTATTTGGATGACTGGCTGATCTTAGCTCAGACACGGGACACACTATAGACAGCCATATAGACAAACTGTTTCGTCACTTGGAGTTCTTGGGGCTATGTGTGAATGTGCATAAGAGCCTTCTCGCCCCGAGTCAGTCTATAACGTATCTGAGAGTGTGCTTCGACTCGGTGGAGATGCGCGCTCGCCTCTCTTGGGAGAGCTCGGCGGCCATTTTGTCTTCCCTGCAACATTTCAGACTGGGCAGCTCTGTTCACTTGAAGTTATGTCAGAGGCTGCTGGGACTCACGGCAGCGGCATCAGTATGTCATCTGGGTTTACTACACATGCGCCCGCTGCAGTTATGGCTGAAATCTCGAGCCCCTTGGACGGCGTGGACTTCGGACCGTTTGCGCATCGCGGTCTCCCGCAGCTGCATTGAAGCCCTGAGACCGTGGCGCAAAGATCTCTTCAGCCGGGGGGTTCCCCTGGGCTTGATGACGTCACGCGTTGTGGTCACGACGGACGCATCGACTCGCGGCTGGGGAGCAGTGTGCGAGGGCATGCCAGCTTCGGGGCTGTGGTCAGAACCCCAGAGCCGGTGGCACATAAACCGCTTGGAGCTGGAAGCAGTGTTCTTAGCTCTAAAGGATTTTCGGCCGCAGCTGGAACAGCGACAGGTACTGATTCGCACCGACAACATGTCTGTGGTCTCGTACATAAATCACCAAGGAGGCGTACGTTCCAGGGCTTTGGCGAGGGCATGCCGGCTTCAGGGCTGTGGTCAGAACCTCAGAGGCGGTGGCACTTAAACCGCTTGGAGCTGGAAGCAGTGTTCTTAGCTCTAAAGAATTTACGGCCGCAGCTGGAACAGCGACATGTACTGATTCGCACCGACAATGTCTGTGGTGTCGTATATATAAATCACCAAGGGGGTGTACGATCCAAGGCTCGGTACAAGCAGGCAGCGAATCTCCTGCTATGGACGGACCGTCACTTTCTCTCCATCAGAGCAGCGCACATCCCCGGTCTCCTGAACCGCGGGGCAGAAATGCTTTTGAGGAAGGGGATTCCTCAAGGAGAGTGGAGGCTGCATCCCGAGTCGGTTCGGATGATCTGGACCCGCTACGGGAGAGTGGAGGTGGATCTGTTCGCCACGAGCGAGAATGCGCACTGCCCACTGTTCTTCTCCCTGTCTCATTTCCGGCTGGAAGGGGATGCTCTGACATCGCACTGGCCAGCAGCCAGGCTGTACGCGTTTCCTCCAATCAAGATATTGCCACTGGTGTTATGCAAGATCAGGGAGGAGGGGGCTTCGGTGATACTCATCGCCCCGAACTGGCCGAACCAGCCTTGGTTCCCGGACCTGACAGAGCTGCTGGTGGCGCCGCCCTGGCCGATCCCCATCAGGAAGGATCTGCTGTCTCAAGTGAGCGGCTCGGTGTGGCACCCGAACCCGGAGTTATGGAGCCTTCATGTGTGGCTGCTTCGGGGATATCAGAGGAGCTGAATGCTCTGCATTCTCGTGTGCTCGACACGCTCTCGGAGGCGCGGGCGCCCTCCACGAGGCGTTTGTATGCTCTAAAATGGGGAGTGTTTGTGAAATGGTGCCATGATGTTCATATCGATTGCAAGATTGCATCCCCCACGTCCGCCTTCAGTCCCGCCCTGGGACCTAGAGGTGGTGTTAAGAGCTCTTTCACAGCCACCATTCGAGCCTTTAGCATCCGTTGATATGAAGGAGCTATCTCTCAA
>NW_015640467.1:868831-869703 GCF_001515625.1 Sinocyclocheilus rhinocerous
TCAGCCGGGGGGTTCCCCTGGGCTTGGTGACGTCGCGCGTTGTGGTCACGACGGACGCATCGACTCGCGGCTGGGGAGCAGTGTGCGAGGGCATGCCGGCTTCGGGGCTGTGGTCAGAACCCCAGAGCCGGTGGCACATAAACCGCTTGGAGCTGGAAGCAGTGTTCTTAGCTCTAAAGGATTTACGGCCGCAGCTGGAACAGCGACATGTACTGATTCGCACCGACAATGTCTGTGGTGTCGTATATATAAATCACCAAGGGGGTGTACGATCCAAGGCTCGGTACAAGCAGGCAGCGAATCTCCTGCTATGGATGGACCGTCACTTTCTCTCCATCAGAGCAGCGCACATCCCCGGTCTCCTGAACCGCGGGGCAGAAATGCTTTTGAGGAAGGGGATTCCTCAAGGAGAGTGGAGGCTGCATCCCGAGTCGGTTCGGATGATTTGGACCCGCTACGGGAGAGTGGAGGTGGATCTGTTCGCCACGAGCGAGAATGCGCACTGCCCACTGTTCTTCTCCCTGTCTCATTTCCGGCTGGAAGGGGATGCTCTGACATCGCACTGGCCAGCAGCCAGGCCGTATGCATTCCTCCGATCAAGATAATGCAGCTGGTGATATGCAAGATCAAGGAGGAGGAGGCTTCAGTGACACTCGTCGCCCCGAACTGGCCGACCCAGCCTTGGTTCCCGGACCTGACAAAGCTGCTGGTGGCGCCGCCCTGGCCGATCCCCATCAGGAAGGATCTGCCGTCTCAAACGAGCGGCTCGGTGTGGCACCCCAACCCGGAGTTATTGAGCCATCATATGTGGCTACCTCGGGGATATCAGAGGAGCTGACCGCCCTGCATTCTCGTGTGCTTGATACGCTCTC
>NW_015640467.1:870629-871927 GCF_001515625.1 Sinocyclocheilus rhinocerous
TGTCGGATGTTCTGCGTTTTCTACAGTACAGGCTTGATAGTGGATGTCTACCATCAACACTGGCCGCTATTGCCTTGTTTGGTTCCCCGCTGGGCGGGCAATTGATCGGTAGGCATGCGCTGGTGGTGAGTGTTCTTAAGGGGGCAAGGAGGTTGCATTCCCCGCGTTCGCCTTCAGTTTCACCCTGGGACCTAGAGGTGGTGTTAAGAGCTCTTTCACAACCACCATTCGAGCCTTTAGCATCCATTGCAATGAAGGAGCTATCTCTCAAACTGCACTTCTTCTTGCCCTCGCTTCGGCTAAACGCATAGGGGATTTACATGCGTTTTCTGTGGACAGCGATTGTATTCGCTTCGGACCCAGTGACTGCAGCGTCACTCTCCGGCCGAGACCGGGCTACGTGCCTAAATCACTATCTACCCCCTTCAGAGCGCAGACTGTTTCGCTGTCTGCCCTGTCTTCTGAGTCACCGACCTCGTGTGATGCGGACGCTCAGATTTCGGTGTGCCCCGTCAGGGCTTTGAGGATTTTCATTGACCGTTCGGCCAGCTTTCGGCAATATGACCAGCTTTTCGTGTGCTACAGTGGTTGTGCGAAGGGTCTGGCCGTGTCAAAAAGGAGGCTTTCCCAGTGTATTGTTGACGCTAACACGGCTGTTATACGAGCCAAGGTTTGGAATGGCCTTTGCACATTAGGGCCCACTCAACAAGAGCTATCGCCTCCTCCTGGTCGTGGTCGAGAGGTATGTCTATGTATATATGCTTTGCATCAGGCTGGTCTTCTCAGAATACCTTCGCCAGGTTTTACAAGCTGGACGCTCAGTCCTTAGCCTCCCAAGTGCTGCCGGTGAGTGACTGATTCACGTTTATGCTACCTCTGTACATGTGTGTTTGCTGCCTCGCACAGTAATTACTCTGCGCAGCCCTATATGCTATTGTTGCTGTTGTCTGCCCTGTACTCAGTGCAGCTCCTGCTATTCAATGTCTAATTCGATTGGTGTACCATCATCATGCTCATTGGCTTGTCTCCACCTATCAGCTGCGAGCCCGCCTAGCAAGCGTCGCTATTGGTTGTGGGAAATGTGTGTTCTATCTTCGCTGAGTATGTGACTTGTACAGGCTTCTCGTAGCCTCTCTCACGGCGGGATTGAATATTGTTCCCATAACGGAGAAATGTCTCTGTGATGTCTCGTGAAAGCTCGCGAGGGAACGTCTCCGGTTACTATCGTAACCTTATGGAGGAAACAGTCCTCCATAAAATGCGCTGGACACATCTGAATATTTGGGTTGAACTGTTCT
>NW_015640467.1:872056-903534 GCF_001515625.1 Sinocyclocheilus rhinocerous
AAAGTAGTTTGGCTTTCACAACGAAACACACAGCTCTTCACGACATGGCGGCGGCAACAACAATACTACAGCGAGAATAAAAGTTACGCCTTCTTTCTTTGCGTGAACATTTGGGCGGCGTTATGCAAATCTTCCCACATAGTGACGTAGATATGTGGGGGTGTGTTAGAACGAGCCATTTTAGGTAGACGTGGCTGACTCAACTTTTATAAAGAATATCTCTTTGGATTTGAGACTTTAGTCTTTGCATCTTTACAGATCTTCTTTATGCACCAAGAGCTTGTAACACTTCAAAGAGAAAGGTAAAATTGAAATAGCATCATATGACCCCTTTAACACCAATTCTTGTTTGAATTGAAATCATTTTTTTTCTTGGTTATGTGAATGTGCAAACACTCCTTTTATCATTTTGCAAACATTATGGGAATGTTACTTTTGATATGTTCCCTAAACATTTTGAAACCATTAGTAATATCCACACAACATCCAACTAAAACATCTCTGAAAAACAGTTCCATAAATGATGCGTAATGTTTTTGCTTTAACGTTTTTAAAACATTATTAAAACCAAAAACTTTGAACAAATGTTATATTAATGTTACTATAAGGACATTTGTAAATTTGAGAGATCCTTGCCAGAATGTTAGCCAAAGTTCTGAGAACAATCTCTGTTAGATGGGATAGATACATTCTGAGACTCAGAGATTGAGATAATACCAATTTATTGTTAAACTGAATTGTTTATTTGATCTATATGTTTTTTTTTTTTACTGAACTGGATGAAGAATGGAGGACATTTGACTGGAGGTAAGCTACATATACAAAGGTTATGTGGACTATGTAGTATGTGGACTATCTTATCATAGATAGTAGACTGTTCAAAGATATGGTACATTTTGCATTTGTAGAAAGCCCAAATAGCAAAAATTATATTTAGGCCTAATTATATTTAGGCCTACTGTAAAATATACATTGTCTAATACATATTTGTTTTGAAATATCTGACCTCTAAATAAATGTTTGTTGTTGACGTTTTTTTTTTTTTTTTTTTTACATTGAAGGACATTGTGTGCAGGCTTTTATTCCCTTTTGCCTGGAAATATGAAATGAAGTATAACTGGTTTCAAAATATCAAACTATAAGTGTATTTAAAATGGAGATAAAAAAAATATATATATTTTGAAAAATTATGTAAATTGACTAAAATATTACATACTGGCTGAATAAATAAACCCCAAATAAGAATTCTCAAACAGAAAGATCCAACTTTTTTTTTCATATAGTCTATCATATAGTATATTATTTTTGTTTATTTAGTGTGCAGATAATTTTGTCTCTTGTCTTTTGTAGAGAGAAGGAAACGCTGAAAAGACGTCTAGAAAAGTTTACTCTGAGTAATCCAGATGTGACAAACGTCAAGATCCTGGTAGCTGGACAAATTGGAGCAGGGAAGTCCAGCTTTATTAACTCTGTCCTTAGTGCCTTTCAAGGAGAAATAGTTAATGAAGCACTAGCTGAAGATTTGGAATCAGCCGACAGTCACAGTTTCACAAAAAGAGTAAGCATTATTTGACTTCTATATTGCACACACATATAGCTGCTAAGACTGTAGGAATATGATTTAAGGAAATATAGACAAATCATCAACCAAACCAGACATTTGTTTAAAATCATAAGCATTGTGTGATATTTAAAAATATATCTTGCAATTTTTCTCTGTCTTTGTTTACAGCTGAGAGCATACCGCATCAGAAGTGCAGATGCAGATTTGCCTTTTGAATTATGTGACATAAAAGGTTTAGAACCTGAAAAAATATCTGAGTGTCAAATAGATGACATTGTCAACAGCATATATGGCCATGTGAAGGAGGGATATAAAGTAAGACATTCAATTAAAAGTTAAAGGGGTCATTCACCCAACAATGAACATTCACAAAAGAAGATATTTTGAAGAATGCTGATAACCAAACAGTTGCTGGTTGCATTGACTAGAATGTGAAAAACGTGCTACACATTCTTCAAAATATTTCCTATTGTATTTAACAGAAGAAAGAAACTCATACAGGTTTGGAACTAGAGGTCTGCATTCCCGCGGCTCTTTTTTAATCCCACGGGATTTTTTGCTCTGCAGGATTAAATTCCCGAATAAAACGCGTAGCGGTCGGTAACTCTGGTGTAATTTGAACAGGGGCGGGCGGTCTAACAATATCCCGTTCCTGGTGTCCATTCAGAACAGCATATCTGCGCTTCATTCTTATTGACCACCGGTAGGACTGTTGTGCACGCGCTGCAAGCATCCTTTAAACGTCACGCGTTTTATTTGCGGGGTCTGTGCGCAGCATGTGTATAACGATGCTCAGAGCAGGCTGTACCTGTGGTAAATATACGGCCCTCAGACAGAACAGAGCAGAATAAGGATGGAGCAGAGTGTGGATGCGCTGTCCTTGAAGGACTATCAACTCGGTTGTGTTTATATTTTGCTTAGCCTATCATTTTAAATGAAAGATGTCTATTTATTTATTTTTCTCTGTAACACTTTTCCTACTGTGTTAACAGAAAAATGTCAAACGAATTTAGTATTTTGACAAGACGAATAAAAATAGCTAATAGGCTTTTAATTTTTTTTCTCTCTGCGACACTTTTTCCCTATTGTGTTGTCAATGTTAAACGAATTGTATCCTGACAAGACGAATAAAAAAAAGGAATGCAATTTTTGTACAATATTTTTATTTGCTCTGACACTTTTTTTTCCTACTGTGTTGCATAAAATATTAAACGAATTTTGTGTCTTAAGATAATTCATATAAATTCAAGTCAAAGTTAATAAATTCAAGACTCTTGACAAGACGAATAAAATAACATACAATTTTGTGCAGACTACACTTAAATGTGAGATTCTGGAAACGAGATCTAAATTTAGCGGGAACGGTCGGGTCGGGAAGAAAATTATTCTAAGCAGACAGCGGGTGAACAAAGAGTGAATATATAGCGGGAGCGGGTGGGTGCGGAATAGAACCTTGCGGGAGCAGGACAAAAAAAAACAGTCCCACGCAGACCTCTATTTGGAACAACTTGAGCGTGAGTAAATGATGACAAAATTAATTTTTGGGTGAACTATCCCACTAACTACATTTATTTAATTTAAAATTAACATTTGAATGTGTACTGTATCTCTCTCATTTTTATATTTTGTTTTTATTTCATAAACCTAGTTCGAGGAGGAACCCCTCACTAGTGATGATGAACATTACAATCAAAACCCTTCACTGTCTGATCAAGCATTCTGCCTAGTTTACATCATAGATACAAGTACAATCCAACTCGCTGCAGATGATAAGATTACAGAGAAACTGAGGATGATCCGCCAGACCATCAGTGATAGAGGTAAAACTTTCTGTGATTTTTATCTTTCTTATGCACAACACTGTAATACATAAAAGTTCCTACATTCCACATGGAAACTAATTTAGCATATGTGCATATTTGAAATACATTTCAACAATAGATAAAGGTGCTTTAAGTGAACCAATACAAATAAAAATGCAATATTAGTTGCCTTTGTTTTGGACAAGATGATAGAAATGGAAAACGCAGGAATATATTACAAAATGTAGATTTGTATCATTTGGATTAAAACACTTTCAGTTTTCTCATTGTAGGGATTCCTCAAGTGATTGTCATGTCTAAAGTGGATGAAGCAAGTCTTCTGGTCAAAAATGATCTAAAGATGGTCTACAGAAGCAAGATCATCAAAGAGAGGGTTGGTCATTTAATCATCTATACATGTTGTATGTTGTTTTCTATAGTTTTACAAACAATTTTGCATTGTGTTTCTGTCCAGATGGAGTTGTGCAGTGCAGTGCAAGTGGGTGTTCCAGTGAGCAACATCTTCCCAGTGAAGAACTATCATAATGAGATTAACACAAACGATGATGTTGATGTTTTGATTCTCAAGGCATTTGATCAGATTGTGCGTTCTGCTGATGCAAGACTGAGGCGTGGTCCTTCCAATGTAAGTTTTCAGGACAAAAATCAACAATAATAACATTTAAAGTTGAATATTAAATGACCAAAAGTATATCATCATCTGAATCAAGGCGCATTCCATGTGCAACACATACACACAGTATTAGAAATTGCTACACAAATTAGTCATGTCAACTTGACTGACTTACACAATAAACTTAACAACAACAAACTCAAAATGATAAAAAATAGTAAAAAAAAAAGTAATTCTATTTGAAGATTCAAATTCAATACACTTGGATTTTGTATATAACCCATATACTTTATATTCCTGAAGGCTTCTAAGCAATATGTTAGTACTAAAAACATGTTAGCTCTTCCTGTTGTTGTTGTTGCTAGCTGCCCTTTTCTGCTCTTCTTCTGAGTAATGGTAATAGGTTGTCTTTGTGCATTTTGCTCCCTATACTGAAATATTGTTCAATTATGTTATTTTTATTATCAACTGGCGCTACGTTTTAGCTCATTCAGCATCTACACATAGTCCCTCGTGGTAGCAGAGAATCAACATGCTAATCAGTATTACTCTATGTAACCCATATAATAATTCAGTACTAAATGTGATGTAAAAATTATATGCTACTCTGTTCCTATTACACTGTTTCTAACATGTCTCTTCAAGTAATGATATTTACTCGTTAATAGTAAACCACTATCTTAAAATTCCACAGTGCATTTCTAAAGAACCCACAGTCTTCTGGTTTTTGCCGTAGTGAGCGCTATGGCCCAAAAACTAGTCTACGCTCATCATACTCTTGAAGTAACACAATGTTTTGTGAGGCATCCAATTTGCTCCAGCTGTATGTCGCTTCATGTTACAAAAGCATCTGGTAAATACAAATTGATTTCCACGAAAAAGGCTGAATACATTCCTAACATTAATAGTTAATAGAAAATGTTATAGAATATAAAGCCATATAAAGATATGGAACAAATGGCATGAGAAGGTATGCTAGCATGCTATTCCGAATTCAACCTGTCTGCATAGAGATATTCCTGAAACTGTGTATCTAAATAAAAACTCAAAAATAACTTGTTATTGGATACTTGTTATTTTGGTGTCAATATCTGTATTTTATACAAAGACTCAAACCAACCAGCAGAGGGAATGCATGAGCTTTGAACACACCTTTGATACGCTGGTGGATGTCACAAAGAAGACTTCTTATAAAAACCTTGGCATGATGGTAGTCCTCCTCCTCTTTCATTAGCTTGTTCAGGTGTGTTTGATTGAGGTTGGAGCTCAACTCTGCAGGAAAGAGTTGCCTACAGCTGGTGAAGACTGTTAGATCAACGACATGTGAAATGGTGACGTGAAAGGACTTTATTTTACTTTAGCACTGTTGATAGTTAATGCTATTGTAGTTGTGATATTGGAATTACTCCATAGTGATATATATGTGCCCCTTTTTTACATTTGTTTGTATTGATTCTACATTTTATTGTAGCTTTAGTTGTGAGAAATTAGTTGATTCCTGCAGGGTACTTTGCTGTATTTTGCAGATGAAGGAACACAAACATAAAATGCTACAGCAAAATCAAAACTGCTAGTAAAATTAAGTCGGATGCAAGTGAAATTATATCATAGTGTCTCTGTTTATTCTCAGTTATACTACCAATTTTTGCATGATTTCAAAGAGAACCATATTAGAGGTAAAATTAATTGTAAAGCCCAAGCCTCTTTCGTATATGTCCTCTAGGTGGCAGTTCTTAATAATGCAATTCCAGCTCCTAAACAGCCTCTCAGGGGCCTGTTCACAAGCACATCATTTTACCTTAAGCATCAATATTCCGGTTACTTGTTGCTTCACAATATATTTCCAACAGTCTCTTATTTTAGTAAGCGTTTTCATTATGCTGCTGTAAATTTGTGTTGTATTTTTTTAAAAAGAAAACCCATAAAGCTATTTTTATCCAAAGCGACTGACAAAAAACAAAAGGTAGATTAATAAACTATTATTGCAGTTGCAAACAATGATAAGCCATGTGAAGGACATGTTTTTGAAAGGAGTATTTCCACCATTTTCAGAGTCCTATTTTCAAATTTGATATGCAATCTAGATTAGGCCAGCATGCTGGTCTTGACTTATTTATGCTGGTTTGTTGCAGATCTAGCTGGAAAGCATTTACATGAAAAAAGAAAACTTGACCCCCTTTTTTTTTTTTTGCTCAATTTTTTGAGCTGCATTCAAAGTAAGATTTGAGTTTATATTATGAAATTAATGAACTAGAAGTCTGTAAGCAACACCCTAACACTCACCCAGAAAAGCCTAGCAACTGATTAGCAACCATCCAGAACACAAGCTCACTGGAATAATGTTACTCTCTGTATTTTTGCAAAACTTCAAAAACGTACGCATAATTCATTGCAGCTTTTGCATCTGGAACATACATCAATGGCACAAAAAAAAAAAAAAAATGTGCATACATTTTGATTACAGGGGCAGATTATCAAATTAAATGACCTCAAAATACTTTAATATAATGCATAGTGCATTAGCAAATGTATTTTATTGTTTGCATCATTAGTTCCCAACCATGTTCCTGGAGTTCCCCGGCACGGCACATTTTGCATGTCTCCTTAATCAAACACACTTCATTCAACTCATCAGTTCATTAGTAGAGACTCTGAAATTGGTGTGTCAGACAAAGGAGATGTTCAAAGTGGTTGTGGCTAGAAGGGATACAGCTACAGCTGGAAAGTCACAAGAAATTAAATTCTTCCTATTTGTTTTTTATTAACGTCTACACTTACCCCAACCCTAAACCCACCCCTTACAATAATGCAAATATAGTGTTGTGACAAAATACGCAATATTGATGCGTGTATGCCCAGTGGCATAGCTGTATCCTTTCTAGCCTCAACCGTTCAAACTAATGCTGAGGAGGCTCCAGGAATGTGTCTGGGATGCTGAGTACTGTCAAACTCAATAAATGAGCTCTAAGTATAATAGAAGCAAGCTAATTACTAAATATTATTTGTATCTTGCATGATATTCTATTTGTGTTTAATTGGGAATGAAGCAGCATGAAGGTCATTCAGCTCTCTTCTGTTATCATTATAACTGTTACGGGGCTGACAAGACGTGAGACGTGCGATCCATGTGCAAGCTTTTATTTAAAGCAGAAGAGGTCAGAAACGCAGGCAGGGTCGAACAATGGCAAACAGGTATAGAGAAGACAAGGTAAGGGCAATCCGGTAAACAAGCGAGGGTCAGTCAACGGCAAACGGAATCCAACAGGGCGAGACTAGAGGGATAAATCCAGGTACACAGGCAAAGATCAAAAACCAAGAAAACAGACAGGGCAAGACTAGGCTAGGACTGGGAAACTAACGAGGGCTCTGTAAAGTACGCGTCTGTTTCGGTTCATATTTCAGATTCTTTTATTCATTTAATTGTCATTTTGAAACAATGTTGCCACATCTGTCATTTTAAATGTATAAAGAAATGCTGTATTCTCTCTCATGATTTCAAACAGAACTAATGAAGCAATATACAGAATGTATAAAAATGTCATAGATGATGAACAGGTCCAGGTGTATAATAAAGCAGAGCTCTGTTATGTCATAACACATGTCACTTTGTTTCACAGCATTTTCTTGTATGGCCTCTAGGTGACACTGTTTTATAACACAATTCCAAACAGAACCTAAACAACCAATTTGTGCTTGTCACCTTTCTCCAGTAAATATTTATATTTTGGCTATTTGTTGCTATTATAAAAAAAAAACATTTATCAGTATCTTACTATAATCCCCACAGGGATAGTAATATTGGTAAATTTTGTAAACATGATGAAGAGCTGCTTTCCTGTTGAAAAAACCTAATTGGTTAGGTATGTTTTGAAGCATAGCTGCTGGTTTGAGCTGGGCTGCGTTCCGGTCCGTTTTTTTTATGCCCTTCACTCGCAAACTTCCCTCCGTCTCGTTTACTCGGATGTACGTCATTTGATTACGTTGCATGAGTGCCCACTTCTGGCGGAACCCTTGGAATGGGCTGAACTGGAATGTCCTAAGCCCTTGATCACTTAGAATCAGCTTTGGAGTTGATGTATTGTTTAAATTTTTTCCCTTATGAATTTGTTTGGTGCAGCATTCTATATGTATATAGGTATGTTTGGGCTGTTATAAATAAAAAAAAAATCATTCATATATTATAGAATTGTTTGGGGTGGGGATAAATTAAACGCGATCTGCGATGACATCACACTCGTGTTGCATTGTGGTCTATGGAGCGGCCTGAAGTGTGCATATGAAGCAGACTCGCTCCCTCGGTCAAAATCGAGGGGTCGAGGGTCTGTCCATATAAACTTCCCTCATCCACTTCAAGAAGTGGAATGCACTTCAAAATGGCAGCGGGGATTCCCCCGAGGGGAAGTGCTTAGGGAAGTTCGCGAGTGCGTGTCTAAAAGTGGAGTGGAATGCAGCCCTCGTTTAAGCTGGGGTGTATTCCAGAAAGTGGGTTTTGTTGGAAACTCAAAGTTTGTTAACCCCAGAAAAGGGAAACTCTGTGTTTTCGATTCCAATAAAAGACAAAACTAAACCTCTCGGTAACCGAAACCGAAAACTCAGAGCTTCCAATCTCAGGGTAAGTCAACTCAGAGTTCAAGTTTTAACTCCGAGTTTGTTGAACCTCCTTTCTGGAATACACCCCTAGTCCTAAGCTGGGGCCCCTTCTTCGTACGTCGCTTATTATATCCGAGATGAAATGTCACATCCAAGATGATATCATCGCGCTAATCAGAATCTGGCTAATTCGGTTCTTCGAACGCACCTGTTGTTGATGATTAGTATGGCTGGATTGAGTTATCTGAGATAATTGCGCGTTCATGGGTTGGTTTAAAAGGGGCTATGAATCGAAACTCTAAACCACGATCAGCAAAGCAGCGATTGGCTGGCGGCAAGACCGCAACATAATGACATCATATAATAAAAGACACCTGACGAAAAACTTGACACATTTTTGGACTTTTATAATGCTGTGTCTGTAGTGTTAAAGACTACACAACATTATTATATTGTCTTAAATTTTTTAATGATTATTATTTTAATCATTTATTAATCCAGTGTTATTAGTAGGGTACTCTTGTAATAAAGTGGCGGTGGTAGAGGACAGATTTACGTATCAATTCTGCTTAAAAAGATGCAATCTAATCCGGTTTACATTAAATAAACCTGCTCCCGAGCAGGTTTAAGCTTACGGACCTGTTGCTATGACAGCAACTCCGGGATGAGCTTCGAAGAACCAAACAATCCAAGATCATGCCAAATCATCAACAATCAAATCCAGCTAACTGAGTTAGTGAGGTACGAAGAACGGGCCCCTGGTCATGATCTAGTTTAAGCTGGTTATGTATTGGTCCTAAAATGGTCCTAAGCTGGTCCTAAGCAACTAGCTCCAGCTCATGACCAGCTTAAATGAGCAGCCATGCTTCAAAACATACCTAACCAGTGTCAGGATCATGGACCTGTTTTGTTATGTTTTGCCCGTTTCTGTTCCTGTGTTCCCTTATTTGGTCATGTTCTTGTCCTCGTTTAGTTAATTAGTCGTTCTGTGCACCTGTGTTTGGTAATTGTCCTGTTTATAAGTTCTTGTCTGTGCATTTCTCCTCTGTTGGGTCTACTTGTTGTGAACGTCATCCTTGTGCTCTGTATCTCCCTATTGGATCATTAAAAGACTCTCGTTCTGTGAAATCTCCACGTTTCCTCGTGCCCGTGCACCAGCCAATTGACGAATATGACAACCAGCATATGCTGTTTTTTTCAAAAGGGTTCTTGATATTGATAAAACTGATAATGATACTGGCTCAGGTTTTGAGTCATATAGAGAAACAATTTCACATTAAATAAAGATATCACTTACCAAATACCATTCTATCAAACTCAGTATATCTTTGTTACTTTATGTTGGTTTGCTGTGTTTGCTCCTTCAGTTTGGAAAGTACTGTTATTTTCAGTTGAGTGCTCTCCTTGATTTATTTATCACCCATGTACTCACCTGCATTGTAATAATTTCTCATCACAATGCACCAAGAAATGTTTGACAAACCTGAATCCTGGACAATGACAGTTCTCCACACAGACAGTGCAGCATGTCACCACTTTGGCTACAGAAGAATCAATATCAACACACTTGATTTCAGCCTCTTTAACAGCCGTCAGGGCATTTTTAGGATGCACCCCATCTGAGTGTGTGAACAGTAAGACAATGTTTTCAGCAATATCTCTTCCAAATAAAGACTGAACATCATATACATAACATAAAAACATTATATTAAGAGAGTATTGGTTTGGGAGAAGTGTTACTTGCTTGTGACCAGGTTGTCAAACAATAGGTGATACATGAAAAGATCATTGAATGCATAAACATCTTCGCAGCCTTAGTTGACATGTCCGTAGCTGCAGGTGACAATTTTTACCACCAGTCCAGGGACTGTAGATGCAAAATAGCCTTCTGGCACATTGCACATTTATGTATTTTTGATGTTGGTGTTGCTTTAATCACCAGACACACTGCATGTATTTCATGAACCCCTTCTGCAGACTTACTTAAGCTGTGCAAACTCAATAGCGATTTGATTCCACGAGTGTCTCCATATCCTGGAGTGTCGATGATTGAATCGATTGGACTCTCTTGTAGATAAAACCCATAAACCATGATGGTTTTATGGGGTTTGTTTTTGTCTCTCTCTCCAAATGTCTATCAATATGGTTCAGATTGATCCAAATAGTCTCTCCTTGTTTGCAGACGGTATCGAGCAGGATTCCCATCTTCAATTAAGATGCTTCTTTTGATGAGATCATTTATGTTCTGTATGTAAAGCATGAAAACAATAATAACAATAAAGATGGACGTTTGTGAATGCTGGTCAATGTTTAGCCATAATGCAATTTTAAAATGTGCACTAACATTACAATATAGGTCCTTTCACATGACTCAACCCAGAAAATTCATTATACATTTATTTCAATTTGTCATTTTGCCCATAAAATGTTAAATGTCAGCTAAAAGTTGCAATGTTTTTGTCCACTCTTTTGTATTATTTAATTAAATTAGTTAATTTGCCCATGTCCAGTCTTCTTTGAGGCTTAGTGGGCAGTTTTACTGCTCAGAACAAAAAAGGACTCATGAAACTCATCACACATACCTGGTCATCCAGGTAACGAGATGGTAATCACAAAGTTCACTTACTTTTTCTGCAGCACTGTGAATGTTGAATAGGATGTGTTCAATAAAGACAGAAAAAGTTTCTTCAGTAGAACTAAAAAAGAAGATAAGTGTTAAGATGTTAAGCTCAGCAATCATTAATTTTCACTGTATGGAAAAATGTAGCATTGAAAGTACATGGTGATTGAGTTACTGAGTTTAGCATCTTTTACAATCCCTGAGAAAAAAAACCAAGAAAACCAAGATATGTAGCCCAGTGTCATGCCGAAGGTAAAATTTGGGTATTGTGCTAACCTTACTGTAAAGTCTTCCCACAATGATGTTATCTAGCAACCTCATAAAATTGTCCTTTAGTGAGATACTATCAGCAATGCTTTTCATGTGGACATCAGATCAGTGTATGACAATTGTGTTGGAGGGTTCATGTTGTGAAAAGACCTTAAAATTCAAATAACAGTGGGTAATGACATAAGAAAAATTATTGAATGCATAGCATACGGTACCTTTGTAATAACTGTGGTGACATCAGATTCAGTGATGTAGTAGAGTTTTTCCACTGCTGCACATTTAATACTGTACTCAGTATCTGGTCTGCGATCAGTCAGAGTCACTGTATTCTGCTTCTACCAGAAAGACTCGGGAGGCAAGAGAACGTCTAAATAAGATTTATTTCACAAGTAGTCTGCAAATTGGTTGCAAATAGATGATATGATAAAGTTCTTTGATGTAGGCCCTATCCATAGTCCGAATCCGGAGGTTTGCAGATACTTGCTGTTCCTGTCTGAAGATGAAGGCAGGGGCGGAGCCTACCCCCTGATGTATGGACAGGGACCGACCTGGTGGTGGTGGAGAGGATGGGGGTGAACGCCGCGTCAGTATCTGCGAACGCACTAATGAGTGAGAACAGAACTTATATACTTCAGGTGTTGAGTGATGATTGGCTGGATCTATGAGTAATGAATGACATGACATTAAAGTCTTCCCGGTAAAACTTCCCATTTCTTTGACATAGTTTTGAGATGTCCAGTCTTTCTCCTTCTTCATTTTGTACAGTAATGTGAGCTCCTCTGTAGCAGGACACGGTGGAGACACTTTCAAAACCACTTGCCTGACATCTTCAATGATTGAACAGTCTGGTTTTGATGGAGGAGTTTGATATTTTAATTCAATAATAACCTTGACTGATTTATTATTATTTAAATCAATCACATTTTTAAATACCTTCAGGTTGTTCCTCATAGTTTTTTGGATGTCAGGTGTGAGCCAGTCTTGTGTTCAGATTCAGTGTGTGAGGCGTGTCTGTGCAGAACACGCTGTGCTCATTGGCTGAGAGCTGAAGGGGGCTTCATATAAATAACAGAAACGTAATCTGTAGAGTTTCTGTCTTATCTGCTTACTGTCCCATCAACCAGACTACTTTATACAATATTATAATAATGTTAATAAATCCTTAATGCCTTTGTTTTGAAATATTTACTTATTTATTTACATTTTTTAAATAATTTATTTTTATAGTTAACAAAGGCATTTTAACATCAGGAATTTCATCAAATTAATATTTTTTATTATTTTAGTAATGTTAATACATCCCTAATCTTTTTATTTTAAAGAATTAGTTATATTTATTTACTTATTTATTTAAAAATATTGAATATGCATGTTTAATAGACTTAACAAAGGGAAACAAGCAAATAAATAAATAAATACAAAATATCCCTGGAAGCGGATTGAGAATTACTGCTGTTTATGAGACAAATACTTTTCCTTGAAAGTAAAAACATTTTAGCTCTGTTTTAGTTATAAATTTGACATTCATAAGTTTATTTGTTTGTGTTATTTCTTCTGTAGTTTGCGGTTTTGTCAGTAAGATCATTATGTGAACTGGACAAGCTCTAAATGAGATATGTGAACATTTAGCAGTTATTGTTTAATGTCCTTGTGAAAATATTATTATATTTAATGATTATTTGTGGCAGACACTAGAGATTTCCTGTGCTGATGTTCTCTAGTGTTTTATATAAACATGTGTCTCATATAAACTCATATTCACATGAGCCTGCGGCTTCATTAACACCCATTTCCCTTTTGTGTTGTGTGTTTTCTCACAGATACAGATGAGTAACACACATCACATTTCCATAAGGTCACATCAAGTAAAGACACAACTTTTTTAAAACATCCTATTAAATGCAGCATATCTTTGTTACTTTTTCTCGCTTGTGTCTGTTTGAGAAGGACTTAATAGCTTCATATAAAAGCTTTACCTGCAACATTTAGAACACAGATGAAATTACTGATGAACTGAGTCTTGTTGTGCCCTCAAATATATTTAGTTTGTTTTCATGTTTTCTTCAGTTGTTGTCAGTTCAGTCAACAGCATTAACTGTTCCAGTCTTTCAGGTTTTGTTTCAGCTGCTGTGTGTTATTTTAAGAAACGGACAAAGCAGGACAGGATTATTTACATACTGCTACTGACCGACACACAACACACTGGGGTTGAGATTAGACACACTTGGTTCTGGCATGAAATGCTGCACGAGAGCATTACCAAAATACTGATCTCAACCTCACAAAAAAAATTATAAATAAATAAATCTAAACATAGATAAAATTCTGCAATTTTAACTCAGAAACCGTTTACATTATGCTGCTGTCAATTTGTGTTTGTATACTTTGACAAAAACAAATAGCAGGAAATTACAATAATCATTATAGCTGCAAGCAGCAATTAAGAGGCCAAGCACAACAGAGGCATAATGAAGAACTAAGGATCTTTAATTACTCAGTAAAGACCAGAGTTCTCCAAACCTTTTCATAGAAGCTGCAGACTTCAGTTCCAATCCTGTTCCTGGAGAGCTGCCTTCCTGCAGAGTTCCAGCCCTGCTTCAACACACCTGTCTGTAATTATCAAGTAACCCTGAACATCTCATTACCTGGTTCGGGTGTGTTTGATTAAGGCTGGAGCTGAACTCTGCAGTATGGTAGCTCTCCATGAGCAGGGTTGGAGATTCCTGTTAAAGACATACTGTATGTTGATACAGCATTTTACTACAAAACTCAAAATGTCTGATGCCTAAAATGGCTGACATTGCAAAATAGGGTAGTGTTCGACTTGGTATGCCACATTTATTAGCAAAAATGTTCATTTTTGATATCTTTTGACCAGTAGGTGCTGCAACTACTCATGTGCCCTCAGGTCATTGATATAACACATACCAAGCATTGCGGAAATACAGCCTCATGTCCATTTTTTTTGACTTCATCAAATTTGTTAATAAACCGCACTTTATAAGAACGGTTTGACCTATCAAAATCTTTTGATATCTTTTTGCCAGCATGGTCTGAATATGATCTGAGCCAATTTTGGTGAAAATCAGACAACCATTTAGGACGAGTTAAGTTTTTAGACAAACCGTTTTTAGGATGAGAAAAGTAGATTACGGTTCAAAAGTTATGAGCAGAAACGTGAATGCAATTTGGCCTATTGGTGGCGCTAGACAGTTTGAGTTATAGACTCCAAATTTGGTGTGATCAATGATGAGACTGTCCTCTATGTGTATGCCAAATTTCATAACTTTCCCACAAGCAGTTCTATGGGCTTCTACAGACTTCCAGACGGAAGAAGAAGAAGAATGAGCAAATTAGAAAAATAAAAACATTTTCAGTATCCTATAATTAATCACCACATTATGATAAACACCAAAGTGAATACAAAATCTGAATGGCTGGTGGCCCTATGAAACCACTTATGTCACATATTAGGTACGTACGGCACTGATCAACTATGGAAAATAATGTTACTACAGTGATATAGATAAATATAGCCTCAGATACCAGCTGCCATCACAGAACACAAAAACATTGTAAACACTTGAACCAATGAAACACATGAGGGTGTAACTCCATAATGCTATATTCCAAGTTTTCTATCAAAACAGTTGTTTTGGGAAATGTAATTATTCAGAGAAAATGTTGACCTGCACCCATTATAATCATGAGAGATGACAAACATTTTCCTTTCCTTTCCTTTCCAATCTGTTATTTAAAGTGAAACTGAAAGTTAGACCTGCATGTATAAATATACCCTCTGATGAGAGCTGCCATCACAATCACGCCTGCACACCCTTCAGGAGCACAAGACAGTAAATATAGTTCTGTGATTCTTCACATTAATCTGTTCAAACGACACAAGATTGCAAATGGGAGGAAGTGAATCAATACCAACTGAAGGTAAGTACTGCATAGAATAATGGGATTGTCTCTGATAACTGATATGCATTTTATAACTTAATTTACTTTCAAATATATTTTCCATCTATTTAATCAAATTTGATCTATTCAAATGCATAAATTCATAAAATGCATCAGTTTAACAAAATTAACTTACAATATTCAGAATTAAACGACTGCATTTAAAAGTCTATTTGAATGACTTGATTGCTTGGATCCTGTAGTCACTCCCAGGTGTCTGTTATTAGAATACAGTCTGAACCTGGGGTATTTAACTGAACTTTAGCAGTGTGGCCATACAATGTCCAAATAAGAGTGTTACATTGCAAGAATGGGTGTGGTTCTGAAACAGAAATAAGCAAATAAAATAATAGCAAATAAATAAAGTATTGTAACGATAATTACACTCACAGAAATTATCTATATAATGTATGTAATATACACAAATCTAATCTGTGATTGTCGCAAACAACAGCCCTTAATTGCGCCGTACTGTCACTTATATAGAAAAGTGGCTGGCTGTTGTGGTATACGGGTAAACGTTAGTCAATGTTAATCAATTTCACAACTGTAACAAATGTCAGCTTACGTACAGTCCACAAGTTGGTGGTGGCCATGCATGATAGAGTTCATCCCACCTTATTTCTAATTATACTAATGGTGTTACAAGCACCCTCTGTCTCCCATTTTTATGAACATTACACACCATAGATACAATCTCAGAGATTGAGATACTACCAATTTATTGTTAAACTGAATTGTTTATTTGATATATACATGTTTTTTTTTCACAGAACTGGACAAACCATGGAGTACATTTGACTGGGGGTGAGCTACATATACAAAGGTTATGTGGACAAGTGCATTTCTACAGTATGTAGGCTATTTTATAGATAGTAATCTGTTCAAAGATATGGTACATTTTATATTTGAAGCAAGCCCAAATACCAATATATTTAGGCCTACCTACTGTAAAATATACATTGTCTAATACATATTTGTTTTGAATATATCTGACCTCTAAATTAATTTTTGTTGTTGAAGAAGTTTTTTAGTTTTTAGTTTTTTACATTGAAGGATATTGTGTGCAGGCTTTTGTTCCCTTTTGCTTGGAATTATAAAATGAAGTATAACTGGTTTCATCAAAATATCAAATAAATGTATTTAAAATGGAGATTTAAAAAAATTAATTTTG
Source organism: Sinocyclocheilus rhinocerous (assembly GCF_001515625.1). NCBI lineage: Eukaryota > Metazoa > Chordata > Actinopteri > Cypriniformes > Cyprinidae > Sinocyclocheilus > Sinocyclocheilus rhinocerous. The sequence continues at coordinate 888,674 of NW_015640467.1, forward strand.
AAAAATTGTGGAAATTGACAAAAATATTACATTTGGGCTGATTAAATAACTTCCAAATAAGTATCCTCAAACAAAAAGATCCAAATGTTTTTTTTTATATAGTCTTATACATTATTTTTATTTATTTATTAAGTGTGCAGATATTTCTTGTCTTGACAAGTCTCTTGTCTTTTGTAGACAGAAGGAAGCACTGAAAAGACATCTAGAAAGTTTTACTCCGAGTAATCCAGATGTGACAAACATCAAGATCCTGGTGGCTGGACAAATTGGAGCAGGGAAGTCCAGCTTTATTAACTCTGTCCTTAGTGTCTTTCAAGGAGAAATAGGTAATGAAGCACTAGCTGATGCTTCGCAATCAGCCGCCAGTCACAGTTTCACAAAAAGAGTAAGCATTATTTGACTTCTATATTGCACACACATGGTAGCTGCTAAGACTGTAGGAATATGATTTAAGGAAATCATCAACCAGACATTTGTTTAAAATCATAAGCATTGTGTGATATTTAAAAATATATGTGTTGCCATTTTTCTTGGTCTTTGTTTACAGCTGAGAGCATACCGCATCAGAAGTGCACATGCAGATTTGCCTTTTGAAATCTGTGACATAAAAGGTTTAGAACCTGAAAATATATCTGAGTGTCAAATAGATGACATTGTCAACAGCATATATGGCCATGTGAAGGAGGGATATAAAGTAAGACATTCAATTGCAAGTTAAAGGGGTCATTCACCCAAAAATGAAAATTCACAAAAGAAGATATTTTGAAGAATGCTGGTAACCAAACAGTTGCTGGTAGCCATTGACTAGAATGTGAAAAACATGTTACACATTCTTCAAAATATTTCCTATTGTAGTTAACAGAAGAAACTCAAACAGGTTTGGAATAACTTGAGCGTGAGTAAATGATGACAAAATTAATTTTTGGGTGAACTATCCCATTAACTACATTTATTTAATTTAAAATTAACATTTGAATGTGTACTGTATCTCTCTCATTTTTATATTTTGCTTTTATTTCATAAACCTAGTTCAAGGAGAAATCCCTCACTGACGGTGAACATTACAATCAAAACCCTTCACTGTCTGATCAAGCATTCTGCCTAGTTTACATCATAGATACAAGTACAATCCAACTCGCTGCAGAAGATAAGATAATTACAGAGAAACTGAGGCTCATTCGCCAAAAAATCAGTGATAAAGGTAAAACTTTCTGTGATTTTTATCTTTCTTATGCATAACACTGTAATATATAAAAGCTCCTACATTCCACATGGAAACTAGTTTAGCATATGTGCATATTTTAAATACATTTCAACAATAGATAAAGATGCTTTAAGTTAACCAATAAAAATTTAATATTATTTGCCTTTGTTTTGGACAAGATGAGAGAAATGGAAAATGCAGGAATATATTACAAAATGTAGATTTGTATAATTTGGATTAAAACACTTTCAGCTTTCTCATTGTAGGGATTCCTCAAGTGATTGTCATGTCTAAAGTGGATGAAGCAAGTCTTCTGGTCAAAAATGATCTAAAGATGGTCTACAGAAGCAAGAAAATCAAAGAGAGGGTTGGTCATTTAATCATCTATACATGTTGTATGTTGTTTTCTGTAGTTTTACAAACAATTTTGCATTGTGTTTCTGTTCAGATGGAGTTGTGCAGTGCCAAAGTGGGTGTGCCGGTGAGCCACATCTTCCCAGTGAAGAACTATCATAATGAGATTGACACAAACGATGATGTTGATGTTTTGATTCTCAAGGCATTTGATCAGATTGTGCGTTCTGCTGATGCAAGACTGAGGCGTGGTGCTTCCAACATATGAGCTTTCAAGACAAAAATCAACAATAATAGCATTTAGAGTTGAATGAATATTAAATGACCAAACGTGTATCATCATCTGAATCCAGAGGTAACATCCATTCTCTGAAGGTCATGTGATTTATAAGCATATACTTTTCACCTACTGTTTTTGTAATGTTATGTAATATTCAGACATACTACTGATGAAATACAGAAAAGCGGTGTCATATTATTCTGATGCCAGAATTTGAAATGTTATTGGGATTTATACACAATATTCCTTTTATATATATATATATATATATATATCAGCAAGCACTTCACGAAGAGATACTGTAGTGTAAGTACCTTTGAAATAAGGACACAAATAGGCCGTATTTACAGCAAATGTTTTGCTGTAACCAAAAATTATGTGTATAAATTGTGTATAATAAAACTCATTGAAAAATAAAATTGAAATGAAAAAATAGCTAATCATTTAAGGTTTACAAATTCAAAGTTTGAGAGTTTTCTCATGTTTATAGATTTCACTTGAAAGGCTTTTGAGGAATATTTTAAGATAAATGCTACAAAATGTAGTAGGCTACACATTTTTTTTATGCATTGTTAATATAAAACTATAAAGAACTGATGCTCACTTCTATTTGCGATTGAAATAGCAATTTTCCCACATGATCCATAGGTAGCAGTGTTTCCCAATTCAATTCAACAACCCATGCGGTCTGTGAGAGTTAAATATGAAATAGTTGATTCTGTCATTGCTCCTGCTGCACTGACCTTTTTCTGTTAACGATAAAATATTTTCATGATTGAACCGTGAAAGCTTTCTTGTTGTCATCATAACAACAGAGACCATCTGTCATAATCACCAAGACTGATTAATATGCTAACACAAAAAAGGTGTTAAAAGCCTAATCTACCTTAACATTTACAACTGGAATCTGAAAATGAGTGATTGTAGGAACCACAATACCTGGAAACCATTATAATTATTGAGATGACTGATTGGTAATGACAAGAACACATATTTGTGGACCTGAACATTTTTATGGCGAGTGTGTGTGTGTGTGTGAGAGAGAGAGAGAGATGAGAAATCCTTCAGACTCTCACAAACAGAACTTCTTGTTTTGTAAGGATTCAGTTGTTGCCATGGTGAATTTAAAGAATGGTCGCCCTATATAAGGTGGCTTTACCATTCCATCTCTGTCCCGTTCCATCGTTAGTACAGACAACTTTAACAGACTGTAAAAACCTGAACAAACAGAGAGAAAAGAATGTCTTTCTGGTCACCAGCAGTCACACATGCTTCCAATACTAGTCAAAGATCTTTCAGCAGTGATGTATACTGTTCTGTCAAAATGTTTTCAAATGATTAGCATGTTATATTGGAATTAGAATATTTATTTAGAATAAAGACTATAAATTGTATATATTAAGAGTAAATAGTGTATAGATTAAATCTATTTTATATATACACATGTATAGTTTATATTATGTGTATATTTTATATGTGTATACAATACAATATTCTTTTTTCACGTTGTTACTGTAAACAAGAATATTGTTTTTATGTGACTAGTTAAAGATCAAATGTTTATAATCAGTCAGATTATTGTAAGATTATTATCATTTGTATCAAATGACTCTTTTTCTCCACCGTCTCTTGTAGGTTTCCATGGGAGACTCTGCAGGTGAATTATGGTCTGTTTGCAGAGAGCAGTGTTAGGCAGTAACTAATTACTAGTAACTTAGTTACTGTAATAATATTACTTTTTGCAATAACTAGTAGTGTAACTAATGACTAATAAGATTTCAGTTATAATATTACAGTTACTATCCATAAACAGCTTAGTTACTTAGTTACTTTTGATGCCTCAACCCCGCTGATTTAAAATCCAACAATCAAATAATTCCTAGATTTATTTTCATAATTTTCACGACTCGCACATGCATGTGATGTCCCCAGTGCAGCAGGCAAGCTTGGAATATGGAAAAGCTTACATTCAGCAGATGGAAATATTGCATTATATTGATTTTGTCAGGAAAAAGGATGATCTGAACACTGTTGTGTAAGTTGTGGCTTTACTTTACTCAGGCATTACATCCCACTCACACCCCTCTGATCAGCATGTGGTACATTATATTACTATAATTAAAAATAGTTTTGGAAAATTAAACAGTTTCTTACAAACTTATGTGATTTGATAAAATACATAATGAAATATAATCATATATGGGTTACACATGACAATTAATGAGATTAATACAAGACTTCTACTTGAATGTCACTATCAATCACTAATGAGTGTTTGTAATAACTTCTGACTGCGATCCAATGTGGATTTTGGTCAAATGATGAGGCAGAAATCGTTGTTAGTTAACATTCTAAAAGAATTTTATGTGGAAGATACACAGTTACAACTTCTGTGGGGTGTGAAGAAAAATCTAAATGGTTCCATAAAGAACCTTTAACATCTGAAGAACCTTCATGTTTCACAAATGGTTCTTTGTGGCGAAAGAAGGTTCTTCAGATTATAAAAAGGTAAGAAAGAGATGGTTCTTTAAAGAACCTTTGACTGAATGCTTCTTTGTGGAGCCAAAAATGGTTCTTCTATGGCATCTCTGTGAAGAACCTTTTAAGCAGCTTTATTTTTAAGAGTGTAATGTAAATAGTGTAACTAATTACTGTTGCCAGAAAGTAATAAGTAAAGTAACAATATTACTTTTGAAAGGAGTAACTAGTAATGAGTAATATATTACGTTCTTTGAGTAACTAGCCCAACACTGGCCGAGAGATTCCAGAATTGGTGTGTTTGGGTAAGGAGCCTCTGTTTCCCGCTCACGCTCAGCCCATACAGGACCACCGGGATCAGTGAGCTCACGGATAGGCCTACGCCATCCTGCATCCTGGATGTTCTCCGCTGATAAGCCTCGTCCATGGATACATCCGCTCACTTACAGATCTCAAGGGTCCTCACTTCATCCCACCACTCACGGTTACCATGACAACCAATATAAACACACTACTCACATTGCATTGAATTATTCACAAGCATGACATTATTACACGTTTATTTTCAAAAACACTTCAACAGGTGAATCTCGTTAAAACTATCAACCCTATTTAAAAGGAAAAATCTATTCTATTTTGCATAAGGAAAATGCAGCTTATTTTAAGACTTTTTTGCATTTTGACATTTTCATTACAATTAAGCAGATTCCATCCACCAATTCTACTGTATTATTGTTAAAAAAATACAGCTGTAACTACATCATTGTCATATTTGTTGTACAGAATTTAATTTATGCTCATTTATAAAAACAAGAGAGAATTTCTGCTGAACTGTCATGAAAATAATATAATAATGCAAATGTACAAAATGGCCTTAAAATCCTGCATTTTTAAGCAAAATATAATTTTGTATTTTTTCTTTTGATTTCTGGATTAAAATATGACTACAACATTTATTTGTAAGATTTGTATTCAGAAAGACATAAAACATTCTTAATGGTTGTAATGATCTTGTTTAGGTTGTGAAAAATGTCAGACATTTATGAGGTTTTCATGTTCTACATCGAAAGCATTGAGGTTTATTTGTTCCGCTCATTTTTTAAGGTTTTAAATATTTGACACCATCAGCATTTAATGTCACGTATCAGCTTTTTTAAATTTTATGTACAGCACAAAACATTAACACAATATGAAATGAGCTCAGTCTCTGTCTAGACACCAGCGTATGTGCCATTGTAGAAGAAAGGTTTGTCTGAGACACAGTGACCTACGACCTCTGGAGTCCATCTCTGAACCTTCGGCTGGCCCTTCTCATCTGGTCGCACGATGACCGTGCTGCGGGACGCGAGCGAGGGGTCCTCGTCGAAAAAGTTGAAGGGACGCAGGAAGAATCCCACTGCGTTTCCTGGAGTCGCTGTGTTGGGAATGTCTTCAGAATGAGGAATGTGTAAGAATCCCACCGTCACCCAGGCAACCAAATCCTGTGAAAAAAAAAATATATATATAACTGTCAACTGAGTATTTTTAGATTTGTATATATTTTTGTTTATCTAGTAGTTTACCAACTGCTAGTCAGGGTTATTATCATAAATTAAAAGTTAAACTATTAAAAAAACATTTTGTTAATTAAAATACAATTTAAAAAAACTAACTAAAAAATGTAATTTAAGTTGAAATACTAAAATGACTAAAACCAAGACTGAAATAAATAAAAAAATATAGACATATATAAAAAACACACAGATTACAAATTACTAAAACTTGAAATAAAATAAAAAAATTGAAAATCTAAATGAAAACTAATTCAAAATAATGAATAAAAACTAGTAGTATATTGATACTAAAATAACACTTAAAAAATTTAAATAACACAAAAGTGATGTATTGACACTGATTTAAGTAGAATTATTATTTTTATTTATTTATTTTTTTCTTTTTGCTGTTCCTGTTGCCATGTGGTTCACAGCATTTGGAGCTAAAATAAGTTTGATTGATGTTTCCATTTATCTTATTCTTTTTATATCTGTTTACTACATTTTGGGTATTATCTGATTAAATTTCTGATAATCTAGCAGTTTGGCATCTCTTATCAGTGTAAAGCAAATTGTGTATAGTTACTATTCAAATACAGTAATTGCTGTCCAAATATTTTGAATACATGGCAATAGATTTTATTTATACACCCATGTAAATACTGATTATGTTGGCTTTGTGTCTACTTTTTAGTGCCCAGGAGGGCCTGTTTGAACTGCACAGAGTCCCATTGGACCTGGAGGTTGAACTGAAGTCTCTTCAAGTCTCTATAAGTCATCTGTGTACCTGGTTAACAATGTTTTCATTGTTGCGAATGAATTCTTCGAAGGAAACAACTGGCTCCCAAGGGCCATTCTGAGTGTAGATGCTAGAGCTGGTGACCTCGTTGTCCTTGTGTCTTGTTACAGCCAACGGGTATCTGCAGTCAACAAAATCACAAAGGTTTGCACAAAAATAGTGCAAAAGAGACAAATGAGTTATTCCTTTTAAATTAATGGCTAAAGCCTACCTTGACCACGAAATACCATTTTCTTCCCTCCAGCCCCGGGGCAAAACGCTGTTAGCATGCGAGTTATACTGGATCCGATAGCCCTTCTTATGCCCCCAGTTGTTGTTTTGATTGGGATTGTAGAAGTGCAAGTATTTGGGAAACTTCTTGCCAAAGCGGAAAGCAGCACTGCGTTCAGTTTCATGCTGTGTCCTATGCAGTTTTGATTGCACGATGGAGTTTCCTGGGCTCCAGGGGTTGGTAAAGTTAACATATTTCAGATCAATGGTTTCAAAGCTGTTGTCCCTCCCTGTTCAAAAAGAGAGCAAAATGATCTCTATTCAGTGAAACCTGTTATGCATGTAGCTCATATTTGCCCTCTGTTGCATTGTAATTTGCACTGTGATCTCAAAATGGATTATTTGAGTTCAGATTGTACACCGATAAGCAAGAGCTAAACTCACCTGCAATGTCAAGGTCCACTTTGTAATGAATTAGATGGGTGTGCAAGTTGCCAAGAACATAGTTGTAAACCCTGGTTCCATAGTTCAGTCCATTTTCTGTGAAGAACGTTGCATGGATGTACCCAGTCGCACTCACTCTAGACTCCATTACGCCATTCTGGTAGAAGACAAAGTCCCAGATGTAGTCGTAGTTGTACACCGTAGACGTAGTTCGGATCACCAGAACATGGTTTTCCAAGCCTCCATAGAAATTGTAGCCTCCTTTGAAGTTGTTATTATAGTGTCTCCTCAGAGGAAGTGCAGTGGTCATTTCAAAGATGCAGAGTGCGTTTCTGTAACGCACAGGTTTGTCTGTGTCATAATAATGGTACAGGTCCACGAAATGAGCAATTTCTGGACAGTCTATCCCAGGTGACAACTCATAATCAGAGGTTCCCATCGCCCACCCGGCATCAATGTACTTGGTTTGCATGGCAGCCGGAGTATCTCCGGAGTAGAAGGCAATGGCTTCCTGCAGTGCGATCTCATAAGCAATCCTCTCCCCATTGAAGCGAAGATCAAAGATCTGCAATCCTGCCGAAGAGCGAACCCGATATGCAAAGGACCATCCGGCATATTCCACAAAGTTACCATCCACCTGGAATCTGCGGCCTTGGGGTTCGACAAGCTTTGCTCCATGGATGTTCGTCCGTGTGTTCATGTGTCCACGAGGAATATAGGTTGAGAAAAGATCCTCCTCATCATGCTCCGGCAGCTTGAGTTTATTGATCGGCCCCTTCTCGTACTTTTCCACAAGTTCCTCCATGCTGTCGAAATACTGGCCGTTGTACCACACCTTCTCCACCGTCCACTTTTCGTGATCCAAATCTTTGTGGTTAACGAGGACCTCTAAGCCAACCGGGTGGATGAAGTAGCCCTCCACAAACTTCTGCAGCATGATCCACGTCCTCCTCTCTCCTGGCGCCAACCCACGAGGAGCGATGTCCGAGAAGGTCAAGCAACGATTAGTGCAGTTGCCGTAAGTAAACCCGGTGCTCTCCTGCAGAATCTTGTTTGCTTTAGCTGCTACTTTCTCCAAAACCTTATTCAGGTGCTCGTACTCCACAGTGGAGATCGGCCTGGACTCGAAACGGATTGGCCGGTCACCCTTAAACGTCTTCACCTGGTAAGAACTCGGGAAAGGTAGGGGACCGACAACATACTCCGTCACGTTCGGCATCGCCTGGTTGCCGAACTGCACCACCACACGTGCCTTCCGTGAAGGTCTCGCTTGTCCTCTGTCCAGCGCACGGAGCGCCTCGTGTTTGCGAGGAACGTGCAGCTCCATAAGGAGGATGCTGTTCTTCTTGAGGGACTTGTCTCGTGCCGAGGTGAGGCCCAGCTCGCTGCAGGAGTAGAGGTAGTCTCTCACTGCGTTCATCTCTTGGGGAGTGAGATCGGCAAACATCACAGCTCCGTGATGAGCCCACTCACGTGTTTTTGACGAAGCGGTGGACGTAGCTAGAGAAGCCAGGAGCAGCATCCAGGAGAACCACATCTTGGCTCCTGCAAAATGAACAAGCCACTCTTAGAACATGTCACATGACTTTAGTTTTCAGGTTTTTTGTACTAATTCAAACAAAAGTGTGCTGGTGTCCCCATCAATCTTCTTAGCTACCTTAACCAACAACCTTAAACCACTTCACCAGCCATGCTGGTTCATCAGCAATTGTTTTTACTGGTTTGATTGTCCACCAGTTACTCAAACTAGACTAGACCAACATAGAAATTCATGCTAGTTTAGCTGATCTACTCTTTAAGTTTCTGCTGCGTCTTCTGAGACCGACATTTCTAACACAAACTTGTCATAGAACTTTCAAACTATGAAGATATCTATCTATCTATCCATCCATCCATCCATCCATCCATCCATCCATCCATCCTGAACTTCAACCTATTTTAAATTCTCAGACTTAGTAACGCCAACGTAGAGTTTGGTATAACTCCAATGCAGTTGGAGTTTTTCAGACTTTCCAGTCTAGTTTAAGCTGCAAGCAGAGGTTATCATTTCTAGAGCGCTTCCCCCTTGGAATCAGTGCGTCCTTTGTACAGAGAATCTAAACCAAATTATAGTAATAAAGATACAAGGGTGGCGTGAGCCAACACCTCTCTCTTCCTCTCAGTTTCCTGCTTGTTTTACCTCCGCCTTGCTTGACTTGGATGAGAAACAGATAAACCAGTATGCTGGATTGAATTGTTAGTAAGCTTCCTCGAATTGTAATTCTTAAGCTGATGTTGTTTTTCTGCCACCCAAAAGCTGTAATAATTTTCAGGGTCTTCTTTACTGCACAAAATGTCACTGTGTTCTTGTTGTTTGTGCATTTGGCACAATCTATTTCTAACATTTTCTGCAGCAGTGTCTATTCAATTGCACTATTATGTAACTCTCCTTTGCATAAACGTCCAGTGACTCACCTTGTAATTAGAATAACTAATGATAGCAGCACATATTAAAAATGAATGAATATGCTTACCTTCACGGACGGTTTCCAAGTTTGCCGGCTAGATAAATTCCCTGAACGTGTGGCCGCTACAGCTGCAATGTGTTTTTTGGATCAGCCAGTGGATGCAGTCCTCTTCTGAATCGTACTGCTCTGATGTTTCTGCTTTTATCAACCACCCACCACTCTTGAACAGAAGGTGATTGGCCAGCAGAAGGTCATAAAACTTCAGAACAAAAGCAAGAGATGATTGATGGGTTTGCTTGCATTATCAGTGCACATTTGTGGATGTTTCACAGGGTATAAGATAATCACAATGACAGCTGCATGCTGACAGGTGTTTGCACTGTTTATATGTAACATATATTAAGATTTTGCATTTTGGTCAATCTGCAGATATCAGGAAGGGAAATGAAAAGGTTTGTATGTTTTCTTTTTGCCCATTCCACATTGATATTATCTTCAGCATCCCACCTTTTTTGGTCTGTTTTTACCTCATATTTCCTTCAATTATATCAATATTTTTACAAAAAAATGAATCTTTAGTCATATAGTTTTGGGCAAACATGTTGGAACAGGTCATGATGACATATGGTACACTAAATCATTGCAATATAATCATGTGCTTTTTACCCGTTCTGCATGATAAAATGCATTATCCAATATGAAATATGTGGAATATGCAACATATAATGGAATAACAATAAAATATACTGAATTATATGCAATTAGATAAATAATGCAATGCAAATGTACAGCATAATGTAAGTTAAAAAGATAATGTAAAACTGTTGTGGCAAGAATAGCTGCCGATAGCCACATCTGTTATTCAAATGTGGCACACTGTCAAATTACAAGCAGCTGAATGTTTTCCATACATAATCATTGCATGATTTTACAGTATTTAGTTTCCAGAGTTTAGGTGTAATCGTCACACTTTCAGGTAAAAACAAAATGTGTTGACAGGATCCAATTCAACAGATATCCCACAGTTATTCTACTGATGACGCCAAACATTAGATATTTCAAAGGTAAGTCCAGTTGAAAATGTTTTAAAATAAAACCCCAGATAAAGAAACTTTAAAATGCAGTTAACACATGTAAATCAGCTCACATATGTTAGATCAATACAGCTCATGTGCACTTTTTCAACAAGGAGAAACAAAAATCTGGCAGCTGAAGTGAATTACATTGAGGGCAATGTGGGACTGGGAATTGGAAAGACTGTAGTAGCTGTTAGTTTCACACCACAGAAATATGATCGGTCAAACATGAAATAGGCCATCATTACCCACCTAATGTGAGACTCTTACAGTTAATTATTAGCTTGAGTCTTTCATTACTCTGGCCTGCAGAGGGCTTAATGACAAGCACTTAAATCCCCATCTGAAAGTAGTAATCTGTTACATGTGCAATATTACGTTTTATATTACTGTCTTAAGTTTATAAGTACTTTTTTTTACTGACTTTCAGTTTAGTGAGACTGTATCTGTTTTACGTTTAAACTGCAACAGTTTTATTTCAGATATAATAATAATAATCAGGGTTTTTGGCTTCACAAATAATAACACATGTCTTGGCTGTGTATATTTTTGTGATGCAGATGTTTAGCTGGAAAGACAAATGTTATAATCAAACGGTCAAATAGACTATTGATAAAAAGCTCAAAAGAAAGGCCAGTGAGAGAGAAAAAACCTTGAATTATGCTGTCCAAACGTCCGTGAAGTATACTGTAGTTTATTTATTTCCAGCTCTGACTTATTGCTCATTATTTGACGTTTTTTATTTATTTATTTTTCCAAGCATCATGGTTAAAACATCAAGAAACACAGTATTCTTATATTATTTTTTTCAATCCCAAGAAAACACTAATGCAGAGGCTTGTAAATTTAATAATGCTGGAAACAAATTTATACATTTATTCACCAAGGATGTATGATGCTAGGTTGATGAAATATTCAGGTGAGATTTCATCTCATGCTTTCTATATTTTTTTTTTTCTCTAATTATTAATGTCAAATCCAAAGCATTAACCATTTTTACCTATTCTTCTTATTTAACAGTTTCAGATGTAGACTTTTTACTAAACCAGTGTCTCATCCTTCTCTTCACTACTGTAGTGTTTGCATACATTTGATCTCTGTTTCTAAAACTAGAGACTGCATGCATCTTTTACTTTAGTTAATGTGCATCTGTATCATCTGCATCTCTCTCTTTGATACAAAACAGAGTAATTTGCCTAACAAGAAGACAGTATTGTAAGGCAAAATATGCAGACCAAAGCAGAGGCTGTTCTAGAAGGTAAGATACCTTGTTTTAGCCAATTACAGATTCAATCAAAAGTTTTTAACTTACCACTAGTGTAAACAAATGGAAATGCAAACCTAATGTTGCTATATCAGGCTGTTCAAACAAACGGATCAGTGTTTGATGTGTTTACACTCTTTAGGAAGTCAAACACACTAACCTATAATGACTTTACATGTTAAACTGGGATTGGAGGAAGTCTTTGACATGGGAAAAAAAAAGTCAATCCTCCCCTAAAGGTCAGAGGTCACTCGTTCAAGCCCAATATTGCATGGATCTCGGATGGGAAGACATACTCTGCTGCTTACGCTCTTCTTCCTCACTGAATGCACACTTTTCTATGGTTTAAGAGCATCCTAAAAAGACACATGTGGTGAAATGAAGAGGAAATCTTCTCAGGCTGAAGGAAATGTTGGATGGTGGCAGCTGTGTTTGTGTCTGGACACCTCAAAATCTCTTTTTTGAAGCTCTGGGCCAGTGTTGTTGGTTGCGTTTACATGCTCCCTGGTCTTCACCTATTGACTTACTTTATTAAATAAATGCCCCTGTAATCCTTCCACCAAAGTGAGTCTTTATAGGATTAGACTTGCACAAATAGCCCTCCATCAGAGGGATCTACTGCTAACTTCACAACCCCCTTCCTCTTTCAGGAGAGAGCAACATTGGCGTCACCAAAGGGCGAGCTAATGCATGCATCTACAGCTGTGACCCACCGGACTTTCCACCAATGACACGCCTTACACCTGCTGCCATGGGTCTGTCCATACTCACCGTTTAAAACCTACCAACCAGCACACAACACGACCAAAGAACTGCTCAACACCTGTGGAACAGAGTGAATACAGAGACTTTTTCACTGATTTATTGATTTATTTGGACTTACAAAAAGAGCATAAAGAGCAATACGGGAATAAATAAAGACAAAGGAATCAATTAGTAAAGATCCTAAAACATCAGACGTTTTGTGCTCAAGGGCTTCTGATAAACTCAGGTAAAAACTCACTCACTTCACTCAGACTTAAGTAACTAATTACTATGTTTCATAACTGGGCATCACTGCCTTTTTAAAAGCGGATGTCCTGGTCTAAATATGGGAATGATTTTGTGATTTCACTCCAGACGTTAATCAACCAACTTCATAAAGTGCATTCTGGGATGCTTTGCACATTATTGACGGAGGAACATGATAATTTAGCATGAAAGACAATTATAAGTATGTTGGTTAGGGTTAGGGTACAATTTTACAATTTACTGTACTGTGTGTATATATGTGTGTATATATATATGTATATATATATATATATATATATATATATATATATATATATATATATATATATATATATATATATATATATATATATATATATATATATATATATATATATATATATATATATATATATATATATATATATATATATATATATATATATATATATATATATATATATATATATATATATATATATATATATATATTTTTTTTTTTTTAATTGATTCATATATATGCTTTTATATATGAATATAATAATGTATATTCTACTTATTTTCTATACAAGTTTTTATATATATATTTGTAAATTGTAAAGATCTTAATGCATATGCACACTTATAATTGTCTTTTAAACTAATTTTAAGCAGGTGTTTCTATAATTTCTATCAAATTCTATCATGTGTGTCCAAATTTCTCACTGGTATGGAGTTTACTGTATCATTTAGACCTTAGATGGGCATTTCATCCTCAAATAATTTAATTAATTCTTTAAATGCAGTTTCTCGACTTGAGACACAATGAAGACTTCTCTTCAGAGACACAATGAAGCTTCTGCTCGTGTCTCTGCTGGGGTTTAATCTGCTCGTGGTCATGGGGTGAGATGTTTTACTACAACCGAACATTAAAAAATACAAGTAGTGATTTCACATTTTTAAATTGTACCCTTTGTTTATTTGCTAAGTCAAGCTTTATTAAACTCAGGGTTAGTGATTTAAACAATCCTTGAATGCGAAGTAACTTTTGTACCTCTTTGAATCTTTACATCAGGCACTGGTGTGAACATACGGTGGAGGAGAAGGTGCAGTGTGCAGTGTATCAGTTCAACACTCAGGGCTGGAGGCTGGATGTGGAGCGAATGCGTCATGAGCACGGAGGACACGACGACATCGCACTTTATTACAAGAGACAGGGACCTAAAGCACCCTGTTATATATTCAAGTGAGGAAAACACCAGGCTCATGCTCTTTCTGTCAGATCAGATACGTTTCCTCCGTTATATGTCAAACATATGCATTAATATGAGGATTGTACAGATATTATATGAAAAAAAAAAAAGTATTTTTACTTGATGTTAAAGGTGTAACCCAGTGGTTCTCAACAAGAGGGCTTCAAGATGACTTAAAATAAGACAAAACAAGCTTTAAAATGAAATAAAACAACTAAAAATCGAGATGAAAAGAGACATCATATTTCTTATTTTAAGTCAAGTCAAGTCAAGTCACCTTTATTTATATAGCGCTGCCCGCCGAGAAGCAGGCCGAACCGCAGCGAAGCAAGCTGGATGAACGCTTCCTGCGCGCGAAGCCGTCAACTCCATGCCGGAGCCTGCCGTTTTTCCCCGACCTTCACACCGAGGTGTCGAGGTCATGGGCCAGGCCTTTTTCGGCCCCTATATTCATCTGCCTCAGATTATTATGGCAATGTGGCAGGGCTATCTGAGCGTGGCTATAAGGCGATGCCCCGGGTTGAACAGACGCTAGCTAGCTATCTGTCCCC
>NW_015640467.1:903837-906046 GCF_001515625.1 Sinocyclocheilus rhinocerous
TGTTAGAACGAGCCGTTTTAGGTAGGTGTGGCTAACTCTTAACTTTTATAAAGAATATCTCTTTGGATTTGAGACTTTAGTCTTTGCAACTTTACAGATCTTCTTTATGCACCAAGAGCTTGTAGCACTCCAAAGAGAAAGGAAAAATTGAAATCGCATCATATGACCCCTTTAAAGCAAGTGAAAAAAATGAGTGCCTTAAAACTCTCTAATTTACTTGCAATATATATTGATTAATCCCACCTTAAATTAAATGTAAATTTAATTTATTAAATTAAATAAATGTAATTGCTTTATATATTTTGGTATTTATTAGTTGTACATTTTGTTTGTTTGTTTGTTTATTGAAATAAATTACAATATAAAGTAGTTGTGTGTATTTATTTATTGAAATGTATATTAGTTTATATTACATTACATAGTTACTTTTATTGTTTATAATTTGTAAATCAAATACAAAACCCTCAAATTTAATGTATGCATTCAACATACAAAAGAGTTCAAACATTTGTGCTCAGTAGGATTTTTTTCTGCTCACCAAGGCTGCATTTATTTGATCAAAAATACAGTAAGATCAGAAATATTGTACAATATTTTTTCATTTCAAATTTTCCATTTGAATATATGTTATTGAATATATGTTATATATGTAATTTATAATAATTAATATAATTAGAAATGTTATTAATAATTTTTATTATTAATATATAAAAATACATTTATTAATTATATAATATATTTAATATATTATTATATAATTTAATATATAATATAGTATTTAAAATAATATTGATATTTAATATTATATATATTAGTGTGCTATTGCATATTCTGCTGTAAGAAACTGATTAATCCTAAGATGTTTATATTTTGTTACATTTTAATATTATGTATATTGTAATATTATTTAATAATACTGTTGCTTAACATAATTATTAATATTTTTATCATATTTATTATTTATATAATATTTAATATATAATTGCATAATTTAATATATAACTATGAATATTAATTAAAATAATGTTAATATTTAACATTATATATGATATTGTTAAAGGTGAAAGTGGTGCAAGACATTAGAGAGGTGCTCAAATACATTGCAGTGCGAGTCGAGAAACATGTTGATTATAAATATACTTTGATTTCATTCAATATCAAAAGTATTAATAAAAATAGTTCACTCTAATTAAAGACACATGATTTTCCCAGTATATGAACTATTGTGTCTCCCCGCAGCGGTGCAGTGCTCTGGAGGGCAGGTGTATCAGGAGTGCGGGACGTCCTGCGCTGATCTGTGGGACGGCTGGAGCTGTGAGGAGCAGGAGGGCAGCAGGGTCTGTGTGCCGGGGTGTCAGTGTCCAGATGAACTGGCTCGGGATGATCAGGGTCAGTGTGTGCCGGTGGACATGTGTCCCTTCAGACACGCAGGCAGCACCGTACAGAAGAACTGCAACCGCTGGTAGGAAATCACAGCATCTGATTCTCAGGACATGAAGGTGGAGAGGGGTGGTGTTTAAGCTCGGGACAGGTATCTAGAGGGCTGCTGGTTCAGATCCTACAGTAAGAGAGGAAGAGGCTTTAGCACAGGTTACTTCAGAGGGACTGAACCTGTAATCGGTTCATGGTTATATTGTGGACAAATTCGGCTTAATATGAGAAAGATAGATGCTATTCTATTTTTAAAATCATTATTATATTTTAATACAACTAGTACAAATTAGGACAAAACATGTTTAGTTATAAATTAGAATTAATATATTATATAATATTTTCATGCTTTGCATTTAATTCCAGCTTGAATCACATTGGACCACATTTAAAACCAAAATAAAAAATTATATATATAATTTTTTTTGAAGAAGAAGAAGAAGAATGTAAAAATGCATTTTGACACTTATTTACATTAATAACAAGCACATTTTCTTCATCAAATTGCAATACAAAAAATTCGTCTTGTATGAAATATTTACATTATATGACCTGACTTTTGAAAATTTTTAATTGCTTTTATATACTCGATTTTTGCTTTTTCTTAAGACAACATAAACAGTGTCACATTGCCACAATAATAGTCACTAAGGAGTTCTGGGTGGTTGCTGGGGAGTTTTGAGTGGTTGCTATGGTGTTCTGAGTGGTTGCTAAGGTGTTCTAGGTGGTTGCTAGGGAGTTCTGAGTGGTTGCTAAGGTGTTCTGGGTGGTTGCTAGG
>NW_015640467.1:906163-906547 GCF_001515625.1 Sinocyclocheilus rhinocerous
ATATCTGATATTGTAATTTTATTTTGTAATTTTATAAGTATTATTTATAAGTAAGTAGTATTTTGCTGTATTAGCTTCATTTATGCAATTTTATTAAATATTTAATAAAAGATTAAATAAAATAATTTAATATTTTTAATTAATAAAATATAACTGAATATAAATATAATTTTGGGGTTAAATATGACCTGAAAATAGAAATAAAATGGAGAGATATAAAGTGAAATGAAGCAATTGTGAGAGAGACAGTTCGGTCGGTCCATCTGTCGTCTCACTGAAGGGTTTTTATGATCCAGTTGCGAAAATCTTCTTGTCTGTTTTATGGTTCTTTATGGTTTTTGAGACTGATGTTTATCATCCGTGCTCTGATAACACATCAAATAT
>NW_015640467.1:906649-907330 GCF_001515625.1 Sinocyclocheilus rhinocerous
ATGGTTGCTAAGGTGTTTTGGGTGGTTGCTATGGTGTTCTGAGTGGTTGCTAATGTGTTCTAGATGGTTGCTAGGGAGTTCTGAGTGGTTGCTAAGGTGTTTTGGGTGGTTGCTAGGGTGTTCTGAGTGGTTGCTAATATGTTCTGTGTGGTTGCTAGGGAGTTCTTAATGGTTGCTAAGGTGTTCTGGGGGGTTGCTAGGGAGTTCTGGGTGGTTGCTAGGGAGTTCTGAGTGGTTGCTAAGGTGTTCTGGGTGGTTTCTAAGGTAAGGAATCGTGCAGCTGAGCACACCACTGTTTAACACACATAATTTGAACTGCAGTTTCAGCTGATGTGAAACCTGTAACACGGCTGGTGCTTATATCTTGTTATATCTGGTGTTTTCTCATCCGCTCCTCATGCTCGGTGTGGTAATGTGGCGTTTGAGTCAGATCGATAATGAAACACAGATTGAGATTGCATAAGCGGACACTTTTATGATGCATTTCCTCACACCTCCACATGTGTGTGTGTGTACAGTATATAAGTAACACATGTTCACATATAAACAATAGAATCAGGGTTCAACAGTTGAACAGCTGTTTGTGATTCTTTATGGTGTTGCGATAAAAGTTTAACTTATCTAGATTTATTTATTTATTCATTTAATTCTATCTGAATTTATTTATTTATGTATTTATTA
>NW_015640467.1:908168-912396 GCF_001515625.1 Sinocyclocheilus rhinocerous
TATATGTATTTAATTTTATTTTGACTAGATTATTTTATTTATTTATAATAAATTGTATTAATCTAGATTTATTTATCTATTAAGTATATGTATTTAATTTAATTTTGTCTAGATTGATTACTTAATTAATTATTTATTTTATAATACATTTTATTCTATCTGGATTTATTTGTTTATTAAATTATATGTATTTTATTGATTGACTGTTAAAAGTATAAATGGTATTTTATCTATTCTGCATTATTTTATTTATTTACAATTAATTAATTGATTATTTATTTATTTATTCATATTCATCTCTGTTTTGGTCCGTTTACACAAAAGAAAGACTGTAAATGATAAATGTATACAATATATCTGCATTTTATGACTTATGGTAGAATTTTAGGACTAGCATATAGACGTTTCTTCATGTATACTATCATGTATAAATCTGTTCTTGGCGTTGGCAGTGTGTGTCGTGAGCAGCGCTGGCACTGCGGTCAGTCGTTGTGTTCAGGCACCTGCATGGCCACCGGTGACCCTCACTACATCACGTTTGACGGCTGATATTACTCTTTCCTGGGCGACTGAGAGTATGTTCTGGCGCAGGAGAGCAGCAGTTTGTTCAGCGTCAGCGCCGAGAACTTGCCCTGCGGCAGCACAGGAGTGACCTGCACCAAATCTGTCACGCTGACCGTGGGAAACACGGCCATACACCTGCTCAGAGGTGCAGGTACACACACACACACATAATAAATAAATATATATAAGTATAAATATATTTTAAAATATATACATGAATGTTTGTGTATTTATATATACATAATAAAATTTCACAGTTATTAATATTTTGCATATATGAATCTCAACTGTGCAGCGTGCAGCTCGCTTATAGACAGATGCGATGTGGTGATTTGAAGCCATTTGCGTATTTTGAGAGAAAGAGAGAGCATGCGCGGTGATTCACTCACGCTGTTTGTGCAATTACGTCTCACACAAGGTTTTCAAATCACTTTATAAGTTATTTAATGAAGAAATATGAAGGTGAGTACCTCACCTTCAGCATTATAATAATTTTCCCGTGCCGGACAGAGACTGAGACAGTGCCGCTGCATGTCGTGCCAAACCTCAACCTTTTTGAGATCGGCCTTTTTAGAGACCGCCGATCAATCATCCCAACGTGATTATCGGCCGATAGTGATCGGTAGCCCTTGCTTATTATTGCTCTTTTGTTGATTTTGATTGCTTCCATTGTCCTCATTTGTAAGTTGCTTTGGATAAAAGCGTCTGCTAAATGTCTAAATGTAAATGTAAATGTAAATATATTATGTATATTTATGTTTTACCAGCTAGATTTAAGACACTACAAGCAAAAACACTGTTTTTCATGCACTGCTCAGTTGTTGGTCTATTTTGCTTCCATAACATCATCTTTCAGACTAATAGAAAGAAAACATCCATAATACACATTTAAGTTTATTTCATTACACTTTATCTGTGTGCGTCTGTAGATTTAAATTACAATACTCATCTTTAAAGAGTCAGAAACTTACATACACCAGACTTTACAATTTTATTCATATCTTATATTCTGAATGTTTTTGCAGAGGGGTTTGTTCATATAAAAATATGCAAATTAAAACTATTTCAAAATGTAATAAAATAAAAGTAATAAAAAGAGAAATCCAAAACCTCCTCTGTAAAAAACTTTAACTCTTTGAATGGCTTTATTCAGATTTATGTTCTGGAAATTCATTCAAATTAGTGCATTTTTTAATTAGATAATGCCTTATTTGCATATTTAAACAACATTTGAAAAACATTTTAATAAAAAATGTAATGTCAGTGTGCTGTGATTAATTAACCAGGGAAGTGTGACAACATCGATTAGTTTCACTCTGTTCACCTGTGGTGTTTTAACCCCTAAATGTGTCTCTGTTCCCTGTTTTCAGCCTGTGTGCCGTGTCTGAATGGAGCGCCTGGAGCGACTGTCTCAGTATCAGCAGCGCTTCGGCCAGCGGTGGGCAGCACTGCACTGATCCAGAGAGACAGAGCCGGCCCTGTGAACCTGACAACTGCACAGATGATCACAGTCTAATACCATAGTACTTTGACACATACTGTGCAACTGAGTCATTACCATATTCAAAAAACTGATTTACACCACAAACACTACATATAATATGCAGTGTACAAAATGCACACTTAAAAGTGACATTTGCATGACACAAGAGTCACTCAACAGAGGTTTTCATGTATATTTTGTATATTTTTATGGTGATAGCATGTTCATTCTTTACAGACGTTGAGTATTTCAGTGCTTGTGCTGTTTGTTTGTTCATTCTGTCAGATTGTGAGAAACCCTTCCTGTTCTCTGAATGTGGATCTCCGTGTGAGAAACACTGTGATCTGTTGGGACAAACCGACTCGTGTTCGTCGCGTCAGAACTGCACACCCGTCCCGAGGTTTGTATTGCTTACGTTAAATATTTCACACAAATTCACATGATTATGTTAACAGATACAACTTTTGATTTCGAAAAATGTATTAGTAAATGTTGAAATTAACATGGACTAAGTGAACTAATAAACTAACAAATGCTGTAGAAAAATTGTTCATTGGTAGTTCATGTTAACTAATGTAGTTAACTAATATTAACAAATGCATCCTTATTATAAAGGTTTACCAGATTTACCAATAAATAAAAATAAATTTAAAAAAATCAACCAATCAAGCAACAATAAATTAAATATATAAATTATATAAATAATTATCATTAAATAGTAAATCATGAAATTTAAAAAAATATTTAACATTATATGTTACCAGCTTATTGTTCATATATTTTTAATAACATATTTTATAATTATTTATTTAAAAAATAAGAACAAATGCATTTTTTGACCGATTTTTATTTTTTATTTTTTATTTTTTTTACATTTAAATTCAGTGATAAAGATGAAGATGTTGTTTCAGTGTCTCCTGCAGCTGAACGGATCAGTGCGGCGGGTGTGTC
This sequence comes from Sinocyclocheilus rhinocerous, assembly GCF_001515625.1. NCBI lineage: Eukaryota > Metazoa > Chordata > Actinopteri > Cypriniformes > Cyprinidae > Sinocyclocheilus > Sinocyclocheilus rhinocerous. The sequence goes on from NW_015640467.1 coordinate 911,167, forward strand.
CATCTCCTCCATCAGAGCTCAGACAGACCTGTGGCCGTCACTGTCCCGCAGGGGGCGCTGCAGGACATGGGGAGACACTGATGCTCTTCACACTGAGAGTGAGATCAGTGTCATCATGATGTGCCTTTGATAACTCAAGCATTTCAAACATCACAGCAGCGTGGATTTACTCTAATTAGCGGTGTTGACTAACTAGTGCTCCTAGTGATATGATGAAAACACTAGCACTAGTTGTTAAAGTTCAGTGTGTGTTGTGCAGTGTTTGTGCTCCAGACATGAAGAAAAAAAAATATTTCTGAAAATATATATTACAGCTTTATAAACACAGTTATTTATTTATTTATTTTTATTTAATATATTGGAAGTTATTTTTTTATATTTCTGAGAAAAAATAACTAAATGTATTTATTTATATTTAAATGTATTTATTTCTAAAAATCAACATATAATTATATGTAAAAAAAATTATTAATTTATAAAGATTTAGATTTATTTATAAAACATTAATTAAAAAAATTGTAAAATAAAAATGTCCTATTATGTATATATGTCCTATGATATTTTTCCTATTTTGTATTTATATACAATATAATACATATTTAAAGCTGTATATAGGGCCACCACCTATATGTATTATTTCTTATAATACAATATATATATATATATATATATATATATATCCTACAGACGCAGTCTCAGAGCTGCAACACTGGCCTCTGTCCTGGTACACACATATACACCTCATTTTAATATGATATATATATATATAATTATATACAATTAATAACTATATTCTATAATTATAAATTGATTCAGTGTGCACCTGCCTATTGTTCATTTAGTTTTCATATATTATATCTGTATTATATATTATATCTGTATTTTATGCATGCGTCCAATCACAGGTGAGCATTGTGAGGACAGGGGGCGGGTCTATGATGACTCCTGCGCCAATCAGTGTCCCCGCAGCTGCGCTGACCTGTGGGATCACGTCCAGTGTCTGCAGGGCACCTGTCATCCAGGTATCAGCGCTTCTCTGACCTCTGCCACAAACATACGCATGAAACGGGAATGTGAGCGTGTTTCTGTGCCACAGGCTGCCGGTGTCCAGACGGCCGGCTGCTGCAGGACGGAGGGTGTGTGCGGGTGGACGAGTGTCGCTGTGGGCTTCCGCTGGAGAACGGGATGCTGGAGATCCGACCCAGAGAGAACGTCACCCTCTGCTGCAAC
>NW_015640467.1:912582-919775 GCF_001515625.1 Sinocyclocheilus rhinocerous
ATATGTATATATATATATATATATTAATGACAAAATCCTGTAGCAAAATTACAAAAACTGAAAAAATACAAATAAAAGCTATCAGACTATAATAGTCTGAAATATGATATGACCGGTCCAGGAAATGTAGATTGCAGTGTCATCATGACCTGATTAATATGGTGAGAGAAGCTGAGTGTGGTGCTGTCTGTGTGTCTCTGCTCAGATGTGTGCCACTGGAGCTCATGGAGCGGCTGGAGTGTGTGTAGAGACCCCTGCAGCGGAGGATACCGGCAGAGAGAGCGCCGACCTCTGACCTCTGACCCCGGACCACACTGCAGGAACCTACAGACGCAGTCTCAGAGCTGCAACACTGGCCTCTGTCCCGGTACACACACAGACTTATTATAGACATCCTGTAAATATTATCGAAGTATAATCAGTAACTATAATTTGTAATTATTGTAACTGATTTAGTGTGCACCTGCATATAGTTCATGTGGTTTTTATATAGTGGCTGTATTTGATATAGGTGAGCATTGTGAGGACAGGGGGAGGGTCTATGATGACTCCTGCGCCAATCAGTGTCCCCGCAGCTGCGCTGACCTGTGGGATCACGTCCAGTGTCTGCAGGGCACCTGTCATCCAGGTATCAGCGCTTCTCTGACCTCTGCCACAAACATACGCATGAAACGGGAATGTGAGCGTGTTTCTGTGCCACAGGCTGCCGGTGTCCAGACGGCCGGCTGCTGCAGGACGGAGGGTGTGTGCGGGTGGACGAGTGTCGCTGTGGGCTTCCGCTGGAGAACGGGATGCTGGAGATCCGACCCAGAGAGAACGTCACCCTCTGCTGCAACACCTGGTGAGAGGAGCTTATTTATTCAGTAGCCCCTCACTGCAGAACACAAGATTCAGGGGGCGTGGTTGGATCCACATCTAGGGGGTGGAGATGGGTAAGTTTAGGGGTGAAGATAGGTGGGTTTAGGGATCAGGGGGTGTAGACGGGTAGGTTTAGGGGTGGAGATGGGTGGGTTTAGGTATATGTAAGGCTGGATCTGGATACAACCACGCCCCCTGGATCTTGTGTTCTGCAGTGAGGACCATCTCTATTTATTTGTGACCCTGGACCACAAAACCAGTCATAAGGGTCAATTTTTTTAATCTGATTTGATATATGCATATATTCATATGATATATTGATTTATACATTACAATAAATAAGCTTTCCATTGATGTATGGTTTGTTAGGATCGGACAATATTTGGCCGAGATGCGACTATTTGAAAATCTGGAATCTGAGGGTGCAAAAAAATCTAAATATTGAGAAAATCATCTTAAAGTTGTTCAAATGAAGTTCTTAGTAATGCATATTACTAATCAAAAATTAAGTTTTAATATATTTACAGTAGGAAATTTACAAAATATCTTCATGGAACATGATCTTTACTTCATTATAGAAAAATGTATAATTTTGACCCATACAATGTATTGTTGGCTATTGCTACAAATATACTCCAGAGACTTAAGACTGCTTTTGTGCTCCAGGGACACATATGGAATACTTATTACTAAGCAGTGTAGTTATTTGCATATGTAAACATAAGTAAACACATACAATTGTGAAAAAGCACTAATTTATTTGTTTTCATTTTTCCAAATCAATTCACAATTCCTGATTAAAGACCAAAGTAACCCACTGATGTAGATCTACAATAAACATTATAAATGCACTTCTTCCAACCCGTCAATAAAGTGTTCAAGTACAGTAACAAAATAAGGAAGAGTTATGGATATGACCGTGCAGCTCCCATAATGCATTGCTATTTTATCCCCCAGCGACTTAAGACTGCTTTTGTGCTCCAGGGTCACTGGATCCGTTTTTTGTCAGATTTTGTTAATGTCTGGGGATGTTTTTCTGAAATATTGTGCTGAAGGTAAAGATACATTAAACATCAACAGAACTGCACAAATGCACACAATTGAGACATTATTTGACATTATTATTATGATCCCATTTTTACTAGTTTGGACCAGTGTTATTTTAGTATCATTGTTAGTTTATTAATATTTTGGATTCGTTTTTATTTTAATATTATTTGTTTTAATTTTAAAGTGTAAGTAATTTTGTTGTGTGTTTTTGTCATTTTTATTATTATTTTTTTATTTTAAAGTTTTAGTAATTTTGTTGTGTTTTTGTCATTTTTATTATTATTTTTTATTTTAAAGTTTTAGTAATTTTGTTGTTTTTTGTCTTTTTTTTTTTAGTATGTATGTATAATCCTTTTTCATTTTTATTTCATTTTTATTTTTTAGTAATATTTTTGTATTTTAAGTTAAACTAAAATAAAATAAGAAATGATCCCTTGGCAACAAGCAGAAATAAAAATGTAAATTTAAAGTTAAATCTTTTTATATTTTCTTTTTTCCATTTAACATTTATTTTATTTCAAGTAACCAAAATGCTTTTTAAATAGTTTTCATGTTAGCTTTCAGTGTCTCTAAATGTCTCACAAGCTAGATTTTACAGATTTTACTTTATTTGTGAGGATTTTCAGTGAAAAAATGTGGTCCTATAACAAGTACTTGGATATCTACATTCATACTTCTCTGTGAATCTGTGTCTCTGCAGTGTGTGTGTAAATGGCTCTCTGGTGTTACGGATCGCGGGCAGAGGACACGCAGACGGTCCTGCAAACACACAACTGGAGGACCGACCTGCACCGACACCGTCCAGAGTGAAAGCTGCTCACTGCTGCCCTGTCCAGGTCAGCCAACAGAATAGGGCAGCGTTAATTTACATATTTTCATATTTTACATTTACATCATTTTACATATACATTACATATATGCTGAATTAATTTGCTAAATATATGCTATACAGAATGTATACAATTGTTACAATAAATAAAAAATTAAATGTAATTTAAAAATTATATATATATATATATATATATATATATACATACACACACACTATATTTATTATTACTATTTGATATTATATACAAATATCAAAATATTTTGACAAATATAAAAAAGTAACATTTTGCCACCTATTTTAAATTATAATAAATGCAAAATTAAGTTGCATTTAAAAATCTTTCACACAGAATTTATAAAATTGTCACGACAAATAAAATTTAACTTTTAAATTGTTTTTTATAAAACTATTATTTTATATTTTATGTTACTATTTGATATTTTATACAAAGTTTAAGAATTTGTTTATAAATTTAGAAAAAGGTACATTCAGAGTTTTTAAATTTAGTATTTTGTCTGTATAATGGAAAAAATATATAAATAGCCTTATTGCATAAATAGCTTGATAATTTTATTTTTGTTTGATATTTTACACTTTTTTGATTAAAAAAAACGTCTCGGGTTACTTGTGTAACCATGGTTCCCTGAGGGGAACGAGTGTTCTAGCAGATTCCCAAAAGACCCTAGCAACCCCATACCAACGTCGTAGCCTAGACCTCCATAGCAACACCCTGGCGACCACCCACAACTCCCTAGCATCATGATAGCATCTTTTGCACAGGCAAACACAGCCCATTTTCTTTTGAGAAAATATAAATGCATAGGCTTTATTTGACTCCAATGAAACGTTTTTATATTAATCTGTCGTCTTCTCCTAAGTGTAATCTTTGTTCGCTAGGATCTTTAGGCACGTTTTTGCATTTTTTTTGGAGTGCCCCTCTCTCTCTCACCTTTTTGGACTCAGCTCTCACAGGACCTATCATATTTGTTGGGTACTGAGATATGTTTGACTCCGCGCCATTTTTTCATGAATGACTTTTGGGACCTCACCTTGTCCGTCCAACAAAGATGTTTACTGTTAGCTGCTCTCACAGCAGCAAAAAAAATGCTAGTCAATCATGAGATATATATAGTAAAATAATACATAATAGTAAAATAATATATTAAATCATATATATATATATATATATATATATATTACTTATTTTATATAATATAAAATACAGTATGTACTTATTATAAAATATTTATAAATTTATATATATTATAAATATACAACTTTAGTTAATATATTTTCATAGTATGCTAGTGTGCATTTCTGAATCTTTTTTTTATCTTTTTATATTGGAGTGAAATATATCCAACACACATGATCATAGTCTCTGACAGGTTTCATGAGATTCACCCATTCAATCAATTTTCGGGTCACATTTATGGTTTAATGATGTTGTGCTGAATATAAACAGATGTGTGTGTTTCCTAACACATGCACAGACACGCTCTTACAAAAAAAAATATCCACCTTCTATTTAGCTACATTACAGCTTCAGCAATTTACTGCTTCTCTTGTGTGCAATTTTATGCTAATTTCAGTCCAAGACAAGCATACACAAAATATTAAAACTGGCACTGATTTGCATTAAAGCATCTGAGAATGTAAAGAGGAATCGGTTAGGAATAAAAACTGAATCATGCGGCGTGTGACGGCCATGCAGACTGTTCATTAATTGTGTTTTAGATGATAAGACAGAATAGAGTTTGATAGACTCATTTAAAACAGTGAGATAAGCCTTCGGGAGGAATGAAGTGTGTCTTAAACAGATTAAAGCAGCTTGACTCATTTGATTACTACTATTAATGAACTTCAGCAGCTCGTCACTTAATGGGCTCTGGTGCTCCATCAAACCGGCACCAACAAATCGTGTGTTTAAACTACTGTAGTTCAGCCACAAATAATAATGTCTTCTATGTAAATGGAATGCTAATTGGGATGCTTGAGTCTGTGTGTAACTGTGTGGTTCGGTTTGTTTTAGATTGTCCTGCTGGTCAGGTGTTCAGCTCGTGTGCAGGATCCTGTCCGTACAGCTGTGAGGATCTGTGGCCCGAAAAATCAGTGTGTGCCGCTGACCTGCAGTCCTGGGTGAATCTGTTTGTGTTAATACCCAGAACACCCTAGAAACCGCATAATATGGGTTATGCACAACAGACTTCCGTATTCTGTTAACCGGGTCTCGTCGCTTCCGGTTCAAGCGTTTTGCATATGCTTCGCTAAATATGAAGCAGTTTTACTCAAGATGCCTTCAAAGTAGATACCAGTGATGATCATAACCAATGTCCATCACATATGTGGACTGATATCTAAAAGTCTTTTATTTTTATTTTTTTCACAAACATTTAGATAATTAAATAAAACGTCAACAATAAAAATAGCTAGCTAGTTTAACTGATTATCTTAATAGTCCATAGATATTGCTATCATTTAATACGGCTGTTGACACGTTCTCCGACAAACGGAAGCAATGAGACCTGTTTTCCGGATTTGGTCAGGTGACGTTCGACATATACCCTATAGCACACAAAAAAACTTTCGGAACACCCTAGCAGCTTCCTAAAACACCCTAGCTACCCCATAGCGACGTTCTCGCGGCTTTCTATGAACATCCCATCAACCCATTAACAACATCCTATCAGCTTCCTAGAACACCCTAGAAACAACATAGCATCACCCCTACTGAAACACCCTAGCAACCCCATAACAATGTCGTTGAAGCATCCTAGAACACCCTACAAACACTATAGTATAACCTTAGCAACCGCTTAGAAACACCCTAGCAACCCTTTAACAAAGTCATTGAAGCTACCTTTAACACCCTAGAAACAACATAGCATCACCCCCATAGAAACAACCTAGCAACCCCTTAGCAATGTCGTAGAAGCTTCCTAGAACACCCTAGAAACACCATAGTATTACCTTAGCAACCCCCATAGCAACATAATAGCAGCCTCTTAGAATCGCTTGCAACCCTATAGCAACATCCTAGCCTAGACCTCCATAGCAACATCCTGGCAGCATCCTAAAACACCCTAGCAACCCCATAGCAACGTCCTAGGTAATAATAGTAAACTATAAGGTAGTACATCATCTACCATAATGTATAAATACTGTACAATCTAAATAATATATCTTTTTTTTTTTTTTGCATTTGCATTTGCAGTAATAAGACTTGATAATTGAGATTTCAAGCTTTTTTAAAAAGGAAATTAATTTTTTTAATGCTCTAAATTAGGTTTTTTATACTTATATTTGTGTGTGTATAATCTTATGTACCATATCATAATATATCATTGTTTTTTTATGCAATAAGATTTAATTGAGTTTTTTTTTTAATTGCTTAATTGTCAGAAATTTTATATTGCTCTAAATTAGGGTTTTATTTATTTATTTATTTATTTGTGCTAATTTATGCTAAATATATTAAAATATTTATATAATTTATGCTAAATATATTTAAAATTTATTTGGGGGTGGACATGTTTTTGCCCTGGGAAAACTTTTCTGAGAAAGCTGTAAGATCAAGCATGGAAAGACAAATGAGTGTGTATTTTTACCTCAGATTTTAGTTGTGTGTGTGTGTGTGTGTGTGTGTTTAATTACAGTGTCTGTGAAGGTGAACTCTTTACCTGCACTAACGAGTCATGTGACCTCATACACTCACCGCAGAGACACAAAGGGCCCCACAAACATTATTTTTATAGCTTCATATTCTTATTGTACGGCAGCTATTGACTTCAGAGGAATTTCAGAAACATCTAAGACAAACCTCAAAATGTTCCTGAAATAGTGTCTGCATCCTCTGAGCAATAAACTCTTCCCTGTGGGTATGAATGGAGTGTAAAGTGAGTGTAATGTGACTGTCCCGTCTGAATGCTGTGTGTTTTCATTTAGTGGACTGTGAGTGGAGCAGCTGGTCAGCGTGGAGCTCTTGCTCAGCGTCCTGCGGATCTGGACAGCAGTTCTTCAGCCGGACGATACGGCGCCAGCGTCAGGAGGACGGGAGTGTGAGGGGCCGTCACACACTTCACGAGTCTGCAGGGGCACCGAATGTGGTGAGAAACACAATGCTGACGGTGTAAGAGGTGTTTAGACTGAAAACACATTGGGGTTTCGCATTTTTGTTCGCATTAAGCTAAATATATGGCAATATGGTGTATTCTTTGAAGTGTAATTGCACTGTACATGTTATTTTATTGATTTATTTACCTTTATTTCCTTTAATGTTTGAATCATATACTAGCAACAGCTGTCAGGGTTTTTCATAATAATAATAATAATAATAATAATCAAATATTTCCTTTATTGTTATTATTATTATTATTATTATTATTACAAAAAAGAAATAAATTATTTGAATTGTTTTAATAAATTGAAACAAACAAACAAAATAATAATAGTA
>NW_015640467.1:919866-921013 GCF_001515625.1 Sinocyclocheilus rhinocerous
TAATTATTATTATTATTATTATACATAGTTGTTAATTATTTTTAACAATTATTTTTAATTTGTTTATAATGATTTTTTTTATTACTTAACTGTAACTCATAAAAACAGAGTTAAAAAATAACAATAAAAATTAAATATGGCATCTGGCCTACCCTGAAGTCCATCGGTCATGAATTAATGTTTGTACAGAGTGTCCAGAGGATGAACGCTGGTTCTGGAGTGAGTCCGGATCGGGGCGAGTGTGTGAGAGGGGGTGCTTGGACCTGTACGGCCCCGAACCGCTCAACTGCACGGGCCCCGGAGCCACAGAGGGCTGCGTGTGTGAGGAGGGCCGGTATCGGAGCCTGGAGGGCCGGTGTGTGATTCCAGCACTGTGTCAGTGTGAAGAGGAAGACGGGACGCTTCGAGAGGTACACGAACACACAAACATCCGTCACACTGCTGTGCTTTAGCCTGTAATCGCAGTGCTGCTGGTTACTTTGTTTATTTATCCTAATAAGGAAGGTCATTAACGAGTCTGATGGATTAGCACTCAGGGCATTTGTAGAAAAAAAAGTAATTGCCATCATCAATAATGAATAAAACCGTTGAAAGTCCTTATGAGGTTGTATAATTGAACTACATTGGCGCCTGTTTAAGAGTTTCTGTATGAAGAGCGTTTGGTTGAATGAGATGGACGATGTAGCTTCCTTTGGCTGGAAAAATGCCATCACCACAAAATGAATGGATGGTATACAGTATATACACAATACTATATTAACAGCAGATCAATATTTACAAACTCCCAGTTCAAAAGAACCTGTTGTAGTATTTGATTATTAACTTAAATTCATCTATTTATTTTATTAATTCATGTTCCTGGTCCTATTATGTTATTCTAAAAAAAAAAAAAAAAGCTAATAAAAAATCCTAAAAATTCTAAATTCTAAAAAATAACTAAAAATATAATTAACTAATAATAACTAATCATTGTTAAAAAAAAACAAATAAATAATTTAAATTATTAATAAATAAAATAAATTTATTTTTTTTGCTCTTAAATTATTAAGTTGCTCTTGCATTTATTTGATAAAAAATGAAATATTATTACAATTTAAAATAGCTGTTTTCTGTGTGAATATCTGTTAAAATGTAATTTATTTCTGTG
>NW_015640467.1:921150-948603 GCF_001515625.1 Sinocyclocheilus rhinocerous
TTTTCTGGACCTTGACAGTGTAAGTTACTTGGCAGTCAATGGGACAGTCACAAGCCTCCCGGTTTTCATCCAAAATATCTTAAATTGTGTTCCGAAGACGAACAAAGTTTTTACGGGTTTGGAACGACATGGGGGTAAGTGATTAATGACAACATTTTCATTTTGGGGTGGAGTATCCCTTTAAGCATACTGGAGCTTTAGCTCTGGCAGGACGAGTTTGAGTCAAACTCCAGCCCAACTCCAGATCCAGCCGTGTAACTACATCCAAGGTGTAAGTTCTTCTCCACTGAAAGGGTCCGTTCGGGTAATTAGTGCGATATAAAAATGCTGACACCTTCAAACTGTGCAAACTCTCAAATCATGCACTGCACTGGAAAGTTTAAGGAGTAACAACCACATTTAAATGCAGGAGGGAATCTTATAAACCAATGCTGAATGCAAATAATAAAATACTACTAGCCATATAATCATACATAGCTAGTTAAAAAGAAAACATAAATAAGATTATCAATTTTAAAATGCAGGAATAAATGCATTCCAAAACGTGTTAAATAAAACTTTAGTTAGTTACGTGGCTGATAACAACAAACAGGTAACACTTTACAATAAAGTTTTGTTTGTTAACATTAGATAACTGCTTTAGATTAGTTAACATGAACTAACTATACTGCTAAAACATTTATTAATCTTAATGTTAGTTTCATTATTAAAAATCAAAAATCAAATGCATTATTAAAATCAAACGTTGTATCTGTTAATATTGTTTATTATAATAATAATAATTATTATAATTAATTATTATTATTATATAAAACAATAAGCATATAAATTAAACGTTGTATCTGTTAATATTATTTATAATAATAATAATAATTATTATTATTATTTTATTGTTATTACGTGTCACATGATCCTTCAGAAATCATTCTAATATACTGATTTGCATATATATTAAATTAAATATTATACATATTATATAAATATATAAAAATATATATTTTATTTTAATATGTATTTTTATTTTTAAATAATTTTCCATTTTTATATATATATATATTATATATGCACATTAATGTAAATATGAATGAATTGCATGTCGTGTGTTGTGTGTCACAGCCGGGGTCCGAGTGGGTGGATGGCTGTCAGTCATGTCGCTGTATCAATGGCCAGAAACACTGTCAATCAAACTGTCCTCCCCTTCACTGCTCTGAGGTAAGAATTGTGTGATTTGTCTTTCATATTCACTTTCCTTCACCACACACATAGAAAGATTGGACATCTCTACAGTATATTCTCAGTTAGACATCCGCTGATGTCTGGTTTCACATGCGTCGGCCAAATAACCAGTGAATAGCCTTGCATCAGTAATGAGTACAGGACGCTGTTAGAGGACCAGATGCTGGAAATAGACCGACCCGTTGTCCAGGCAACAGCTCCGGTCAGGGATAATGTCCCAGATGGCTCTGGAGTGACGCCTGGACGTCTCAGAAGCTCAGCAGCCCTTGAGGAAGCTTCAATAATAATAATAATTATTATTATTATTTTATTGTTATTACATAAAATAAGAAGTATATAAATTAAAAGTTGTGTCTGTTAATATTATTTATTAGCTAACATGTACCAATAATGAGTAGTTATATTTTTCTTAATTAACATTAACAAAGAATAATACATGCTGTAACAAATGTATTGCTTATTGTTAGTTAATGCACTAATGGAGCTTTATTTCAAAGTGTTACCATTAAAAATTAATAATAGCAATGTTGTTTATGCATTTATAAAATTGCCAGTTTTCCTATTCAAGCTATATTAATAATTTTGCATGTTTGGGTTGGTTATTTTAATACATTTGGATGTTTATTTAAATTTGTTTGTATGATAAATGTACATTAAATTCAACATGAAGTGCTATTTAACCTATTTTACTTCTGTAATATGATGTATTGCAGAGGGAAACTATATTTAGTGAGGAAGAAAATGTAGGAGGAGATTTGATTTTATCCATCAAAAGTCAGTTGGATGGTGAAAAGTGCTGAAAATGACAGGTGGTTGAAAAATAGGATATAAGTGGTTTCTGAGATGAAGCAAGTTATTATATTTTAACTAAATATAACAAAAACAAAGATGTAATTCTTCTTCTATTAATCCCTCTCTCTCTCTCTCTCTCTCTCTCTCTCTCTTCCTGTCCTATTTTCTCCTGTGAACATCACTTTCTCGTCTCCAGGGGATCCGGTTGCCGAGTGCCGTTGCTACACTGAGGTCAGGAACATCACCAAGGGCGACTGTCGCCTGGACAACGTGGAGGTCAGCTTCTGCAGAGGGCGCTGTTTGTCCCGGACCGATGTCATTCTGGAGGTGTGTGTCATCGCATCCTGATCTCTGATCTGTGATCTGTGAAGTGCTGCATGAACTTTGACAAGTTATTAAAGTACAACCATCTCGTACGTCTGAATTTTTATCTTCTCACAAATTATTCCGCTTATAGATTATGGATGCATTATGTATTATAAATGCACCAATGTGGAAATTTTGCCTAATACTGGTAGCGTATAATGTACAGTGTTATATCAATTACTATACACTGTAAAAGTAATACTGTTAACCATAAAACATATTACAGATCATCAGTGGTATACTAAATGATATCAGGGAATATTGCATTACATTTTTATACCTTTTATTTATTTTTATTTATTTTTTACAAGTAATTAACAGTTATCTTTTCTACTGAAATAACAATAAATAAATAAGATGCCTCAATTCATCTTGGATGTAAAAAGGATGTAAAACTGAAGATTTAATGTTAATGTAATTAAAATATTATATATATATATATATCATGTCGCTGTATCAATGGCCAGAAACACTGTCAATCAAACTGTCCTCCCCTTCACTGCTCTGAGGTAAGAATTGTGTGATTTGTCTTTCATATTCACTTTCCTTCACCACACACATAGAAAGATTGGACATCTCTACAGTATATTCTCAGTTAGACATCCGCTGATGTCTGGTTTCACATGCGTCGGCCAAATAACCAGTGAATAGCCTTGCATCAGTAATGAGTACAGGACGCTGTTAGAGGACCAGATGCTGGAAATAGACCGACCCGTTGTCCAGGCAACAGCTCCGGTCAGGGATAATGTCCCAGATGGCTCTGGAGTGACGCCTGGACGTCTCAGAAGCTCAGCAGCCCTTGAGGAAGCTTCTGCTTGAACCGTACGTCTCCTCAGGACTCCTGCAGATCACTAGGAGGAGATCTGCTCAAAGAAAGACTAAAAATACTCCCTCTGGTTCCTAGACGATTTGTTCTTCTTCATCCAGTCCAAATCAAATTACCCAATTTGTGTTTCTGCCGCCGGCACAAGTAAATGTCACAGCTCACTGAAGGATTGTTCCTCTTAACTCCAAACTAATAATCATGGACAGAAGTAAACTCAGACTGGACTGACTTTCATAGTGTTTAATTTCTCTGCCTCTGGCAGCACCAAAAGAAATAGCAGAAATATAATAAAAGAGTTTTCAAAGATGCAAACAGTCAGACAGTTCAAATAAACCGTGAGATATAAAAATGCTGACGTGTTTAAGCTGTGAAAACTCAGTGCACTGCATTCAGATGCAGGAGTGAATCTTCTAAATTAGTGGAAGAGCTGCAAAAAACAACACAAAATGCACATTATAATATTAATAAAAAATACTGCTAACCATATAAGCATACATAACGAGTTACAATCAAATGCTTTCCAACGTGTTGCTGTCAAGCGACTTTTGTCAATTAAAACAAAATAAAACATGTTAAATAAAGCTTTTTTTAATCAGTGGTATATGCTTTTGTTGAGTCTATGAGTCATTTCAACCAATTGTTTTTTAAAGAATCTTATATTTAACATTGGAATTCCTGGTGAAGAACTACATTACCCATGATGCTGTACAAAAAAACTCCACCAATAAGAAGACCGAAAAAAGACCACCCAAAGAAGTGCTGCGAACAACATAATAAAATATATTATTTCTATAGATATAATCAACCACTTTAAATGAATAGTTCTATATTTCTCCATCGTTTTTAATTTGATTGTTGTTTAATTCGATTGTAGTTCTTTCCCTCACTAAAGCTGTTAAGTTCACAGTCTCTTTGTCCGATTTTTAAATACCTTTTTGATTCAAATCAGGGTTTTAATGTTGTGATTCACCTCATAGAAGTGTTATTTTAGTATCATTGAAATTATATTATAGTTTTTATTAATATTTTGAATGAGGTTTTATGTTTATATTTTCTTTTTTCATTTCAGTTTTAATGTTTTAGTAATTTTTTGTGTGCTTTTGTCAGTTTTTTTAAAGTCTATATAGTTTTTTTATTATTTTTTTTATTACAGTTTTAGTTTTAGTCATTTTAGTACATCAAGTTAACCTAAATGAAAATGAGAAATGTTGCCTTGTCAACTAGCTGAGATAAAATGTTTTTTGTTTTCTATTCATTCATTCATTCATTCATTCATTCATTTTATTTAAAGTTTATTTTATTTAACATTTTGTATGATTTTTGTTTAAGTTAATTGTAATAATCTTGCCTCGTAGCTGGTTGGTTTGGTTCATTGCTTAAAACTCTTAAACAAATACTTTAAAAAAAATACCTATGGGGGAAAAAAAAGAAAAAACAAATGAAAAATTATATATTAAAAAAGTTGATATGTTTTTATTTATTTAGTTATTTTAGTACATCAAATAAAAATTTAAAACTAAATGAAAATGTGAAATGTTGAATTAAAATAAGCTGAAATAAAATTAAATAGCTAAATAAAATGAAAATGAAATAGCTGAAATAAAAAAGTAACTTTTTTAATATATATAAATAATATATATTATTATTATTATTATTATTATTTTTTTTTATGATAATAACCCTACCTCATAGCAGGGCTGCGTTTCCCAAAAGATCGTAGACCCATTGCCAGCAATAGTCTCTACGATCAACTTTTGAGAAACACAGCCCTGGTCGGTTTGGTTCATTGCTTATAAGGTCACATCGAATAATCATATTCCAATGTAATTGCCATCTATCTACAGTATATGCATTGTGTGTATATATATTTGAATAACTAGCCAAACAAACCAAAATATTTCATACATTAGCTCTGGATTCTCAGTTGTGCTCCGTATTTTCACTTTAAATGTGTGCGAGCTCCTGTGGCCCGGCGGTGTGGAGGCTGTCTCAGCCTGATGCTCGTCCATACTGTCAGCATCTGTCCATCTCACAGGAGATGAGTCACGTACGGCCAGCTATTCTCAGCCACCTGGCGCCTCTGATGTCCTTTCTCTCTCCCGCTCTGTTTTCCAGGGCGAAGTGAAGGTGCTGGAAGCGGAGAGCTGCTGTCCCGTGTGCCGCAGAGAGTATCCAGGTAAGAGTCACACTGTATCCCACTAATAGAGAAGAGTGAGCCTGCAGTTGTTCGCTGTAAGCAGTTCTCATGTGCCACAGACGATTGAAGTAGTGCATATCATTAAAGGGATACTCCACCCCAAAATGAAAATTTTGTCATTAATCACTTACCCCCATGTCGTTCCAAACCCGTAAAAGCTTCGTTCGTCTTCGGAACACAATTTAAGATATTTTGGATAAACCAGCTTGTGAATGTCCCATTGACTGCCAAGTAACTTACACTGTCAAGGTCCAGAAATTGCATTTTTTATCGTATGGCATCATGGAGCCATTTCATGCAGATTGATATTTACTGATACGCTCATGGCCTTTGTAAATAGTACTGAAAAATTTGTTCTAAAAATGAAATAATGTTTGAATAACACATTTTTGTGGGCTCTGAAGAGATCGTCTGCCTGACTTAAGCAGCTTTCAAGTCATGTCAGAATGATGGGATTTACGAGACGGGCTCAAATGAACGGCTCCAGTGTGGAAACTGTGGATTTTCTTCAAGTCGAGGGTGTGCCAATTAGAGAATCTGATATATTGATCGTAATTAAACTGCCTTTGTGAATGCTGTTCAATTTAGTTTGAATGCATTGTGTATTGTTGATGAAAAACAGCCATAAAGCTTCCTAGAACACTCATTTAGCCGCTTTATGAGGCGACGGGCTTTCGCGACCACACTATTTCCCATAATTCCCTGTGGCACCACAAGAATGATCAAATACACACAAAGCATCAATTACACACATGATGCACTTCCTTTGCTCTTTATTGTTTTGCACTAGAGTTAAAAGCTTCCTGTCTTTGTTGAGAAGTGGAAAAAGAGCGAAATATGACATTGCTCAAGATGTTAATTTTATTTCAATCAAAATCGGCTTCAAATCATTTCCAAACCTGTTAACAAGAACTTCCCAGAATAATCGGAACGTTACATTACTGTTTCCGGTCGTATATGATGATGCACTGCAAAAAGTATTTTTGTCTTGTTTTCCAGTACATATATCTAAACATTATTCTTATAATATCTTAACAAATATTCTTAAATCAAGATCCATTTACTAGAGATGCAAAAAGACATCATCAAGTTTTGTTTTCTAAAAACTGGATCAAAATTAATTGAGCTTGTTTATAAAACAAGAAAAATATCTGCCAATGTCAGTGGTTGGAAAATAAACTTTATTCAAGGAGAAAGCAAGGTTTTTTGTTGTAACCCATTGGCAGTCTTAAGCATAAACTCACTTAAAGGACTAGTTGACTAGTTAGCATTGCATCAGTGTCTCAGCAATGGATGCTCTGCAGTGAATGGGTGCCGTCAGAATGAGAGTCCAAACAGCTGATAAAAACATCACAGTAATCCACAAGTAATCCACACCACTCCAGTCCATCAGTTAACATCTGGAGAAGACAAACAACAGTCTTAAAAACGTCTTAATGATAGATTTGTTTCAGCTTTTGTCTTCTCCAGATGTTAACTGATGGACTGGAGTGCTGTGGATTACTTGTGGATTATTGTGATGTTTTTATCAGCTGTTTGGACTCTCATTCTGACGGCACCCATTCACTGCAGAGCATCCATAGAAGAGACAAACTCATCTACATGTTGGTTGACATTTTCAACAAATTTTCATTTTTGGGTGAACTATTCCTTTAATTAGGATACATTGTTCCATAACCAAAGTAAATTGATTTTGATTTAAGAAACACATTTAGATATTCACTATAAAACAAGACAAAAATAACGAGTAAGAAAACTACTTTTTGCAGCCTGTAAGGACTAAATGTTATTAACATGTTGTGCGTCACGAATCAATGCTGACTCTGATTCAGGCCACTGAATGCATATTCAATGAATTTTTCATGTGTAGCTTCTGCTCAAGATTCCAGGTTAAAGAACTCACAGAGCTGCCAAATTCCTCCGATGTTCATGTACGTTTGCACTTTCCGCAGGCGGAGACCTGTCGAGACACTGAATGGCCACTGATGAATGGACAGATGCTGCATCCTCGTATTTGTCCAGTGTTCTTCATGTAGCTTGTCGTTATATGACTGAATCTGTTCTATTTAATATTTCCTAAAGCTCTACGAGATCTACATTCTGTACAGCCTTTAAATTATGTTAGGATTTATTACTTTTTCAGTCTTTAATGTTTGTATTGTAATGAAATACTCTGTTGATCATAAAGAAATGAATTATTATTGCCAAAGACAGTCTTCTTTCACTTTTCATGACAAATGATTTCTTTAATAAATGTTTGTAGCAAATTTTTTTATTATATATATATATTACTTCATTTATACATTTATTTTCCCTTAAACAATTTAAAAAACAATTTTATATATAATTTTTACATCAAATATTTTCAGCTATTTATTTTTAAATGTGCTCAATCTCTTCTGTAGCTATTTTAAATTTCAAAGTAAAACTTTAAAATCTAGCCACCTAAAAATGTATTCATTACTTATTTCAGTCATTTTATGATTTCTGAGTTTAAACTATTATTAATGCAATTCAAAATGATTGAGAAGTGCAATTTTCTCTCACAATTTTAATGCAGCAATTAAACTAACCTCTTTAGTATTAGTAAGTTTATTTTCTACTGTAAACCAGACAAGGCTGACAACTAGTGAAAGTAAAGGAAAAAAACACAAATGCATCTAATTTATTGCATTTCCACCTCGTGTGTCATGTGCATTCGCCACATGATCATTTGCTGATAGTGAATGAAAGGGATGGATGGGGAGGAGGCTGGAAGATCTCACTGCTAGGATGCTTCAAAGACAGTCTGCCTAAATATGGGTAAAAAGCGCCGCGCCCCCTTCTGAAGCCCATTTCGCGCACCCAAACAAATCATGTGAAAGGAGATTTCGCTTCGAATGTAAAACCCCACTGTTTTGGCTTCTCGTGCTGATTAAGAAGAAGTTGCGAAATCGATGATATTGCACTAAAAACCTCCGCGCAAACGCGTAGCATTGCGGTTATGTTCACGAAGAGCGCCTTTTGTCCTCCGCACGCGCGTGACGGCGCAGGGAAACCCCACGTCCGCCACGCGTGCATCGGTGACGTACCATGCACAGTCTGACAGCGCGACTCCGCCGAAGGTGGAAAACAAAGCGCAAAAAAACTCACGCCTGATGAGTTCAGGAGATCGCGCACGGGGTCCGCGTCGCTTTCGGCAATCGCTCTCGATGCTCGTCGGGATAATCGAGAGAAGTATCCCAGCTCACCCGTGATTTCTGGTCTTTTTCACCAAAGCTCAAGGCGTGACGGCATCAAGGGTTCGACACCTGCGAAAGGAGCCAATCTGCACGGAACGAAATGAACTTATATGCCTATTTATGATTTCTACAATCGCTATAGTTTTGCGCTTTTTAAATACCGCTATTTATGCCGTTCTATATTGCAATCCAATTCAGAGCAGTAATTATTTAAGTTTAGCGATATTTGTGATTAAATAGACGCTGACTGACGCTCGCTGTTGTTGCTCACCATCGCAACGAGACCCCAGGAGCGATATACGCGTCAAATGCATCGCATCTCTTTTCTTTAGCTAGAAAAATGACTCTTTGTTATTGTCCTCTTGCATTACTGACAAACTATTTTCCTGTTTGAGCTGCATTGACACAATCAGTATTGCATAAAGCGCTATAGAAATAAAGGTGACTTGACTTCTACGAAGCACCTTTTTTTTTTCGCCGAATGAAAACTGAGAAGAGCGCTTTAATTGGACAAAGGGATACCCGAGGACTCAACTATGGTAAACTATGCTGGTATTCAGCGTCCCACATGTCACAAGCTAAATTAGTCTGGCGTCACTTTGGGATTGTTTTTGAGGGATTACGCGGCGTAAACAGCCCCCCACACACACTCGCGTTTGGAGAGGCGCGTCGTTCGTGAGCGTCGGCTGATGAAGTTCTCCGGCTGACCGAGCGCGTAAGGATGCCGGTACGACGGGGGCACGTCGCGCCGCAAAACACTTTCCTCGACACGATCATCAGGAAATTCGAAAGTCAAAGTAAGTTCGTGTCTATTTAGAGTATTTTACGCACAGAATGCTATGTTGTTGTTTTTTTTTGTACTTGTACCATGCACCGCGTTCTTCAGGTAACCTGTTAGGAATATTTTTAGATAGGCTAACTCCAATGAAAGTCATTTTAAAGATCAGATCAGGTAGAAAATCACACCTTAAGGTGACAACTACATATTACCACTCTTTACAGTGTGGTATTCTTACAAATACCTTGGAGAATACCGTGGTAAATGAATATACATCACTCAGTATTATATTATAAATCGAAGTAACATGGTATCACCACAGTACGTTTTTCATAAGACTTGCTAATGTGTAAACAGGTGCATCAGCTTCAGTGTCAAATAATAACACTAATATACTGACATAAAGAGTCACTCTGAGCAGCCTTTAGTATTTTAGATAGTACAATTGTAATTTGTGATAAAGATATATTTGTATGTTTATTGATCATATGGAGTCAGGACCGGTTCTGTGTTTGGTTCTGATCAGAATATATAATCCTTTACATATATTTTCATTTTATTTTTGAATAACTTCAGCTTTTCATCCATTAGTGACTATCCTGAATTCATTTGTGAGTCTCATGCAAATGTTGTTTTAGGTCTGATGAGATAAATGCATCCAAACTGATGTCGTTTAGAGTTGAATTAGCTTGTGTTTTTCCCCTTGCATGTGATTTTGAGATCTAAAACTTTAATTAGCCTCAGTTTTTTTCATGATGCATTCACTGGAGATTCATGCAGGGGATCTCGGATGCGAATCTTCTCACTCAAGCGTCCTCCAAAATCGAACTGGCTTTCAAAGAGCCGATCAGTTTTGATTTCCATCTGTCTCAGACCGGAATTGTTTTGTTACCTGAAGCAGCTTGTGATGTTTCTGTGCTGGGAAATAGTGAAGGTGACATCAGTGAGTAACACTGCAACAAATAGGCATTTTGTAAGACTGCTTCGTGCGTTGATGTTTCAGCTCCTGTGAGGAATAATGGGACATTTTCACTGTGGAATTCCTAAGCTTTTACATTGATTATCTCAAACATTTAGACTCAGTCTTCAGTTGTCAATAATAGTGCATCATATGTCGATCCATAATTCTGAATTATTAATACTTCATAGGTGTTTACACATAGGTGATTGATGCTTTAATAAAAACCAATCATATATATCCAGTCTATAAACCAATAATATCCAGATGAATGGCCAGATGATGTCAATTTAGGATTACCCATTGAGCGATATACAAGTTTGATAAATTATCTTCTATTGCTGTTTAATATTCAATGAGGATTTAGTTGATTATGAAAACCCAGAGCGTTTGAAACGGTTCTGAATTGCTAAATCAAGTCTGGTTTGCATCAATTGGTCAGAAGTGACAGAAATCAACATGTTTTCACTTTCCATCTTAACCTTACCACTGCCCTTCCTCTTTCAAGATGCTGCGTCTCTTCCTCTGCCGCTTTAAATAATTTATTACCTTCCATCAAAACCCATCGCAAGCTTTTGAGAAGTGCTTTGGAGGTATTGTAGAGGAATTATGCTTGAAAAGTGTGTTTCAATATGTGCGGTCATCGCACTGACCAGAAGCCGCTAGTGTTTCTCCTTCAGTGTTTCTCTCCAGATGGCTTAGATCTGCTTTTCTAGCCTTGAAGTCTCACACTAGACCGGTTCAAAAAGAACACTGTGTGCTTCCCATTGTGAGCAAACACGATTTTGATATCTCAGCCGAATATTAAAAACTCTTACATTTTCTCTCCGGTGTTCGGTAGATGAGATGAAATGTCAGATGAGAACAATAGCTGCAACAAAACAATAACCCCAAACTAAAACCAGCCCATGCGTGTGTCCCACAAGTGCATTCGCGGCTGATATGCCCGTTTTTACGTGATATTTGTGGCCCAGTGTCAGAACCAAACACACATCCGTAGAGCTGAGAGACCAACAGAGACCAACAACAACACAAACATCACTGTGGAAACTACCTATCTATATCTATCTATCTATCTATCGATCTATCTATCTGTCTGTCTGTCTGTCTGTCTATCGCTTTGTGTGCTTCCCATTGTGAGCAGACACGATTTTGATATCTCCCCCGAATATTAAAAACTCAGCGTTTGAGAGTGTTTTCTCTCCGGTGTTTGGTAGATGAGATGAAATGTCAGATGAGAACAATAGCTGCAACAAAACAATAACCCCAAACTAAAACCAGCCCATGCGTGTGTCCCACAAGTGCATTCGCGGCTGATATGCCCGTTTTTACGTGATATTTGTGGCCCAGTGTCAGAACCAAACACACATCCGTAGAGCTGAGAGACCAACAGAGACCAACAGCAACACAAGCATCACTGTGGAAACTACCTATCTATATCTATCTATCTATCTATCGATCTATCTATCTGTCTGTCTGTCTGTCTGTCTATCGCTATCTATCCATCCATCCATCCATCGCTTTATCATTCTTTATCTATCTATCTATCCATCCATCCATCCATCCATCGCTTTATCATTCTTTATCTATCTATCTATCCATCCATCCATCCATCCATCGCTTTATCATTCTTTATCCATCCATCCATCCATCTAGACCTGTTCTATTCTCCCGCCTTTTCATGAACAGCTTTCTTTTCTTCTTCTTCTGTTCTTTCTCTCATCTCATTGTAATTTTAATATCGTATCATAAAGTCTTTAGAGGACAGAAGCATCAGAGGAGAGTTTGAGCTGCACATTTCCCCACTGCACTGAACTTTGCTCAGCGTTAAGGTGGGGTATTTATAGTTTTCTATATAAAGTTGTGTTTTTCCATCGCCTGCTTCGCTGTCACATCGCTGCTTAGTTGTCATGGTCTACTTCTGCCAGTATTCTGGGATGCAGAGTGGTTGCTATGGCGTCTCTCTCTCTCTCTCTCTCACTGTAATGGAGAGCGGGTGAGATCACAGTCTTATCGGCACGCTGTCAGAGGAGTTGGTGTGATTAAATTTCACCGTGGTACAGGTGTCCATTCTACCTCGTCTTCTCTCGTTTTCTCTTTCTGCCTCTGTCACTCCTGTTGTCTAATCCACAGACTCCTACACCAAGCATTAGTTTATAGAGATTTCGCTGTATTGCTGTTGATGTATTTGCACTGATATTAATGTGCAGGACAGCATTACATTATTTACATGTCAGAGCGATAAAGGTTTAAGGTTTAAATTACAGAGCAGGACGTGTCCCAAACAAGTCAAGATGAGGAGTTCAGTTGCGTATAAGATTTTGGGGATTGTATCTTTAACTCAGCTTGCATGCATGCTGTTTAGCATATGTAAATGCATATGCATACACATATGGCTGTCGTATCGGTGTGAGCTTGCGTCTAACCGTCTCTTGTACTATTTTAACCACTTTTCACAAGTTTGCATCTGCAATACAAGCTGGCAGGAGAAAGAGTGTAAAACCCTAAAACACGCACGTGCAATTAGCTAGATTCGCTTTCCTCCTTGTTAAAGCCACACAAAGAGGATTTGCTGTTTCCTCTGCCGTCGTCTTTCAGGTGCTGCTCATCGCTAAATGCATTGTTCTGTTTCCTCAGGAGACACGGCTTGTTCTTTCCTCACAGATAAAAGACTCTAATGAGTTCACTTTCATCCATTCAAATGTGCCTTTCTTTCTCTGTGTTTGTTAGTGACTCTGATCCACTGCATGCGAAAAAAAAAAACATTACAATCTGTCAGGAGTTTAAATGAATTGATATGCAGAATGAGTAAAAGAACAACAAAGAACTGAAAGAGAATATCTATCTATCTATCTATCTATCTATCTATCTATCTATCTATCTATCTATCGTTCTATCTATCTATCGTCTGTCTGTCTGTCTGTCTGTCTGTCCTGAGTAAAATTCAACATAAATATAAACATATATAATTACAAAAAATAACATAATAATAAAATATGAACATATATTAATAATACATAATCTATTAATATGTATGAAATGCATACATTTGTTAAATGTATTCATATATTTTAATATCTATCTATCTATCTATCTATCAACAAAATTCAACAAAAATTACAAAACAATTGAAATATTAATATAGTTTAATACAAAATATGCATTTACTATACATATATTAAATATAAAATACATTTATATATTTAATTAAATATTAATATCTGCCTGTATGTCTGTCTATTGGGTTCTTGAGTTAACTTTATAGTTATATATAGATTGAAATAGTTCTTTAGAGGTCTTCAGATCAGTGTTTTAGGTTCTTTAAAGCACCAGTTCATCTCTTTATCTGTCTGTCTGTTAGGCTTGTAAAACTTTGAAACTATAACCTATAAACTTAGCATTTATAACTATTTTAATCTGTCAGTCATGCTGACATCAGAATTCAGCTTGACAATCTTTTTGAATGATCTGTTCCTTTAAAGCCTTGACTTCAGTGTTTATTAGCCCTCGACTCAGAGGTGCTGGAGATCAGTTAACCTCACTTAAAGAGTCAGCTGAGAACTCAAGAGATGGTAATTATAATGCATCAAGGGTGCTTTCTCTGATTCATTCATTCTTTCTCGGTTTCCCTCAGTCAGTCTGTCTCTCCTTCCTCAGTGATGCATCTTATTTTGGTGGCAGTGTTTGTTCATTCCATACATAGGCTTGACACACACACACACACACACACACACACATATACATACCAAAACAGTCCATGGGCTTGACACACACACACACACACACACACACACATAGATATCCGGAACCCAACTGTGACAGCAAAGTGACAGCATGTGACAAGCTTGATGCATCGCCATGGAAATGGAATGTTGTACATACTAAACATGCTGACATTTTTAAAAATCTGTTTGAACATTCTTAACTTCTGTGTGAAAAGGTTAAAGGTCAAGTCATTCCAATCCCTATAGGGACACTAAACAGAAGTCTATTTCGTCTTCCATTGTTCAAACATACAGACGGTCACTGGTTAAGCCAGTGTTGCTATGACCCATCTAACCATCTACACAACACGAACAGATGCACACACACAAACACACAAACACAAAACACACACACACACACACACACACACACACACTTACTTATGTTAAAGTTCCTGTCTATCTTCAGAGGCCTGTGGCTGTTTCTCTGATATCTAAAATCTATCTATCTATCTATCTATCTGTCTATCTATCTATCTATCTATCTGTCTATCTATCTATCTATCTATCTATCTATCTGTCTATCTGTCTATCTGTCTGTCTGTAAATATTATTTTTGTAAAAAGGGTAACAGTTTGCATGGCTTCTTTTTAATTTAAATTATAATAAATTTAATATTATGTAAATATAAAATTATATACAAAAAGTAATAAGTAATTTAATATTATAAGTAAATTAAATTAAATTGTATTTAAAAAAAGGCTAACAGATTGCATTACTTTTTTGTCAGATTAATTTACATTAAAATTATTGTTTTAGTTTTAAAATGAAGGTAACGGTTTGCAACTTCGCCAGATTCATTTAGACAAAGTGTAAATTGTTTATGCTTTCATTTTTTTAACAATTTAAGTTATCTACTTAATTATTTTAAATACAGTAAATGTCTTGCCTGAATGTAGGTTAAGTTGCATGATTTGAAATCTGTCATTATTGTAACACACCTGTTTAGATTAAGTGACTCTTAGAAGATTTCTTAAGATGTATCAGACAAACGCATTATTTACTGTACATGTTTTTAGATTTTAAAAATGATGAGATGACATTTCAATAAACCCAGAGAACCACATAGCAAATCTCTTCGTAAGGTTGTCTGCTTGTATAACTTTAGTTACCCGCATGGGTTAACTCTGATTAGAAAAACCAAAAAGAGCATCTAAAAGTTACGCAAATGTTAAAAGCGTCCACAGCGGAGAGGAAGAGCTTTTATCCTCCGCAGTGAAAGTAGCATCTCTGTGAGCAAACGTCACCTCTGTATTCCACACAGAAACTCTCACCTTTAAAAATCTCCCCGCTGACCCGTGAAGCGTCTGTCATTTACTCAAGACTCCAGCGTTTGCTTCTGGCCTTTATCTGACGCCCTTTTGAAGGAGCTAACATCCATCATGTAAAAGCACTTAAAGGATGAATGCAGTTGACACGACTCCCGCTGAGGGGAAGAGAGGAGGCTGGAGTTTGATGTGTTTCTCTCTGTCAGTATCAGCTGCAGTGTCAATCACTTCCAGTTTCCTCCTCTCTCTCTCTGTTAGCTGAAGTCTCCCATCAGTCCGCTGTCCAGGGAAGTTTATTCTCAGATGGGTCATTCACTTACTTTCTTGTTGGTTTTCTTTTTTTCTTCTCCTGTTCCTGTGCAATGCATGTAGCACACTAAATGTATTTGTATGGCTAATTGGAAGTTGTTTCAATATTTATCTTAGCAGCTTTGAACATGGCTTATCGAATCAGAGCGTCTAAATCACCACAGAAAGGTCGGCAGATTGCCACAAAACTGGAACATTCACAGGTGTATTAATCCATTGCCCTCTTGTGTGCTCGTTTATTTGCTCGTTTTTGCTAATTTGATGGTGCTTTCAGCTCCCAATGCGAGAGTAGCAGTCTTTCCTAATATCTACTGTTTTTGGGAGGAACATGTGCAAACGTCTATAGATTCAGTTTAGTATCATTTCTAGGCCTAGAAATAATTCTAAAATATGCTCTTATGTTTTTAATTTATTTTCTTTAAAATATACATATTTGCACATTTATTTAATATATTTAATATTGTACTTAATTTACATACTGTGCATATTAACTTAAATATAGAAATAACTTAATATGTACAGTATATAAATTAAATAAAATATTAAATATACAAATATATGTAAATACGTTATAAGTTAATAAATATATTTATTTTCTTTTATATCATTTATATGCTGTGCATACTAACTTTCATATTAATATGTACATTATGCAAAATATTAAATATATTTATTTTAATGCATAATGTACTTAGTTTGTTTAATATTTTGCATAATTTATATACTGTACACATTAACTTATATATTTACATATTTTAGCATTTATTTCATATTTTACAGTACATTTTTGCATAATGTTCCTGTATGCATTTTTACATAATGTACCTATATTTGTTTTAACTTATGTATTTAGATATATAATTGTTTATTTAATATTTTACTTAACTTACATAATGTACATATTAAAATATATTTGGCAAATTTCCAGCCTTTTCTGGTCATGTGATCCTCCACTAGGCTGATTATTATCATTGATTGCCGTTAAACCAAGAGTACTTTTAAACAAGTTAATACTGTATTCGTTTACTAACTTTAATGCATTTAACGGTCAAATAACAGAATCGCAAACGCCGCTCATCGCTGGAAACGGAGGTTCTGTTTCCTCTCAGGAGAAAGTTAGATGGATGAGATCCGTTTGTTATCCAGACGAATGAAATCTACAGCATTTTGTGCAAATGGAGAGGAATTTGTTCACCTTACGTACAGTATTTGTCAGAATGGCTCATTTTAGATGTCTGTCTCATCTCTGTCTGTTCCCGCACACCTCGATCTGCTGGATATATTGAGTGGAACAGTTCATTGAGTTGTTTCACCGCAATGCTAGTGAGGTTATGACCTCTGTGTTTCCGTCCGTTTACATTCACCCAGCCTCCAATTTTAACACTCGCCAAGGCCAATAAGAAATATTAATGGCAGTAAATATTCTGATTTGAGGGAGACAAATGGACTGAGAGCTGGACAGAGACAGCGTGTGTGTTGTGTCTCAGTGTGGAGCAGCTGCTAAAGCCGTCAGGAACAGAACCAGCTTCTGTTGTGATTGTTTTTACTGTTGCCTGCAGGACTGGGTCAGATACTGCGCCGCTGCATTACTAATTACCTGCTGCAGGACCAATACAGCCGCTTCTCTACAGAGCCATACACGTCTCATTTATGGGGCCATATGTTTACACATTAAATTATTAGTGCTTAGCAAGTATTGACTATTAGTTCGTTTTACTCTTCATTAGGTTTCTTTTTCTCCTTCACAGTTCTGGATGGATAATTTTAGATAATTTGTGTCATTTCAGCTGTAGGTGAATTTTATTTATAATTTACAGATTACAGTTTTTATTTACAGACAAAATTTAAATTAACATTGATTGAATGTTTAGTAAAAATTCAAACAAAAGTGATTAATATTTACGTTTTAATTTCAGCTGTATGTATATTTTATTTATAAACTTGAATAAAATTTAATATTATGTTTTTTTTTATTTACACACATATTTTAAATTAACATTAATTGAATGTTTAGTAAAAAATTAAACCATCAGTGATTTTAATGTTACATTCTAATTTCAGCTGTAGGTGTATTTTTTTATAAACCTTATGTTTAATAAAATTTAAGATTACATTTTTTTTTATTTACAAACAATATTTAAATTAACATTGATTGAACGTTTAGTAAAAATGAAACCTAAAGTGATTAATATTTACGTTCTAATTTCAGCTGTAGGTATATTTTATTTATAAACTTTAAACTTTTAATAAAACCTAAGATTACAGTTTTTTTTCCAAACAAATTTTAAATTTACGTTAAATATTTAGTTCAAATGAAACTAAAAATGAATAAAATGTACAATCTAATATCAACTGTAGGTGTACTTTTGTATTTATAATATAATTATTTTTTTAATTTACAAATAAAATTGTAATTAACATTAAATATTTAGTTAAAATGAAACTCAAAGTGATTAAAAGGTATGATATAATTTTAGCTGTGGGTGTATTTTATTTACAAACTATACTTTTAATAAAATTTAAGATTTTTTAGTAACAAGGTTTTTGCTGACAAAGTTTAAATTAACACTTGTTGAATATTTAGTAAAAAATTTGACTAAAAGTGATTAATATTTCAATCTAATTTCAGCTGTGTGTATTTCATTTATTAACTTTATATTTTTGTTAAATTTAAGATAAAATTTTTTTTATTTACAAATAAAATTGTAATTAACATTAAATATTTAGTTAAAATGAAACTCAAAGTGATTAAAAGGTATGATATAATTTTAGCTGTGGGTGTATTTTATTTACAAACTATACTTTTAATAAAATTTAAGATTTTTTAGTAACAAGGTTTTTGCTGACAAAGTTTAAATTAACACTTGTTGAATATTTAGTAAAAAATTTGACTAAAAGTGATTAATATTTCAATCTAATTTCAGCTGTGTGTATTTCATTTATTAACTTTATATTTTTGTTAAATTTAAGATTAAATTTTTTTTATTTACAAACAAAATTTAAATTAACATTGAATTAATATTTAGTAAAAATTAAACAAACAGTGATTAATATTTATGTTCTAATTTTGTAGGTGTAGTTTATTTATTTTAATTAATTTTATACTTTAAAAACTTTAATCTTAAATTTTATTAATTTTACAAACAAAATTTAAATGAACATGACTGATGTAGTCCAAATGAAACCAATAGTTATTCACATTTACATTCTTTAATTGCTTTTTAATTGGTCTTCTTTTATGAGTATATTTTCATACTAAATTTCAGTTGATCTTCTTTTAATTCCTAATTTGCATAACGAGTTGTGGTCTTTTCTTGCATCTGCATAAAACTAAAGACTAAAATCTAAACTTCACTATATAATTCAGTTCTGTTGCGGTGCATATGTTGCCATTTCCTTGCAAATCTACTTTCTCTGAAGGCCACTTATTAGTCAAGGTTTCTCATTTTCTCGCCCACTTTGACACTTAAAATGAATCAAACTCTTTTAAACGTGCATTTAAGACTTCTTTATGTTAATGACCTCTGTAATCGTAACGCTGCTCTGTAACTTTAGGGTTGTAGAGTCGATACAGAGATGAATGGATTTGCCTCAGTGACAAATTAACAACAAAAGTCCATTACTGACGGAGAGTGAAGTTTGAAGCGAGAGCCCAGGGCCGTGCGACTCTCCTTACAGTCCTTGAGCAAGATTTATCACTGACGCTCTTCTGAGGACACCCAAATATGGGATGGAAATTACTAATATGGGAGGTTTCTAGTTAAGCGTGACACTGGCGGGCGCTTATGGCTGCGCTCCAGATCTGATGCA
Organism: Sinocyclocheilus rhinocerous; assembly: GCF_001515625.1. NCBI lineage: Eukaryota > Metazoa > Chordata > Actinopteri > Cypriniformes > Cyprinidae > Sinocyclocheilus > Sinocyclocheilus rhinocerous. Next base: position 940,676 of record NW_015640467.1, read on the forward strand.
TCACTGACTGTAAACCCAGCACGTAATACAAGCACCTGACAAGCGCTTATCACCCATTTACAGTGCCCTTTTTGGGAGAAACATTTAATATCTGCATACTTACAGATAACGCCATCATGATAAATTATCTTTGAAGAAACTAGCTTGACATGCAAGTAAACATTAAATATGCACTTTAAATGTTTACCATTCAAAAATGTATTATTGTTTTGTACATTACTATCTATATGTCTATGTGTGTGTGTTTATAGTATGCACTATTTACTGTATAGCAACAAGAGAACAATAAAATCAATATTTTAAAAGTATATAATTAAAATAATAATCAATATTTTAAATTATTTTCACCCTGTAATATTTACTGTATAAAAACAGGGAAATAATTAAAATATTTTTTTCTTGTTTTGTAAGATTCACCATAGAATTATGTTAATGTATAAAATGAGAAAAATCATTAAAATATTTTTTTTCTTGATTTTGCACGATTAATCCTAGAATTATTTTACTGTATAACAACAAGAGGGGAATAATTAAAACAATATTTTTCTTATTTTTTGCAAGATTCACCATATAATTATTTGACTGTATAAAAACAAGAGAAATAAGAGGAAAATAATTAAAATAATGTTTTTCTTGTTTTTGCCAGATTCACCCTAGAATTTTTTTTTACCATATAAAAACAAGAAACAAAAGGAAAATTGTTTAAATATATTTTTTCTTGTTTTTGAATGATTCAAACAAGATTTTTTTTTCACAGTAAAAAAGAGGAAAATAATTAAAATTCTATAATAATTTTCCTTGTTTTTGCAAGATTCACTATGTAATTATTTTACTGTTTAAAAACATGAGAAACAGGAGGAAAATAATTAAAATAATATTTTTTTCCTTAGTTTTTGCAGGGTTCACCCTAGAATTATTTTACTGTATAAAAACAAGAGAAACAAGAGGAAAATAAATTAAATCATATTTTTCGGGGTTTTTTTTTTTTTTTTTTTTTTGTTTTTTTATACAGTGCCCTTCACTAATATTGGCACCCTTGGTACATAAGAGCAAAGGTGGCTGTGAAAATAAATTAGCATCATTTATCCTTTATATATTTATAGAATCTTTTTCCTTTCTCTTCCACATAACTAACCGTCCTCAGAGTAAATCAGCCGGTAAGTCTTGCAGAATGAAAGTAAACTCCATGGGTTTAATTTAACATTGCTGACTTCACTTTCTCTCTATTTCCCGGATTTGGCTCTCAGTTAGCGTTTGCGTCCCATGAGAGATGACAGAACTCTCCAGAACATTAGGAAAGTGAGACGGCCGAGACTCGTCAGACTCTCGTGTGGTTTTAGCAGAGGTCATCCGTCACTCACTTATTGCTGTGGCTCTCAGCTAGTGGTTGCTGGCACGTGTTCCCGTGTGACGGGGCGTGTGAAGGTCAGTCCCGTGCTGTACATGTATCTGTCCCAGTGATGGAGCGTGTATGTTAATGTGTTTTTGTGCTGCAGGTGACGTGTCTTTTACAGTCCGGTCTCGTGGTTGAGGTTTAGCAGAAGCCTGAGTGGAGCAGCAGCTGCATTCTAAAAAATGCTGGGTTGTTTCAACCCAACTTTGGGTCAAATATGGACTAACCCAACTGCTGGGTTCAGTTTTTTAATTACATTTTTTAACCCAAAAGTTGGGTTAGTCCATATTTGACCCAAAGTTGGGTTGAAACAACCCAGCATTTTGTAGTTTACGACTGATGACACTGAAAAGCTTGCATTTGTTGATCTGATACATCATTTATATGTCTTTTACACATGGTTTTCTGTGATGTTCTCTATATTATTATATATTTATTTGTCACCAGGATAATGTTACATAACTGAATAACATAGATGAGGTTTTGCTGAACATGCAAAATTACTTGTGGCATTAGTAAAAATGAGGTGAAAATTATATTATATTATATTATATTATATTATATAGCACAAAAGCAGTCTTAAGTCGCTGGGGTATATTTGTAGCAATAGCCAAAAATATATTGTATGGGTCAAAATTATAGATTTTTCTTTTATGCCAAAAATCATTAGGATATTAAGTAAAGATCATGTTCAATTAAGATATTTTGTAAATTTCCTACCGTAAATATATCAAAACTTAATTTCTGATTAGTAATATTGTATCTCGGCCAAATATTGTCCTATCCTAACAAACCATACATCAATGGAAAGCTTATTTATTCAGCTTATTCACCAATTTTGGAAAAATTGACCTTTATGACTGGTTTTGTGCTCCAGGGTCACATATAATCATATTATAGATTATCCTTGTTTTATATTACTATACAATGTTATATCCGTCTATTTTTCAGCTTGTTTAAAATTTTCGTTTTGGAAAGGGGAATTTTTTTTTTTTTAAATGTAAAAAAAAAAAATATATATATATATATATATATAAGAATAAGAAGAATGATATACTCCAAAATATGTCTAAAAGATTAACTTTGTCCGCAGCCATTGATTCAGTGTTACACAATCCTTCAGAAATCATTCTAATATGTTGATTTGCAGCTCAAGAAACCTTTGAATTATTATTAAAAAAAAGGATAAAATGAATATGTATGTATAAATGCATGCATGCATGTGTGTATGCATGTATATGTATTTGTAAAATTATATATTTATTTATACGAATACACATACACATAAGACTTAACATTATTAAATGTTCAATTTTTCCTAATTTTCTTATACATTTAATTTTATTTAAATAATGTACGTAAATAAAATATATTTTTACATTTTTGTAAAATGAAATGTTCAATGTTATGTTCTTTTTCTTTCTTTCTTATTTATTATTTCCCCCTTTTTTTCTAATTTTCTTATCAATTTAATTTTATATGAATCATTTATATAAATAAAATATATTTTTGAATTTATGTCAAAAAAATGTTATTTATTTATTTATTTATTTCAAACCTAAAAATGGATTATTGACCAGAATGATCTGCAAAATTGGACCAGACTTCACAACTAACACACCAAATTGAAGAAAGCACATTTTATAAACCAAACATCAACTGCCCCATTATTCATAACATACTAAAGAGGTTGTTTTCTCTCTCTTATAGGTAGAAAATTCATCATAGCCAATGCACGGGTGGAGAACTGCGCCATCATCTTCTGTAACGATGGCTTCTGTCACATGTGCGGCTACACGAGGGCTGAGATCATGCAAAAGCCCTGCACCTGCAACTTCCTGTACGGCCCACACACCAAGAGGCTGGCCATCGCGCAGATGGCACAAGCGCTGCTGGGGTCAGAAGAGAGGAAGGTGGAGATAGTGCTCTACAGGAAGGACGGTAGGACCAACACAGACGCTTATTAATCCACAGCACGCCGGCGTTTCATTAGAACCTTTCTACAGCAATTGCTTTTTTAGCAGAGTGTTTCCGCCTCAGGAAAGGAGCGTTCTGGGTTTAATGCAAAGCATGTGAAGGCAGATGGCCTTGTGCTGTTGTTTTGTTTAGATCTCAAGGTAGTTTTGAGCACAACTGCGTGATCAAACGGCTTTAGTCTTTTGCTTAAAGACCTGCTGGACCTTGAAAAGGCTTCAGTGGGAATCTGAAGCGGTTTGTTTTGCTTGTGCGATTATCTCCGACTGTTTTAGCTCTACAACTTTGGTTTATTAAAATAATGTGCCAGAGATCAGTGGCTGGAGAGAAAGATGAAGGGAGGATTGAGGTGGCGGCGTTTATGTGATGTCTGTAATGCTTTAGCATCTGCATCACACCGGCCATCATAGTTTCCACTGTTTATTCCTTCGGCTCGTCCCATACGCAGCACCCTCCTGACCCGCGCTGCTCTAGGACATTAGCATACCTCGTTACGTAATACAGTGTAGCTCTTAATAATAACTCGAATGCAACGATCATTAACCTTTTTACTCAAAGCAATATTTGAATTTCCTTCCGTATATCTTATTTAATTATGACGAAACTGTTTGTTTTAAAACTTCTTTTATTAACTGAAACTGCGGTGTTGATATACTATAGTAAGTGACATACAGTTCTTGGAATTTCTAGAATCAGAAAATAAAAACAATACTACAAATAAATAATGTAAATGCATAAATAATGTACTAAATAAAATAGTGTAAATAAATCAATAAATAATGGTTAGTTAATTTAGTAGAATTGACAACCCTGTTTTAAGAAGTTTTAAAACAAATAGTTTCGTCGTATTTAAAGACGTGGAAAGGAAAGTCAAATATTGTTATTCAATAACAGACTTTGGGTAAAAAAAAAAAGTTAAATATGATGTAAATATATAAAATAATGTATATACATAAATACTGTAAATGGATAAAATAATGTAATACTGTAAATTAATTAATTAACTAATAATGTTATGTAATAATGTTAAATAAATTAATTAATTATTTCTGTTAATAAAAATTTATGCTAACAAAAATTTTCTGTTAAAACAAGTAGTCAATAATTAAAGAATATAAATAGAGGGAAATTTTGTTATACAGTGGCACACTTTGGGTCAAAAAAGTTGAGAAATATTAAATATGATGCAAATACATAAATACTGTAAATTAAAATAATGTAAGTAAATTTTTAATGAATCAATCAATCATTAATTCGTTCGTTCGTTCATTAAATAATAATGGTTCTTCAGTAAAAACAATAGTTTTTTGGAGGAAAAAATAAATATGTATACGTATGATTTCTGTGTACATGTTGATTTTATGTATTTTAAGTAAGATTATTTTAATATAATTAATTTAAATAATTTTAAGTCATTCTGCAGCCCACTGCTCTAATATGATCAGGCAGAAGTTTCTCTTTTTTAACTAAAGTGGGCTGATATGTGATATGTGTGTCTGTATGATAAAATATATCATGAGGCTGTATAGCTCTTTATAGCTCTTTTCAGCCTTTTAGCGATATATTAGTTTGGCCTTAATGTCTTGATACTCATGATGATATTTGATAGACCAGCATATCTTGATTATGTATTTGCTCTGAAATGGCTTAAAAGGGTTGTTGTTGTTTCCGCTGAGGATCCATCATTTGGAGCAAACAGCCTTTGTTTCCAAGTAGATGAAGATCATGTATGACCCGCTGCTATTTTTGTGTTTTTACATGATGTCTGGAAAAACAGTCAGAGCTTTAATGAAATTCAACATAATTCTCATTTTAAATTTGAGTTTGACAAAGATTTTGTTGCTATGTGAGGCATTAATGCTTCCACATGTGTTTTTTTTTTTTATATATAACTTTAATAAGATGCGGAAATTATTATTACTAATATAGTACGCATATTGATTTATTTATTAACAGGAGGCATTTTGTCACGTTTTGACATGGTTTGCCAGTGTCCTGTGAGTTTTGGGAATTAAGATCTGGTCTTAATCAGAGCCGGTTCTATTTTTTAATACTCAAACCAAATGTTTTTTTAATCAAAATAAAACTCTCATTTAAAGGGGTGGTTGATTGCGATTTCACTTTTTTAACGTTAGTTAGTGTGTAATGTTGCTGTTTGAGCATAAACAATATCTGCAAAGTTAAGAACTCATCCTGTGCTGTTCCTGGCCTCGTCCTGCTCTGCACACTCTCTGCATCTCTCTCTCTCTCTCTCTCTCTCTCATTCAGCTCAGCTCCAACAATGAAACACACTCTCACACACACACACACACACGCACGCACACACACACACAGAGAATCTAGAATCAGGCCTTGATGATGACACACACTTTGATTCACTTTTTCGTTTTCGTTTTGCTGCTCCAGAAACGGGGATTTCACATATTTCCCCTCGTGAGCGGAGGATCTGTGAGAGGAGGGAGGAAACTTTCTTTTTTCTTCTTCTTCTTCCCTTTCCTGGTTTTCGTGCAGCCATTTATCTGGTGTGCTGCGCGTTGGCATCAGCCTTCATCGTGATGGATTGCCCTTTCCTACTCTCTATTGTCCGTCGCTGATCTGACCGGCACTTAATCAATCACTCTTTTTAAACCCAACTCGGGTGCATTACCCATGAAAACAAGAGGAAGACAGTGAAAGTGAGCTAAAAAGCTAACGTGTGAAAAGAGCTGGGGTAAAAAGGGCACAACCTAATATTTCCCATGGCGCACTGTCTTCTCAATCTGCTTCATCTACTCTGCTGATGTAGGGCTCTATGAAATATGTTTTATTTTCCCCCAAAGTTTGTTTTATTTTTTTTCTGGGCTCTGTTTTAATGTTCTAAATTAAGTTTCAGTAATCAAAAAGCATGTCTAATTAATTAAGTCATGAATACAATTGACTCAGTAATGAATACAGAAAATGGAATGTTTTTTTTTTTCCTGAATTCTGTTTTGGGAATCTTTTCTGCATTCTCTTGTTCATCCTTCTAATTTTTCTGGGTTCCGTTTTAATGGTTAAATTAATGTTAGTAATCAAAGAAAAAGAAAAGAAGAAGAAGTCTATATATAACATTTAACAACAATTTTAACAAAACAAACATATAAAATTTGTCAACAATTTATTAAAATTTGTAAAATTTTAATAGAAATTACATTTGTATGGCCCTATGAAATCTGTTGTAGTTTTTCCCAAATTCCATTTTATTTTTTTTCCAAAATACTGTTTTGTGAATTCTTCTGGATTAAATTAAATTTTAGAAATCAAAAAAAGTCATGAAACTTTCATGACAATTTAACAGCAGTTTAATAAAAGTTTAACAGAAACTACATTTTAGAGCCCTATGAAATCTGTTTTAATTTGTCCCAAATTCAGTTTTATGTTTCCCAAATTTTGTATTTTCTGTTTTTAATTTTTTGGATTCCGTTTTTATGGTGTAATTAAATTTTAATGTCTAATCAATTGAATTAAAAAATCATATTTTATAATTTAATACAAATTGTTTAACAAAATTGTGGTAATCAAATGTAGGCATAAAATTTTTTAATTGTTCTTTAACAATTTAAAACTTTTAACATGTTAAACTTTTAACAATTTAATTAATCTTTCACAATATAATTAAATAAAGTGGCAAATAAAGTGCTGCATAACAGAAAATTAAAACATGGAAAAAAAATTGTGGGCTATTCCTTAAAAATAATGTTTTAATAAATTGTATTATTATTTTTACTTTGAGAAGTACATTCTAGTTTATTTTATGGGTTGTAGTGAAGACTTTGAGTTTCTGTGTATTTGTGGATAGTTTTTGCTCAGAGCAGCTCTGGAGATGAAGTTCATGTGTTCATGTCCTCACATATTGATGCAAGATGCTGAAAACACCATGAGCGTCACGCGTGCTTGAGTATGTGTACTAGACCAAACTGTGCCGCTCATTCACAGAACATGCAGACTTCACATTTCAGTAGCAGTGTTTTTGTGCTAGATTCACAGACACTAGTTCATATCCATATTTTCTGCATTGCAGAAATCACAGTGCCCTGCTGACGCTACTCAATAACACGCTCCTCTCAGCATGTGATGGATGTCAGGACGCTCTTTTGCGAGTCGTGTTTTCCAGGAATCGTGCGATCGGCTTGGCCTAACTGAACCGTGAGACGTTACCTGCTGCTCTTAGTGTTGAACGTGTTAGAGACGCATCCTTGATGTCCAAACGCACTCGTAGTGACCCTTTGAGCAGAAACCTGACCTTCGTGACCTCAGGGATCTGATTATTTTCCCCTACAGCAGCTTTGTGATACCAGTTTCCTATAAATAGCCGGTTTCATTTGCTTGAGTAGTGTTCTGTAGATTATCTTCTGCACGGGCTGCACCTGTGAGGGATCTCCTCCACGTTTACAGCCCGATTCTTGGCAGGAACCTCCTCCGTTTAGAGCCAAGCAGTATTTGATTAGCAGGCTGCAGGCTCTCTCTGTACATCACTAGTCTTCCTTCATCAATCATAATTGTAGTTATTGATCGTGTCTGTGTGTTAATGTGATAAATGACA
>NW_015640467.1:948758-958749 GCF_001515625.1 Sinocyclocheilus rhinocerous
TTGTGATACCAGTTTCCTATAAATGGCCGGTTTCATTTGCTTGAGTAGTGTTCTGTAGATTATCTTCTGCATGGGCTGCACCTGTGAGGGATCTCCTCCACGTTTACAGCCCGATTCTTGGCAGGAACCTCCTCCGTTTAGAGCCAAGCAGTATTTGATTAGCAGGCTGCAGGCTCTCTCTGTACATCACTAGTCTTCCTTCATCAATCATAATTGTAGTTATTGATCGTGTCTGTGTGTTAATGTGATAAATGACAGTTTAATAGACGTTTCTGGTCTTCTTGTGAATGATTCATTAGTGCATGGTTTTCTAGAGGAAAAGATATAGACATATATATATATATAAAAAATATTTTTTATATATTATTTAATATATATATTAAATGATTTTTAATAATAGTTATAATTAAAAAATAATCTAATATTTTGTTTCCCATTATTATTATTATTATTATTTTATAAAAAATATAACTTCTCTCACATTTGTAGGGGAGTGTTGATATGATCCAGAAGCACAGGCTTTAACTTCAGAACATGGGACATGAGACGAGACTTCAAAATACACGTTTCCAAATGAAATCTTTAGGGCCCAATGGAATACATTTTATTTTTCCCAAATTCTGTTTTATTTTTTTTTCAACTACTGTTTTCCATTTAAATTTTTAGGGATTTTAATGGTTTAATAAAATTGTAATAATCAAATCAATTTAATTAATAAAACTTTACCAATTTATTATTCTATTAAATGTATGAATATATTAACATTTAAACAATAATTGTGCCCTATGAAATTTATTTTATTTTTTCTGTTTAAATTTTTCTGAGCGTATTATCAAAAAGCGTATTATCAAAAATGGTGTTAATCAAATGAAGGCATAATATTTAATTTAATTTAAATATTTCTTTTAAAATGTAATTAGTGTTGCAAAGGCGTATTCCTATAGGTAGATGTGATCAGCTGAGAATCAGCTGATGCAAGCTTGACTCACGTGACCTGCCAGAACTAACGCTAATGCTTAATTTATACCTATCATTATATCTATCTATTGTTGTATCTATCGTTATACCTATCATTATATCTATCATTACATCTATCTATCGTTATATCTGTCTATCGTTTTATCTATCATTATATTTATTGTTGTATCTATTCATTGTTATATCTATCTACTGTTATATCTATTTATCATTATATCTATCGTTATATCTATCTATCTATCTATCTATCTGTTGTTCTGTCTATCATTTGTTCAGTCTATTGTTCTCTCCCTGATTTGGCTCAGAGTGTCATGTTTCTCTCTCGGCTTTAATGAATTAAACACAGGCGTTTGTTGCCGTATGCAAATCCCTCTCCTGCAGCTCATTTGAATATGGAAATACCCTCGGAGAGCTCAAACAGTCTGGAGCCCAGCGCTGCGGTGAGGGTTACAGCCAGTATCAGGTGTGATGTTCAGACTCAACACAATCGTACCGACCGTGGTCGACGAACTCCCACAATCCCACCGACACATGTTTCTGCCTGCCATTGTCACTCTCAGCTGCTGCAATGCAAATAACTTGCAAATTTCTCAGATCTCAATGTCTCTCTCCCAAATCAGTCCCATCAATCAAGAAGTTGAGTGTTTTTTTTTCATCTGGAAAACTTAATTTAAAACTCACCAGAAGCAAAACTTTTGACAAGACCCGCCCACTTAGACAGGAAGTGGCCGTTTGACAGACATGTAAAGTGACCAACCACATTTCACTTTTGTATATGATGTTTAAATCAGAGTAGAGCGGTCAGTGGATGTGTCTAAACTTGATTTGAGTTTCCACACAGCTCAGTATTTACCCAGAGGAGCTGTTATTACACCAGAACTGCATGTAAGTATTAGTTAACTGTTTGACCTTCTATTATTAGAGGTGTTCTGTCTTTGATGGCTTATTGATTGAAAAGCCTGTTGGGATAGTGAAGAGACATTGGATCCCTGCAGACAGTGTGACATGCGGAAATCTCATTTCCACACATCAGTAGCTCTGAGGGCTTTTAAACACACATACGCTGATTCGTGCATTTGTGTGTGTGTTTTCTGTCACATATTGAACTAACGGTGACACATTATTTCTGCAGCTTTAATGTAGGTTGGCTTTATTTGTTTATTAATATGATTTTAGATATCAGTCTGTAATACACATACTCAAACACACACACGGCTCCGTTCTTCATGATCCAGCGATTTCCTGCTTCAGTTGCCTAGAGACCCATCTGCACTAAAAATTAAGTTATTAATCCATAACCGGAGAACAAATGTGAAGGATGCAACCAAGCGTGTTCGTATCTTTCACAATAGTTCATTTAAATAAAACCACATTTATTTTTACACATTTCCTTTAATGTTTTAATGTTTATTTCAGAAGTAAATATATCTTATGTGTTCTACTTCATCAGGTTTTTTGTGCCGCAGGGGGGTGAAATGTAGATCTAAGGCCGGAAAGATGCTTGAATGTACTTGCATTACTGTGACTGTAACAAACCTGAAGCTGATACTAAATTGCATTTGAATTTGAATGCAAAACAGCAGAACTAAAATGAATTGAAATCCAAAGAAATTCAAATGACACATTTTTAACTATAAAAGCAAAGTTGGAAATGTCATCAAGAAGAATTTTCATCATATTTAATAAAATAATTATACATAAAAAATAAAATAAAATATATTACTGTGATACCATTATGGGAATCTTTATTTTGAGGATAGGACTTATTATTGAATAATAATAATATTATTATTATTATTAATAATAATAATAATTTTTAAAAATATAATTAGTAATATGTACATTTTTAAGATATGTAATATATAACATTTTTATATATATTTATGTATTTTTTTATTTAACATTCTGTCGTCAAAATAAAGATTAAATAAAGCCAGTTTTCAAACTTTTTGTCTTTGGTTCACTATGGCATTTATTCAGTGTTTTCTGTTTTTGAGCATGTACATTTATTAATTTAGCAAGCATGTTTTTTCCAAAGTGACGTACTTATGAGGAACATTGCAAGCAGTTTGTCGCAGAGCCAACAATATACAATGCCAAGTTGATTAGAAGGATAAAATGAAGAAAATATTTTTTTTTTTTAAGAGAAAAGAGAAAGTTTTACATTTACTCTTATTAGTGACCCTGTGCAAACCATATACCAGTGACAAATGTATGTTATGACTAATGCTTAAACACTGATACCTGATTATGTCTTTAAGACAAGCACACAGCAGCTACTATAAGGCTGTAATTGTGGATTTTGCGCTTTATATGATGCAAGAGACTGGAATCCTGTGGAAACAGCACACATTTGTTTTGACAGAGACAGATGCACACATGCACAAATTTTTCTACACTTCTTGCTTTCTCTTTGCAGTCTGCCGCCTGGTGCAGGTCCCTTGTGTCTCAGAGAGAGAATCAGACTTTACATGTTTGTCATTCCTGGTCGACTGTATGTTTAGCTCACACACATTCACAGCTCCAGGTCAGCTGACACCCGCTCCATCCCGTCGCCCTTCACTGTGTTATCCTCATGACAAGAGACCTAAAGACAAACATATGAGCTACGTACTGTATGTGCTCAATGGTTCCTTTAGGCTTTTTCTGAAATTGGGCCTTACAACCTGCTAAAAATAGCAGTGCTATTTTTCCAAAATATTATTTTATTTTATTTATTATTATTATTGTTTATTATTATTATTTTTTTTTTTTAAACAACAACAGCAACTCTGAAACCCATCATAGGGCCCTTTGAAATCAATTTATTAAATTTTTTTTTCATCTTTTTTTTCCCATGTTTTAATTTTTCCTGATTCTGTTTTAATAGTTAAATTAAAATTTAGTAATCAAAAAACATGTATAATTAACTGAAACCATGAAACTTGTACAATTTAACAATAATTTAACAACAATTAAAATGTTATGGCTCTATGAAATCCATTCAATTTTTTCACAAATTCTGTTTTTTCCATGATTTCATATTTAAACAGCAGTCTTTTTGTTCTTTAATATTCACAAACACTAGTAATGTGATTTGATTAAGTATATAGCCCTACTTTTGATTTATTAATCCAAAATTTGCCAAATTCCATGATATTTCACATTATGCAGTAAATTCTATTGTTATGACCCGATTCTGCATTTCTGTCCACGCTTTCCATGTTTTCTGTATTAAGAGAAGGCCCTACACCGGTATGAACTGCATGAACTAAATCAATAATTAGACTGATTTAAATTTCATTAACTGTATAAATGAGAATTAGTTATTTTGTGTTTCATGTCACTTTGGATAAAAGCGTCTGCCAATTGCATAAATATAAATGTAATTTTAAATCATTTTTGAGCATGTCCGTGCATGTAACATCGGCATTATGTAATCACACGGGTTTCACGTATGTGGTCAGACATGATCGACGCTGCTGAGATATCTATCTGCCCGGAGAGAGTCCAGTTACAACAGACGTTTCCGTTCAGACAGACAGACATAGGAAGCACACGGCTGTAAAATGTGAGGGATCATGTGGATCGCATTCAGGCAGCGGCGGAAAATCCAGTTTCGGTTTCTGATTTGCATGTATTTTTTTACGGCTGTATTGTGCAGTCCAGACTCCTGAACTTGAGAGACCATGACGATACCATGCGTGAAGATTCAGAGATCAGGATGAATTGATGGTAAAGCTGCTTTGTTGTTTGAACAATAAAATGAATGGTTTTGAAATGCAACTCGTCTGTTATGACTCTGAAATCTGCTTCTAGTCAAAACAGAAGATTCTGTCAAAAATAACAGAATCTATTATTAGCCCTTGAATTTTTTTCCATTCGGTCATGCTATTTTATTTGGTACGAAACTAAATGCAATTGCTTTTGCACATCATTCAGAACTGAATTGAAAATTGTCTTTTAAATTACAATTAATTTTCTGAATTCTGAAAATCCTGCAAACAGAATGCAGGATTGCAGTGCAATTGCAATAGATTAATTCATACGTGAATCATCATGCACAAGTTGAATTGAAATCATGACAAAAGAGTTCAATATCAGAACCATTAAATCTATTGCCAAAAGACCCGAAATATATTATTAATTCTATAAATTGTTAGATTTTTTTTTTTTTTCCATTTGGTCCTGACACTTTATTTGTCATAGAAGCTTTTAAAAAATGAATGAATGAATTAAGGAATGAATGAATGGATGGGTGGATGCACAATTATGAGAAAAAGTATATATAAATCAGATATAAAGCCACAATGTGAAAGACAAAGTAACAATTATGAAAAATAATGTTGCAGTTGTGAGATATGAACAAAAATGTATATAATTTAAATATTAACATTTATGCACATAATTCAACCAATCACATTAGAGCTCACATTTGCATATTGACCATTAAAATGAATTAAAATCAAAATAAATTCACATGAAAAAATGCTTCACTAGAAAAGCAGTGTATATATAAATTATTTATTTACTATCATTTATTAAAAAGTCCTATGCTCAAAATAAAGATTTTTTTTTTTAAATTGTGGATTAGTTAAGTGCTTACAGCATTTTAGATTTACACTTATTACCGACCCTGTACAAAAATGTTTATTAACACTTATGCACAGAGTTGAGCTAATCACAGAAGAGCTCATTTGCATACTGAACTCATAGACGTACAGTAGCAAAAACAGAGAGGGTGGAAGTGGTCCTGAAAAACTAAATTACAGCAGTTTTTGGACACTTAAGTGGACATCCGAGAGTCAAATAAAATGGTAGAAGTGTTTTTTTTTTATTATTTGTAAAGTGTAAATGAGCCCAGCTGGAGAGGGCTTGTACGGCACAGGGGGCGTGCAATCGAGTGACTGCACTTGCACCCTAGCGAGGGTCTCACAGCGCAATGGCATAAACAGAGCCTCGGGTTCACACGCTGAAGACAGCGCTCCTAATGGAGCCCTCACAACCCAATCAAGGCATCAACGGATGGAAAAACAAGAGAGAGAACATAGAGAAGCATAGAGAGCAGGAACATTATCAGCAAGTCCACTTGGTTTTCTCTGCTAATGGTGCATTAAGAGAAGTGGCCAACACAATGAGAGAGACAGATGAAGAGAACAGAGGAGAGAGCGCTGATAGAAAAGGAACAAACACAGCGTACGTTATTGTTTTGTGCCGTTTTGTCTGACGAAAACACATCAGCGGCTGCCAGTCATTTTTCACAGTTATTCACAAATACGTCCCTGTGCTTTCATGGATGACAAATTCGCCAAAGTGAAATTATTCGGGATGTAAATGTGTCTGTGACTATAGGCTGAGTGCTAGTTCACAATGCAGTTTACAGGAGATTGTCACGTCTTTGTGTCTCACGGGGTTTTCATTCTCATTCTGGATAAACAGCAGCACTTAAATCACTCTTTAAAATGTCTTTCATTGCATACATTGAAATATCGAAAATCAAGTTTCAAGTCATTGCTCAAGTGCTTCACTAACGTTCATCTTTCTTCATCATTTCTGAAGTCTCAATGTTTCAGTGATTTGTAGAGGATGCATGAAGGAATATATTCATAACTCATATTCATATTTAATAATTCGCCACCATAGTGATGCTCTTTTCCGTACACTGAACACATATTGTGGCCAGGGGCTTTTCAAAATATGTACATTTCATTATTGTTATTTTAATTATTTACTTATTATTGTATATGCTGATGGCACATTTTGTAGCTTGCCAGAAAATACTAGACCAACTAGCAGGTTTTATAAGCAACAAAACTAAATTTCCCATCATTCCCTGAGGCAGCTTTGATGACAGTGGCTTTGTAAATGTATTAAAGGCATGGATAAAGCATCAGATATGCCTAATGCATGTGCTTTGCTCTTTATTTTGCTAAAGTAGTGCTAAAAAACTTCCTTTTTGTGGCCATCGAGTGAAAAAGAGATTGTCATGATTACGCTTTCTGAACTCTTAAAGGGGTCATATGATGCGATTTAAATTTTTTCTTTCTCTTTGGAGTGTTACAAGCTCTTGGTGCATAAAGAAGATCTGTAAAGTTGCAAAGACTAAAGTCTCAAATCCAAAGAGATATTCTTTATAAAAGTTAAGAGTCAGCCACACCTACCTAAAACGGCTCGTTCTAACACGCCCCCACATATCTACCTCACTATGTGGGAAGATTTACATAACGCCGCCCAAATGTTCACGCAAAAAAAGAAGGCGTAACTTTTATTCTCGATGTAGTTTTGTTGTTTCCGCCGCCATGTCGTAAAGACGCTGTGTGCTTCGTTGTGAAAGCGAAACTACTTCGTTTGGCCGAATATAAGACGATCTGATCTGTGCTGGTCGCTGAGGGAATACATCAACTTAGTGCTGTGGATCGCCGGATCGGCTTTCACCTATGAGGCACCGGGCTGGACAAAAGTGAAGCGAACGCGGAGAGAGAGAGAGGCCGAGTGTGTCCGAGAGAGAGCAAGATGCGCGAGAGAGACCGAAAATGTGCGCGAGAGAGACCGACAGTGCGCGAGAGAGACCGACAGTGTGCGAGAGAGACCGAGTGCATCCGAGAGAGAGCGAGAGTGTGCGAGAGAATGCAGACAGGGCTTTATGTTTACGCGGCGCGATGCAACGCAACGCGTAAAAAGACAGTATAAGTCATTATAATCAGTAATTATGTCCCCACTGGATGCAACAAATGCCTCATTTATAATGGGTTTTAATGTTTTTGTCTCGTCGCTCCGGCCGGACACGGCATCATCACAGTATGGTGAGGGGTGTAACATTTCCGTCTCACGCTTGAGGAATTCGGCCAATCACAACGCACTGGATAGCTGACCAATCACAGCACACCTCGCTTTTCAGACCAATGAGCTTTGTAAAAATCGACGCGTTTCAAAAAGGCGGGGCATAGAGGAGAAACAATAATGTACAGTATGTGGAAAATAATGTGTTTTTTTAACTTTAAACCGCATAAACACATTTCATTACACCAGATACACAAAATAATGTTCTTTTTAGCAACGTCATATGACCCCTTTAAGAAGAAACTTGCCTGTATTTGGCAGCATGAGTCCATCAGATTTGAAAAACTCATTTTATTGGATGATGAATGTATAAGAAGCCTGATACTGATAATCTCAAACCCCATCAGGCCGGTGTCTTAAAACTGACGAACTACGTGCTACAGTACATGCTCCTGTCCTTATCGGGGTCAACACAAGCCTGTGATGACCCTGATGACCTCACATGCGTTTTACGTCTAAGAAACGGTCCAGTTGTGTCTGTTTTGGGTTTCAGGCCAGCTTCTGTCTCACATGACCCGATGGTTATCGCTTTCCATGTTCCAGTATGTGCCAGGCTTCTCATCTATTTACAGTCGTGCTCGTCTGAGAAAAGCAAACTCGGAGCAATCCTGTTTTGTGAGACTGTGAAGTGCTTTTTTGGGAGGTGTTTCTTCCGCGTCTCTGTCCTGGCGTGGGTTCAGAGGGCAACAGTGTCCAATGAGAGCTAAATTTGAGAGAGTTCTCGCCGATGCCCCAATTTCACTGCTGATTATAGCTGCTCTCGGCCTCTTCCTCTTTCTCTCTGTGTCCCTGCGGAGGAGAGAGTTAGCGAGCGACGGACGGAAGACAGCGAGAGACAAAGTGAGGAGACAGAGAGAGTCGTTCTGTTCCAAAACCTAGTGCACTGCCTAGACAGCATTTTAAAGGCCACTTTGTAGGTGCTCCTTCTTATGCCAAATCCATATGCAGCATTGCATGTTTCCTCCTCTGCGAATGCAGTCCCAGAATGCACTGCAACAAGTGAGAAAATTAATTTTTATTCTAAATATAAGATATAATTCATTCAATATCAAAAATGATGAATAAAAATAGCTTCAGTCTTAAATAGTCTCATTAAAAATGGACTGTATTTTTATTTTAGTATTTATGAGCAGTGTGTTTTTATGCTTATTAGAGTTTTGAATCGTTAGCTTAGCACCTTGCTAATGTCAAACCCGTCTGGCATGCCAAGTTTTCTTCACACCAAGAATAATAACTTTAACTATATATTTTTAATTTTTTTTAATTATTTGAATTTTTTACATTTTAGTTTCAGAAAAATTATAGAAATTTTATGTGCTTTTATAATTTCTATTCGTTTTTTTTTTCATTTAAAAAAATATATATTTCTATACAACTTTCATTTAATTACTATAACTACTATTACTTCAATTTACAGTAGTTTTGTAGTAATTTTAGTGCTTCGACTTCAAACTTATTTATTTTGTTGCGAAGGCAACTTTTAGTTTAAGTTTTTCATCAAATATTTTTATTTTATTTCTTCATTTCAATTACTGAAAGTAATTTTAGTAGTTTTAATTTTAGTAAAAATAATAACAGCACTGGCCCATAAACAACACAAAATAACAATATGGTTGGAATCACTTTCATATCAAATATTTTTTCCAGCTGATGAATGATAAAAACAAAAATGTCTGTTCATGTGTGTACTAATATAGTTATAGTTATTGTTATCATTCTTGATGTGAACAGGCTTTAGCTCCTATGCACTTCATCAAATGTGCTCTTAAGTGTTTGCTGATTAAATATGTTGTCTGATTTATGATTCTTTCAGCTTCAAGTAAGAGCTGAAACGCTGTCTGAACTGTTTAATGCATTTTACCATGTTTACCATACTGTAGACTTCTGCAGATTTCCCCTAAAATCAGTGCCTGTGGATTTTGCCTGGGTTTTTAGTTCGTATGCTGCCTTAGAAGACAGCTGCCTGTGTAGACAGCAGAAATAAGGCAGCTCACTAGGATCTGAAGCAGAACTACTGTGAGGAGAGTGGAAGGTCTCGTGTATGAGAGGGACGTGTGCTGTGTGTGTGTGTGTGTGTGTGAGAGAGAGAGAGAGTGTGTGTGTGTGTGTGTGTGTGTGTGTGTGTGAGAGAGAGAGAGAGTGTGTGTGTGTGTGTGTGTGTGTGTGTGTGTGTGTGTGTGTGTGTGTGTGTCGC
>NW_015640467.1:958784-963874 GCF_001515625.1 Sinocyclocheilus rhinocerous
TGTGTGTGTGTGTGTGTGTGTGTAGAAACAGTTTGTGAGGGAATCCTCTGGAATTCTGCCCTGTCCGTGTGCTCTTTGTTGGCCTGGATTTTGTAACACAGAACACGGGTCTCTTTGGGCCTCGTCCCAAAACATGGACACAACACAGAACTGAGCGGCTGGAGAAATAAAGCAAACACAAATGAGTCAATAACTGTCATCTAGTAAGAATACAGAGATCAGATGATTTAATGAGAAATGTTTGAGTTCATATTGAGATCTCTGACTTTTGATCATAAACCAAATGTGGTCTTTTTGTCAAGAGAAACATGTGAGAAGCAGGAGACTTTAGCAGAAATCTCTATGTGCACTCCATTCACACTCAGGTTTTTGTAGAAGAAATATTAAAGAGATCTGGTGCAATCTATAATACATTTATTTACATACAACAGAAACATATTTGGGCTGAAAAACACGACATACATTTCATGCATTCTAATGTTAAAAATAAAAAATATATTATAAATATAATTTAAAAAATGTATAATATAAATATAAATTATAAATAAATTCTATATATAGATTTATATAGCATTTAGCACATAAATATTTTTTTATTAAAAAAAATGTAATATATAAAAAAATATAAATATATTTTATTAATGAACCTAAATAAATAATATTCTATGAATATAAATATAGAATTTACAAATGTATATATCTCCATGAAATAGATGACATAAGTGGCATGACTAGAAAATTTGCTTACTTCATAACTTAGGGTTCTCATTGTTTAAATGTGCTTGATTTTAAAGTGTATACAAGCAGAATATTAATTTCAAAGCATCACTTTAAGTCTGCCCGGTCGATACACTGAACTTTACGTGTCTCGTTGGGAAAAACCTTCCCGCAGGCGGATGTTTGGCTGAACTTTAGTTTTTTTGTTGGCTTTCCTCCACTGACAGCTTTCCATTAACAATATGTACTGGACTCTGAAGGTTTCCATGTAATTACCATGGGTCTCGTTTCCCTCTGCGGCTCATACTAAGGAAATGCATTAACTGCGCTGAGCGACTGCTTGTATGCCACAGATATGGAGAATAATAAAGAGAGATCGTATGAAACTAGATTTGTACATTTCCTGAAGAAATGATTAGTATTTGTATGTACAGAAGGCGCCGCCATGGTCCTGGATTCTTATGGTGGTTAAGATGTTCTGAGTAGTTTTTTTTTTTTTATCTGATTATTAAATAATTTTTAAATGAAAGAAAAAGGCTGAAAAATTATGTAATCTTTTACTCAACCTCATGTAATTCCAAGCCTGTCTTATGACTTCTTATGACTTTCTTATGGGGAGCACAAACGCAAATGTTTATTACAATGTCCATTGCTCAATTTTCAGAAAGCTCCGGCTGTCAAGAAAGTGTTATTTCCAGAGTATTTTTTTCTAATGTTCCTATTCTCATAACATATCTTGCCTTTCTATCCATGTAAAATTAATGCACTTCCATCTGTGTTGACTGTTGAAACCTCAAAGCCCATTTTGGGCTATTAGGAAATGCGACTGAACCACTGGCTGGAATTATTCTCGTTCAATTATTCATGTTTGTGACCCCAGCAGTCATCCGTAGACCCTCGGGCCCGCAGATACCCGCTGATCAAACAGGTGTCGAGCAGCGTCCAGCGACACTCCTCAATTATTTATCCAGCCTTTCACTTCTCTAGTATATGCTGCTCATTACAGTGTGCTGAATGTTTCATCGGAATGGCTCGGTTTCACCGCACACACGGGGCAGGACTCATTGGACAGGACACTAATCCCCTGTGACACGCATTTATTCTCCATCAATACATGATGTAAGAGCTTAACCAACTCATGGACTGCTTTCATTAAAACTGATCAAATTCTGCACAGGAAAGGTCAAATGTCACCGTCTAGAGGAGGTCATAAATGTTTTATATTTCAGTTGGTCAGTTGGATCATAAAGACTTGATCTAAGTTGCAGGATCTTGCAACTGGAAATGACTTAAATCAGAGAAGAAAGTCTTAAATTCACAAAGTCATTGCATTAAATGTTGCATGCACTGCAAAACAAATTTCTTCCTCTGTATTTTTGTTTTGTTTTCCAATACAAATATCTAAACTTCCTTTAATAAAGGTGCCTTTACTGGAGATGCAAAATTAACATATGAAGTCTTGTTTTATGAGAAATTGAACACAATTAAATGAGTTTATGTTTAAAAAAAGAACAAACATCTGTCAGTGGGGAATGAAAACTTGTTTTCCCTTTGAATTAAGTTGATTTGTTTTCTCATTGGCAGATAAATTAATATCCTCCTCTGTATTTTGGTTTTGTTTTCCAATACAGAACATCTTTAAATTAAGACATATTTACTTGAGATGCAAATTGAACATATGATGCAATTTTGAACGTAATGAAATGAGTTTATGCTTGAAACCAGAACAATCAGTCAATACAGAATGGACTGAAGTTTTCTGAGCCCATTGGCAGATTTGTTCGTCCTAATTATAAACTTACTTCATTTGTATCAATTTCTCATAAAAGAAGACTTCTTAGTTTATATCATTTTGCTTCTCAAGTAAATGTATGTTGATTTAAGAATCTTTAGACGTTTGTACTGGAAAACAAGATGAAAATATTGATGAAGAAAAGCTTTTTTGCAGTGTTATCAGAAGGACCAAACAAGTTTTTGTTTTTGTAAAAACGTTGAAGTCTTACTAATGCAATACATTTAAATTTAGAGACCATATTGATGTATTGTGTTCCATTCAGTTTATTCCTGACATTTTCTTTACTTGGTCTTAAAATGGTCTTAAAACATCTTAAATTTACCTTCATAAGACTTTCAGAAACCCTGAGCTGATATGATGGTAATGAACACCATAAGTCAGTTTAGGCACTCATCATATTTCAAGGTAAAGTGTGTCATTTTTGCACCACAAATCGAATTATAAAAATATAGACTGTTATCGAACAGGTTTCTTAAACACTCCCTCCATCTGCTTCTGGACTATTGGCTCAACCAATGGTGTGAGTTTGAGGCAGGGCTATTTATTCACCTGACCAATTGCAAAAGGGGAACGTTATTTTGAAAACAGACATGATTTTTGCAATCCGCTTTAGCACCACTAGTTAATCAGAAATGACACGCTTCACATTGGCAGTTCGACTCAGTAAATGTGCAGTACTTCTATTCTTTTATATTCATTTGAAATGAAATATGGTGTCTACTCTGGCCAACTTTAAATCTCAAAGTGTCTATTGATGAAAAGTGTTAATCCATGCATTCGTGCATCCATCTTCGTGATCTGTTCAACAGCACGAAATTGCGATAAACTTGTGTATATCATCTTTTGCATCTGGTCCATGCATGAGTGCATACGCCGCATCTGTCGTCGCAGGTTAAGTGTGTTGTGTAGGACGCACCATTGAGCGCGTTGTGAAGCTAATTGCTTTAATCAGGACACCAGGTGTACGTTGAGTTCATGACCGCATGCAGCACTGCACATATGCTGCCCACCGGACGCATTACACCTCTGACCTGATCATGGAGCGCGCATGTTTACATGGGCAGTTCATCGCAGGAATTTGTGTTTGTGGTGCAAGAACAGTATCAATAGATCATTATAGAATGTAAAGGTGATTATGTATGTTTATGTATTTACAGTACATGAGTTCTAAGCTGTGAAGTTGTTTAAATCATCCTTTTGAGGTGGGACTACTTTTCTAGGAGGATGAACTTCTGGTGTTACCATCAGGATTCCTGTGGATTTGCTCCATGTAAGCCAGTGGATAGCAACCTTTTTAACTCAATGCATTGTGATTCTCTCTTCAACAATTCTAAATTGTTTCTGAAAACTTATGGATTTATTTTGAGCTTAGTGTTTTTTTTCCCCCTGCATATGTGTGATGGAATTATGCACTGCCAATTTTATAATGTGAAATTAATGTAAACACAGTTAGCTGTTTCTTTAATAGATCGGTGCGTTAGTGCGAATGATGCATATTAGACTTGCCAATGTCTATGATAACATAAATAATAATCAGCAATAGTTAAGAGAAAAATCCCTCACATCCGTTTTCAGATGATCAAAGCAACTTTTTTATTGATTGCAACGTGTTTGAAATTGATAAGTAATAAATTGTTCACTATTATTACTTTATATGCTTGTATGTTTTAAAACTATATTTAGTTAATGGTTCTTAACATACAGTTGTCTTGATTTGTAATTATTTTAAAAAGTAGTTCTAATTATATAATTAATAAAATGCATAAATTTGATATTTAAAGTTAATAAAGTTTCTTGCGGGGGAGGTTAACAGCAACAATAGTTATTTAGGGGAAAATAAAAACTAAATATGATTTCTTAATTTTTGGTGTTTTTATTTTATTTTAAATGTTTTATTTTAGTAATAATATTATTAACAATAACTGTATCAATAGCAGTAGTAGTAGTAGTAATATGATGATGATGATAATTTTTATTTAACTTTTTTAGCTTGTCACGATGTTAATTGATATCAATTAAGATGTTTATTAAGATGTAACGTGGCATCAGTGACGTCAAACCCGTCTTCACACGGCATATTTATTTACACACAAACAAAGGAGATTTGAGAGCTGTGGCAGATGAGAAGATTTTTAATTATTGATGCATTAAATTTAGATTCCTCACACAAAGCACAAAATATTGAAAGGAAGTTATAAGCGTTTGAGTAAATGATGAGAGATTTTGTGTAAGGGTTATGATTATACTTTCGAAACATTTCGAAACATTCACTTAGGGCTGGGCGATATAGCAAAAAAATGTATCAACGATATAATGTTTCATATCGTTCGGTATCGATAATTATTGACATTTTTTATAACCTTTTTTAAAACAAAGAGCAATAGAAAATTTTTTACATTTAACCACTGTATTTTTAAATCAAATTTATTTAGACAAACACAAAATAAAAATTAAACATATCTAATTTCTAATGTTTTATATGCAGATTAAATAGGTTAAACTTTTGGCTTGTTTCCCGAGGCCACAGGAGGCACAATGAGCAAAATAATGCAGCACATTAAATTGTCAACGAAAGGAA
>NW_015640467.1:965247-965494 GCF_001515625.1 Sinocyclocheilus rhinocerous
CTAATGTTTTATATGCAGATTAAATAGGTTAAACTTTTGGCTTGTTTCCCGAGGCCACAGGAGGCACAATGAGCAAAATAATGCAGCACATTAAATTGTCAACGCAAGGAAATAACCGTCTATAAAAAATAAAAAAAACGTGCATTACGTCTAAATTAACTCATATAAATTAAATATAATTTCGTAAATTGCATAAACAATTATGAACAAAACAGCATCACGTATTTATGCATTGCTTAATCCAAAG
>NW_015640467.1:969585-976914 GCF_001515625.1 Sinocyclocheilus rhinocerous
TTACATCATCACCGCATCTCGCGCACCACTGATGACGCTCCCTGACGCACACCCAACATTCGATTGTACTATTTTAGCATTCAAATGCAAATGTTTATTTTACATTCGACTAATATTAATTTTTTTATTCACAATCTCCTCATCACAGGCAGGCACAGCACTATAACACGGCTTCATCTCCTTAATGACTCCAGCGCATCCACCAGTCTAGAAGGCATCCAGCGGGAAAAACAGCAACCCAATAACACACAGGCCTCAAAGCGGCCCTTTACCAGACCTTAACGAGTCAGGAACTTGGCTGAACCTTTGGAAGGAAAGATGGAAAGGCCAAGTTTTTGTGGGCGTCCCCGAGTCAGGGCCTCGGTAACCAGCAGTCATCGTGTAACTCCAGATTCGGGCTTGAAACCCACAACCAGACGTCAAGCGTCTCTCAGGCCTCACCGGTGCAGGGTTACGGTTTCTCCTAATTGCTTTTACCCACTGCTCGCTGTCTCGCTGTTTCACCTGGCTGGATATCCCCATTCATTTTTAATTCCTCGCTCTAATCTCATTTGGCCGGGTGGCTGCGGGTTACAATTAGTTTAGAGAAATCAGCAAAAGCCACGGAGGTACTTCACCGCTCGCCGCTTGCTCGCGCTCTCCGGAAGATGCTAGATCGAGTGCGTTGCCATGGTTTTTCAAAATCACTTTGGCGTTTAAGACAAACGACTTTCTGTAAGAAAGGCAAATAGCTGCAGATGGGGCTCGCTGAAATTGTAGTGATGAGTTTAATTATGTGAGGAATAACTGACGATGAACAACTGAGGTGACAATGCAACCGCAAGCCAAAGAGACATGGCTATTATATGTCAGGCGTGTGTTTTCAATAATTTAGGAAAAATCTAAAAATATATATTATAGATATTAGTATAAAATATAAGATAAAAGATATTAAGAATATATAAAATATATAATAATAAATTGAATAATAATTCATATAATATGGTGTGTATATATGATACAAACATATAACAATATTGTATAAATGTATAATATTTAAAATATAATACATTTATATTTTTAAACATTATTAATAATATAGAAAATAAAATATTTAAATGTGATTATAAAATATTAATAAAGTAAAAAACAATAATATACCATTTATAATATTATACATTCATATTATGTTGTTATAAATGTGTATTATTATTCATAATAATTATAATTATATAATTTTTAATTTGTAATGCAATATATTGGAATAATGTTTTATGTATATACATATATATATATTTAATAATTATTATTATTTTATATATTATTTTTAATAATGTTTAATAATAAATTATATTTTAAATATTGTGCATTTATATTTTATTATTATAATAATGCCGTTGTTTGATTGGCATTTTGTAAAAGAGTTTTATTGAACTTGTCATGACGTTAATTGACATCATTTAAGATGTAACGTGGCATCAATGACGTCAAACACGACGTGAGATGTCTTGAGATGCCATATTTGTTTACACTCAAACAGAAAAGAGATTTGAGAGCTGCGACAGAGTGGAAGATTCTATTTTTTATGCCTTAAATTTATATTTCTCACACAAAGCACAAAAGATTGAAAGAAAGTAATAAGTGTTTGAGTAAATGATGCCATATTTTGTATAAAGTGTTATGATTTTACTTTTGAAACTGTGATAGTTTCATATCCAAAACATTCACTCGTATAAAAGCCTAAAATATAGGTATATTTACTTGTAAATGCATTTTTTGTTTGTCTATTCAGATTGAGGGACGGAAGTTGGATTTGTAGTTATTGGCGACATGCTATGCATTAAAAATAACTCAAAATTTTCCCTCTTCAAGCTATAATTTTCTCTCAGATTTGAGATGAAAAGCCACGCTCCTCCTATGCGAATATCAGTTTCCTGTCGTTTGTCCGTCTGCTTCCTTGTGGCTCTCATTGCAGTCTTTGGCAGCATGCATTATTCTGTAGGTGTAACTCAGGCCCGTCTGGATTTGGTGTCTACATATACCGACCGGTGTCCGATAACACGGCTTCATCTCCTTAATGACTCCAGCGCATCCACCAGTCTAGAAGGCATCCAGCGGGAAAAACAGCAACCCAATAACACACAGGCCTCAAAGCGGCCCTTTACCAGACCTTAACGAGTCAGGAACTTGGCTGAACCTTTGGAAGGAGAGATAGAAAGGCCAGGTTTTTGTGGGTGTCCCCGAGTCAGGCCTCAGTGGGGTAACCCGCAGTCATCGTGTAACTCCAGATTGGGGCTTGAAACCCACAACCAGACGTCAAACATCCCTCAGGCCTCACCGGCGCAGGGTTACGGTTTCTCCTAATTGCTTTTACCCACTGCTCGCTGTTTCACCTGGCTGGATATCCCCATTCATTTTTAATTCCTCGCTCTAATCTCATTTGGCCGGGTGGCTGCGGGTTACAATTAGTTTAGAGAAATCAGCAAAAGCCACGGAGGTACTTCACCGCTCGCCGCTTGCTCGCGCTCTCCGGAAGATGCTAGATCGAGTGCGTTGCCATGGTTTTTCAAAATCACTTTGGCGTTTAAGACAAACGACTTTCTGTAAGAAAGGCAAATAGCTGCAGATGGGGCTCGCTGAAATTGTAGTGATGAGTTTAATTATGTGAGGAATAACTGACGATGAACAACTGAGGTGACAATGCAACCGCAAGCCAAAGAGACATGGCTATTATATGTCAGGCGTGTGTTTTCAATAATTTAGGAAAAATCTAAAAATATATATTATAGATATTAGTATAAAATATAAGATAAAAGATATTAAGAATATATAAAATATATAATAATAAATTGAATAATAATTCATATAATATGGTGTGTATATATGATACAAACATATAACAATATTGTATAAATGTATAATATTTAAAATATAATACATTTATATTTTTAAACATTATTAATAATATAGAAAATAAAATATTTAAATGTGATTATAAAATATTAATAAAGTAAAAAACAATAATATACCATTTATAATATTATACATTCATATTATGTTGTTATAAATGTGTATTATTATTCATAATAATTATAATTATATAATTTTTAATTTGTAATGCAATATATTGGAATAATGTTTTATGTATATACATATATATATATTTAATAATTATTATTATTTTATATATTATTTTTAATAATGTTTAATAATAAATTATATTTTAAATATTGTGCATTTATATTTTATTATTATAATAATGCCGTTGTTTGATTGGCATTTTGTAAAAGAGTATTATTTTCTCTACTGTCAAAGAGAAAAGGAGATTAACATCAGATATTGTTTTGCCCACAATTCCCTCTCGACCTAAAAGCTTCTTCCCAGCACAGCATGGACAAATCTTATCATTGAGGTTTCCAGTAACCGTGGGTGGCTTCATGAATCAATCATGAAAGCACACATTATCTTGATTTTTATTTTCTCAAAACACTTCACACTGATCAAAATCATAACTACACAAAAACAGAGCCTCATTTTGACTCACTGTGATTTGTTACTGTGGCGTTTGGCTGGTACTTTGCAGTCTGATTGAACTTCCTTCAGCACCCTACATAGTGCAGTGCATTCTGGGATTGGCTTCTCCTTGGAGTTTACATGTGATGCTGCCTCAGAATATGTAATTATGCGTATTCATTATGTGTGGAGTCGTCACAGACGGACAGGCGTCTTTGATTGACAGGCGAGCGGTAACCTGTAGTGTCGTCATCTGCGTCCTTTCATCAGCCACACAATGATGGATGACTGCAGATGTGTTCAGTGTTACCAGAGACCACAGAGCGCTTGTACACCAACTGCAGGAGAAACATCTGAGACAAAGTTAAAACTTAAGTCTAACTTTCTGCATCAGCTCACCCTTTATATCATATTTAAACAAATGTGTTCAGCATTGTTCAGGACCGTCTGAATATAAATGTCCCAGACTCTCATTTTAATCGTGTGTTTTGCTCTAGCTCATGCGGCATCCACCATAAGACAAACATCATGGGCGGCACAGCTAAGAGAACTGAAGCAGAACGGTAATGCCAGTTAATTAGCCTGGATTATTTATTCTCTTTCCCTCTCTTCTTCACAGGACCGTGAAGTGGCTCTCATTCGTTTGCTTTTTCCCGTCACTGCCGTCCCCTGGTAATTAGGGCTTCCTGTCTTCAAACCACTTCAGTTCCCTAACGCCAGCGGGACTCTATTAACACCCGCTCGCTCCTAATCAGACGCTTTCAGAGACGTCACCTACCGCCTGACAGGTCACTCCTAACACTGAACCGGGTCTCGCCGCGGAGGAGGCCACTCCATTAGTCTCCAAATCACATTAGAGTCCCGGGAAAAGCCTCTGATTGAATTTCAGACGTGCTGCTTGGCAGTTTATTCCCCACCGCTGACATTTGATTACAAGCGTGTCGAGCTCTAGCGGAGGAGTGGGAGTCGCTTTCTGAAAGCACACATTATCTTGATTTTTATTTTCTCAAAACACTTCACACTGATCAAAATCATAACTACACAAAAACAGAGCCTCATTTTGACTCGCTGTGATTTGTTACTGTGGCGTTTGGCTGGTACTTTGCAGTCTGATTGAACTTCCTTCAGCACCCTACATAGTGCAGTGCATTCTGGGATTGGCTTCTCCTTGGAGTTTACATGTGATGCTGCCTCAGAATATGTAATTATGCGTATTCATTATGTGTGGAGTCGTCACAGACGGACAGGCGTCTTTGATTGACAGGCGAGCGGTAACCTGTAGTGTCGTCATCTGCGTCCTTTCATCAGCCACACAATGATGGATGACTGCAGATGTGTTCAGTGTTACCAGAGACCACAGAGCGCTTGTACACCTGTGTGTTCGTCTCTAAAGACAACAGCCGCAGTCCTCTGGGAGAGGAACACTGAGCCGACCTGAGCAACACATGAGATTCAACTTCAAACACTAGCAGTGTGTGTTAGGAAAGAAACACCTCAAATCAGTTCCCTGCAAAATCTCAGAGAGATTAAATAGAGTCTCCTGCTTCTCCGATGATCCTCCTGAGAAAAATACTCCAGTAATCTGACATGTGTGTCCTCTAGAGTTTCAGAAGACAATGTCTCCAAATGTGCTCAGATCTGCCAAAAGTCAGAGATCTCAATATGAACTTATTTTATTCCACACTAATTTTATAGCACTATAATCTCACTGCATGACAACTGTTGACTACTTTTATTATTGATGCATTATATAATGGTACCATTCTGATTATCAGCCAATATTTGTAACAATTATTGGTATATTGGATATTTGTGCACGCTCATTACCAATATTTTTTACATTTAGATTACCTGGCATCTAATTCTCATTTAAAATTAATCTTTAAATACTCTTAATACTTCAATAACAGTATTAGCAAATCAAAAAATGAATATAAATTTTTCTTACTGTACTTTATAATGTTTTGATGCATTTTAGCATTTAAAATTATATATTTTTTAATATCTATAATTTATTTTTAAATAAATAAATTCTGTTATATATACAAAATATACATATAAATATTAATTTAATAAAATATTATACGAAAACCAATATTAAATCATATATAGTTTAAAATACATATAATACTATTATTAATATAAATGAATATAAAATATATTTGCACAATACACAAAAAAACCACTTCAGTTCCCTAACGCCAGCGGGACTCTATTAACACCCGCTCGCTCCTAATCAGACGCTTTCAGAGACGTCACCTACCGCCTGACAGGTCACTCCTAACACTGAACCGGGTCTCGCCGCGGAGGAGGCCACTCCATTAGTCTCCAAATCACATTAGAGTCCCGGGAAAAGCCTCTGACTGAATTTCAGACGTGCTGCTTGGCAGTTTATTCCCCACCGCTGACATTTGATTACAAGCGTGTCGAGCTCTAGCGGAGGAGTGGGAGTCGCTTTCTGCCTTAATGTGTGTCTCTTTTAGCACATCCATCAGACGCTCGTCCTTCAGGTCCTCATCATGCCAACAACTCCTCCCTCGTCCTGACGCTCTACCCTTTCTTTCTCTCTGCTTATGCATCTTTTTAGCTGCCCTGCTGTCTACTGCCTACATAGGTGGCTGCCTTCTAAGTGCCCTCATGTACCCTTGTAAGAGAGTCATTTGTAACATTCTACATAGGCAGCAACTCTTCAACTCACAATTGTTCAAATCAGTCTGTTTCAGAGGTGAAAATCCCATTCATTTTCTTCATAGACAAACAGATTTGTAGTGCCAAGTTTGGGGGAGTAATCTAATTGTAATTTTTCTGATAAAAATTTTCTGTGCTTGTCTTTAAGGCTGCACAATTTATCCAGAATTGTGATTATATATCAATATGTTTATAAAATAATAATAATATCTAATTATTTTTAATAAAAAAGTAAATAATAATAATTGTGCACCCTACAAACAAGCACAGCAAACCCTGAATTTTGAATATATATATATATATATATAGTTATTATTATTACTAAATAAGAATATAAAAATTGCTAAATAAAAACAAAATAAGAAAAGTTAAATTTAAAAAAAGTCCTGAAAATAAAATGTATCACGGTTTCCATAAAAATATTACACAGCACAGCTGTTTTCAACATTGATAATAATCAGAAATGCAGCAAATCAGCATATTAGTATGATTTCTGAAGATCATGTGACACTGAAGACTGGAGTAAATTCAGCTTTGATCACAGAAATAAATTACAGTTTAACAGATATTCACATAGAAAACAGCAATTTTGAATGGTAATAATTTTTCACAATATTACTGTTTTACTGTACTTTTGGTCAAATAAATGCAGCTTCGGTGAGCAGAAGAAACGTCTTTCAAAAACTTTTTAAAATCGTACCGACTTTTGAATGCAGTCTTTATGTAGCTCAATGTAATGCATTCTGGTATTGTCTCTTTAAAGTATACATAAAGTGTTATTTTAGAATTTGGTCATACATGTGTTCTCTAGAACAGTTTTGGTGTCAGGAGTATCCCCTTAAAATACTGTCTAGGTAGTGAGTTTGGAACAGAGCCTGCGTTTTTGTGAGAGATTCTGCGTACAGATAAACCACAGCACTTTCATTCTCCTTTGTATCTGTGCCTGGCATTATTAATGCTGCTGCTGACCTGTTTGCCACCAAACCTTGTTTACTCTTCTCCATTACTGACTCTGAGCTTTAATGTGCGAGCAGCTTCCATTTGCTGGCTGCCTGACTAGCAAATTACCCAAATGAATTTCATTTCTATTGTGCAGGTTACTGCCAACTCACTGTGCTCTCTCTCTCTCTCTCTCTCTCTCTCTCTCTC
>NW_015640467.1:978402-979249 GCF_001515625.1 Sinocyclocheilus rhinocerous
TTTCAACATTGATAATAATCAGAAATGCAGCAAATCAGCATATTAGTATGATTTCTGAAGATCATGTGACACTGAAGACTGGAGTAAATTCAGCTTTGATCACAGAAATAAATTACAGTTTAACAGATATTCACATAGAAAACAGCAATTTTGAATGGTAATAATTTTTCACAATATTACTGTTTTACTGTACTTTTGGTCAAATAAATGCAGCTTCGGTGAGCAGAAGAAACGTCTTTCAAAAACTTTTTAAAATCGTACCGACTTTTGAATGCAGTCTTTATGTAGCTCAATGTAATGCATTCTGGTATTGTCTCTTTAAAGTATACATAAAGTGTTATTTTAGAATTTGGTCATACATGTGTTCTCTAGAACAGTTTTGGTGTCAGGAGTATCCCCTTAAAATACTGTCTAGGTAGTGAGTTTGGAACAGAGCCTGCGTTTTTGTGAGAGATTCTGCGTACAGATAAACCACAGCACTTTCATTCTCCTTTGTATCTGTGCCTGGCATTATTAATGCTGCTGCTGACCTGTTTGCCACCAAACCTTGTTTACTCTTCTCCATTACTGACTCTGAGCTTTAATGTGCGAGCAGCTTCCATTTGCTGGCTTGCTGACTGGAAATTACCCAAATGAATTTCATTTCTATTGTGCAGGTTACTGCCAACTCACTGTGCTCTCTCTCTCTCTCTCTCTCTCTCTCTCTCTCTCGCTCAGCACAGATTCGGATGAAAACGATTTTAAAGTGTATTTATAATCAACATTTATGTTGTCCATCATCTTGGATGAATTTCTAACTAAAACAAGCTCTGAGAGTGTATTTTTAAAGATATTGTACACTATCTAT
>NW_015640467.1:979465-1007690 GCF_001515625.1 Sinocyclocheilus rhinocerous
CTCTCTCTCTCTCTCTCTCTCTCTCTCTCTCTCGCTCTCCTTCTGCAAACTAGTCAGAACTCAGCACAGATTCGGATGAAAACGATTTTAAAGTGTATTTATAATCAACATTTATGTTGTCCATCATCTTGGATGAATTTCTAACTAAAACAAGCTCTGAGAGTGTATTTTTAAAGAGATTGTACACTATTTAGTCATTATTTGCATCATTTACTCATTCAAGCAATGCTGTGTGTTTTAGCATGACTGGGACACTGTATTGACTTGTTTTAGAATTGCATTTTGGTGTTATTTAAATACTATTTAAAATAGTATTTATATTAATAAAAAGTGTGAATAAATATGAATAGCATATTAAATAAAAGAATAAATCTGAATAAATTGTATTTTTATCTTTACATTTTTATTTTTATATTTCCACTTTTCATTTTTATTTTTACGTTTTAGTCATTTTTTGTGTGTTTTTGACATTTTTATTATACTTTTTTTTTTTTACATTTCTATTTAGCTTTATTTTTATTTCATTTTAGTTTTAGTAGTTTTAGTACCAAACCTGTATATGTTATTGTTTTTTTATGTTGAACACATTTTCAAGTGCCAAAATGAATAAAAAGAACCATAAATGTATCCTAGCGAGCCATAATGGGCTTTATTTCAAGTCTTATGAAGTCATATGATTTGATATGATTTTATTGTATTTTTGCTGGTTTTATGATCTACTTTTAAGGTGCTTTTTGGAGCTTGACTGCTGCTGTCGCTGGACTGTTGTTGCATTGAAAATCCTTGCCATTTTGTGTGCTACAGAAGAAAATAACTTCAGCTAGCTGATTTTGCCTGGCTGCCTTTGAAGTGTGTCCCAGATGGTGCAAATTGAGTAAATAATGACAGACTTTTCATTTTTGACAGACTTATTCCTTGAACCTGTTAACTGAGATGTCATCTGGTGATGAAAATGCGTCTTTATTTGTTTGTTTATATGTATTAAGTGGATCTGTGTGTGTTTGCGTGCGGATCACATCCATCACTCTTTGCTATCAGAGATAAATGCGGATGTGCTGTCGGGCTGAGCGTCACGGGACCGAGCAGCATTACGAATCACACACGACGAGTTGCATTGTGCTTCATCGTGCCACGCTGACATCAGTGTAGCATCAGCACAGCTCTCCTTAAGACACATGATTTGAGGAATCATTCATGAAAAACACTGAACTTTGAGGACTAGTTCACCCAAAAATTAAAATTTGGTGAACATTTACTCACCCTCAGGCCATCCAAGATTAGGATGAGTTTGTTTCTTCAATAGATTTGGAGAAATATATCATTGCATCAGTGTCTCAGCAATGGATGCTCTGCAGTGAATGGGTGCCGTCAGAATGAGAGTCCAAACAGCTGATAAAAACATCACAATAATCCACAAGTAATCCACAGCACTCCAGTCCATCAGTTAACATCTGGAGAAGACAAAAGCTGAAACAAATCCAGCATTAAGACGTTTTTAACTAAAATACCATAGAGTCCATAATCCATATTATTGCTCGTCTGAATCAGGAGAGAAATCTGCACAGATCAAGCAACGTTTAAACAGTCCAAAACAGCTCTAAACAAATATGTGGGTGGATTTTGATGTGAGAGACAACAGGAGATGGACTTTTTCACTGGAGGAAGAGTTATTATGGATTATGGACTCGTATTTTAGTTAAAAGCATATTAATGATGGATTCATTTCTTGCAAACACGCAGCTTTTACAGGATGTTAGCTGATGGACTGGAGTGGTGTGGATTACTTGTGGATTATTGTGATGTTTTTATCAGCTGTTTGGACTCTCATTCTGACGGCACCCATTCACTGCAAAGCATCCATTGCTGAGACACTGATGCAACGCTACATTTCTCCAAATCTGATGAAGAAACAAACTCATCCTAATCTTGAATGGCCTGAGAGTGAGTATCAGCATTTTTTCATTTTTGGTTGAACTGTTCCTTTAATGCTAAGAGTGAGAGTTTTGCACACATAGAGCGATTTATAAGCAGCCAAATAAAGGCGGTCCTGCTAATATCAACTAACGTCAAATGAGTTTAACAGCCACCTAAAGCTCGTTTGTCATCTTCCTGTCATTCTGGCGGTGAATGAGCAGCGATAAAGTACAGAAGCGGCTTTCCCCAGTGAGTAATGTGTAACGAAAATGATGCAGTGTGATTAAAAACACCTAGATGTTGTGTTTGACAGGTCATCATGTACTCATGCAACCAAAGAACATCTCAATGCTTTTTTTTTTTTATGTTCAGTAGAAGATGGCAAATAATACATCAATACTATTCTTGAGAATTTGCATTTTATAAACGCCCTGATGGATGAGACGGTGCCGGCTGTCCATTATTTTTCACGCTTGTCTAGACAGGTGACGTTTTGCATGCCGTCTTTGTGGAAGTTTCACTTTGGCTGTGAAATATGGATGCAACATTTATCAGCCAATCGGATCTCAGGATTGCTGACGCAGCTTTATCAGTTACAAATCATTAGAGACTTTAGAAATTTAGAGACATTTAAGCATCTCATTTCCTACATAGCAACCACCACGAACACCCTAGCAGCATCAAAGCAACTATATAATATACCACGTGTGTTTCAGTCTGACTGGAATGTTGTTTGTTATTTTACTGTTATTTATATATCATTGTAATATATTATGAATGTTTTGAATTAGCTTTGATTTTTATATTTTCAGTTTTCATTTTAATCTCCGTGTTTTAGTACATTTAGCTTCCGTTTATTTTTATTTTAGTTTTAGTAATTAAAAAAAAAAAAAAAAGTGTTTTAAGTTAGTTGCCAAGGCAACATTTCTAATTTTTTTTTGTTGTTTTAAGTTTCATGCTTTTCATCTAATATATTTTGTTTAATTTAATTTAATTTAACTTTAAATATTTAAATATTTAATATTTTAATAATTAATATTACATAATTAATTATTAAATATAAATAATATTTAATAATTACTGTTTTTAGTTTGGGTTTTAGTTAACAATAAATAAAAATGTTTTTGTTAACAATAACTCGAGCAAAATCAGCTTATTGTATCGTGCTCATAGTGCTCATGTTCTTGTAATAGTTTCATGCATTTTTTTGCTCATTGCAGTCGATTTGATTCAGATCAGTTTCTGAAACCCAGATCATCTAGATATTTTTTTACGAGCTACACAAGTTATTGTGACTTTTTTCACAAAATGCATACTGTATGTTACAGGTCTATTTCAAGACCTTTCAAGACGTTTCATTTACAGCTGATCTATAGAATTGACGTCATTCTCATGAGATGAACATTTTCTTACATTTCAGTTCATTTTTTCTTCATTTTTGAGATATTCAGTGTTTTTTTCCTCACAAACCATCAAATGACTATAGAATATAATGCATGCAGGGTGCGAACTACGGGGGAGCTAGGGGGAGCTCGGCTCCCCTTAATAAGACATGGGCTCCCCTGAAAACGGGATTTGTGAAATTTTGGGGGGTATCAAAAAATATTGACAATGTGTTATTTTGACGTGCAATTTCAGTTTTGTGTAATGTGATCATCGTGGATTATTATGTGTAAAATTGCAAATAATAGGGTAATCCTGTATAGTGATTTATCCTATATAGTGCTTGCATAAAGCAAGTAGTGCATACACTTGTAGCTGTTATGTATCTTTGTAAGTCATTGTAAGCCCTCTTTTGAGGCACGCGCAAGCGCACGAACAGTTAGCGAGATGTGTCAAAACCTCTGCTATCTCTCGCATCCCAGCGTGATGTTCAGATAGCGCCGCTAGCACCGCTGGTCTCCCTGGCAACGGTGTGGCATGTGATGCAGGGCAGGCCTGACATTAATTCAGTTCCTCTCTCCGCACCGAGGGCCGACATCTGTTAATAGCGGCCGTGGTTATAATTAGGAGGTGCGCTGATCGCAGTCATTAAATGTATTTAATTATTTAATTGACTGTTATTTATGTCTGGCTCACCCAACACACACACACACACACACTCAAAAGAGTGATGGACCTGATCATGCGGCCTTCCCTGATCTCACAATCCCGCTCTCTCGCCTTTGATTATTCACAGTTTGGTTTCAAATGATTTCCGCTGTTTGCTATCATTTTACTCTATTACCTGATCATTTTTATGTGTTGATTTCACAAAGAAAGTCATATTTCCCTGCAAAATATTTTTATATTGGAAAAAGAAAGCTAAAAATGGCATAACATTTTATATATTTTATATTCATTTAATTAAAATAATTAAAAAGTATTATTGTTATTAGTAGTAGTAGTAGTATTTATTAAATGGTATATTAATTATTTAAATATATATATAAATATTATTTATTATTAATATTATAAAATAACATTTTTCAAATGTTATACATTTAATATATTTATTATATATTTATATATTTTATATATAAATTGTATAATATATTAAAATATTAATTATGCATATAAATATTTTATAATTAAAATGGTAAAATATATTACTTACTGCATAACTTTTTCTTTTTTTAATTTGGGATGAAATATGGCCTGTGAATTTCTTGAGGTTCACCCTATGGGTTTATTGATGATAAAAGGTAATATAGCGTTATATTGTTCTCACGGTCGTATAGGCCTCCTGGGGCAGCAGATTTATGTCCAATAATCACAGTCCCACACAATCATCTGACTGGCACTGTTCCTGCTGTGGTTGCCAGATTGAGTCATAAAAAATACATTTCAAGGTTGAGTAATAATTTCAGTGAGTCTAAGTAAAGACTCGGGCGGTGGGACGTTTTCTCTCAGTGGCCTTATCAAAAAGAGCTTTAGGGAAACTCATTGGAATATGGAATCATATAGACTACTTTTATAATACATTTGTGCTATTTTTGTTTCTTTTTTGGACTCTGGTCACCTTTTACTTTCACTATTTAAAAATGATTTGCATGAACAGTTTGCTTGTGGTGAGGAATTCCCCAGAGCATATTTAACAGATTAATATTTAACTCCAAAATCAAATGAAAAAATGAAATAAATAAATAACACAAGAAATTATATTTTGTGTAAATAAGGGCCACTTTTAAGATTTTTCAAAAGATTTTCTAATCATTGCCCCAATAAATAAATAAATACACTAAAAACTAAAATAATGATATTTAAAATGCAAAGTATTTGTACATTGCTTTTTATAGATTGTAGTGATTTTAATATTAATTAATTAATTACTAAAAACCATTT
This sequence comes from Sinocyclocheilus rhinocerous, assembly GCF_001515625.1. NCBI lineage: Eukaryota > Metazoa > Chordata > Actinopteri > Cypriniformes > Cyprinidae > Sinocyclocheilus > Sinocyclocheilus rhinocerous. Next base: position 984,704 of record NW_015640467.1, read on the forward strand.
TTACCTTTTACAGAAATAATGCAGATCATGAAAATAATATCAGAAAACAAAAATAAATAATAATACATCAAATTATGGTCCTTAAAATAAACTAACTAAAAAATAAAGTTTAAATCAAAATTTTACTTTTTTCCTAATTATAAAATAAATTATAACAGGCATATTCCCACATTTACCCCAATATCTATTTTTGTGTTTTAGATAAAAATAAATAAACACATTTTGAATTATATTAGAGTGAGGTTTGAGCTGTATGAATGAATGCTCGTATTTGTATATAAAATAAATTATAACAGGCATATTCCCACATTTACCCCAATATCTATTTTTGTGCTTTAGATAAAAAGAAATAAACACATTTTGAATTATATTAGAGTGAGGTTTGAGCTGTATGAATGAATGCTCGTATTTGTTGCATTTGTTTGAGCCGTTGCTCTTTTGACACGTTTTGACACTCAGTGTGTCCTGTGAGCTTGTGGAGGTACGGCTCGTGAGGAGAGGTGTTGAGGTTAGGCAAACCGCAGCGAGACCCGTCTGATTAATTACAGAAGCGGCCCGTTAATATGGCTGCCACAGGAGCTCAATAGCTGCCCTGTTTAATTAATTCTACCAGGACACAACTCCATTCATTCTTAATGCCAGCTTTCCGATAGCGGCGCACAGAAGCAGGGGGCAGACACCGGGTCATTGATCTAAAGCACGCCGGCTTCGGTTCAGCCCACGCTGGGTTTTCTCTAGCCTGGCCTAGATATGAAACACTGGAGCTCAGCACTGCATCTCAGAAACTCACAGCATCCTTATATCTGAATGTAGACTGGATCACTTACAATAGTGCAGAATTAAACCAGTTTGCACCATTTAGCTTTGTTTATCATTATTTTGAGCAAATGAAGATGTAAAAATGTTGAAAGATGAAATATTGTGCATGACATTTTTGGATTTTCCCCTCAGATTGTCCCTGATCTGTCGTTCCTCTCTTATTGATAGCCAAATATTTTTGCACTTCTTTGTTATAAATGGCACCAGCAGACATGTGCTATATTGATTTAATATTTGAAGGGCGTCCTTGAGGTCTGTCCGCTTGACTGATATTTTATTTCAGTGGTTTTGTTTTTGAGAGGCACAAAACATTTTATCCTCCTGCTGTCCAAATGTGCAGCTCTCCTGCTGTTTCAGAATCAGAATCCGAATCAGAATGAGCTTTATTGCCAGGTATGTTTACACATACGAGGAATTTGTTTTAGTGACAGAAGCACCACAGTGCAACAGAATGACAGCGACAAGACAGGACATAGATAATAAAAAGAATAATATACAAAATAGACAAGGTACAAAAAAAGCAAAAACACAATATATAATATAGACAATATAGACAATTTTGTATGTAAATGTATTGTTGGGGATGATGGTGGAGCATGAGGGGACTTCGCACAGCTCCAGTGATCTGTTGAAGATCTTTCCATCTCTTGCTCTGTCTCTGATTTAAAGGTTGTTAATATTACAGTGAGAGCCTGTAAAATAACAATAACAACTGAATAATATACCACGTTTCATTTCCTAAATAATCACACAGAAAACCCAAGAAATGCCATAGCAACCACCTGGAACACTTTAGCAACACTATAGCAATCACTCAGAACACCCTAGCAACACCATAGCAACTGAATAATAATATAACACATCTCATCTCCTACATAGCAACCACCCAGAACACACTAGCAATGCCATAGCAACCAGAACACCCTAGCAAAACTATAGCAACCACCCAGAGCACCCTAGCAACATCATAGCAACCACCCAGAACACCCTAGCAACACCATAGAAACCACTTAGAGCACACTAGCAACACCACAGTAACTTGATAGTATATACCACATGTAATTTCCTACATAGCAGCCACCCAGAACGCCTAGCAACACTGTAGCAACTCCCCAGAACACCCTAGGAACCACTCAGGATAACTTAGCAACACCATAGCAACCACCCAGACCAGCCTTGCAACCATTCAGAACAGCCTATCAAGTTTTGTGCTTTATATCACTTGTATATCTGTAGTGTAATAGTTTAGCTGGGCCACTCCTCTCTTTAATTGCTGTAATTGAGTATGATGTCATTGTCCAGAACGCAGTAGATGTGATCAGTGGTGTATCGGTCTGAACACGACACCGTCTCAAATGAGATCTGCTGCCATTAAATGGGCTCATGCTGCCATGACATCCTCTGAGATCACTTACAGAGAATCCAATAGCCGCTAAATGAGATATTTGATATAATTATCATCATCATAATCAGGGGCTTGATTCTACTTTTTCCATTATTACAGAGAACAACTGAAGACGGAATGATTTTGACATGTTCTTCAAACATTAGTGCAACACGTCACATAGTTAATGTGTGAAGTTTATAAAGCGTATAGGTTTGGTATCTGAACTGTAGCAGGTAGTTTCTCATCAACATCTCAGATAGCAGCGCAGTAGTTTGATGTGGTCCTGCTTCATTGGATCGAGCTCTGCCAAATATCCTGTTAGCAAATAAATGAAAAGTGACGGACGTGCGCCGCCTTTGTGTTATGGATCGGCTGTAATTGGCTCTTATTAATTATGCTTGTAGTTTTAGTGGCGGCTGTCAAGCCAAGAGTGCAAACAGTCAATAACAGCCATACAGAGACTGATGACAGGTGTGTGTGTGTGTGTGTGTGTGTGTGTGTGTGTGTGTTTTAGTTAGTATTTTAGTATGTAGTTTAGTTTCCATTTTTTCCATTATGTTTTCTAGTTAGTTTTTTTTATTATTTCTATGTCCGTTCTAAAATAAACTATTTTATATTTAGTTAAATCTTTTAAATATTTAGTTTTTGATTTTGTTAGCTATAATAATGGTTGTTATGTAAAATATTGAGTAATTTATGTAAATACATTAAATAAGTAAGTTACTTTAAGTGGATGCCATTTATCATGAAACTCGATATTGAAGAACTGATAACTGTTTAAGTAGAAGAGGGAATATCTGTTAAAATAGCAGTCAAATAAATTGTCTCTAATGTAATCAAGGCCCAACTGTACTATATATGTGCACTACGTGTAAAAGTTTGGAAGATTTTTTTATTTTTGTTTTTGAAAGAAGTCTCTTCTGCTCACCAAGTCTGCATTTATATGAATAACAATACAGTAAAAACAGTAAAATTGTGAAATATTATTACAATTTAAAATAACTTTTTTTTATGCATATTTATTTTAAAATGTAATTTATTCCTGTGATGCAAAGCTGAATTTTCAGCATCATTACTCCAGTCTTCAGTGTCACATGATCTTTCAGAAATCAAACGCATTAAAAAATCGTAATTATTCCAAACTAGTGTGCATAGAGCCGACAGACTTTATTCATCTGTGGTTTGTGCAAACAGTCAACAAAACGAGCCAAACGCTGTGCATTGATGCATCATGGAGACACGCATGCATTAATCGGCGTGGGCCGCGCTGGAGAACTTTTTCCTGTCAGGTGTTTCTCTAGTGGCATGAGTCACGAGGACCCGCAGGCCGATGCCGATTCACTCCGACGTGTTGCTGATTGGTTAAGAGCTCTCAGTTCCCCCTCCAAGGTGCATTTATCAGCCTTCTAGTCATCATGAATCCCATCTGATGATTAACCACGACTTCAGCCTTTTAGGCGGCAGAGGAAGCGTCACTAACGGCCCGTTGTCATGCGGTCTCGTCTGTGTGTTTGAGTCTGATGTAGTGTTTCATGTGGGTGAAAGTTCTTAAATCAGCGGGAGCGTCGGCGGATTAAAAGTGCACATTAATGAAGGTCGTTTTTACTGCATTGTGGTAAATGTTTGCATTCTGTTAGCCTTTAGTTAGTGGCGTTTACTCAGTCAAACATCTGCACATAGTGCTCCTAGCGATGCCATCAGACCTAAACAGTAAGTATTAAAGTATTAAACAATGAAGCACAAATTATCATTAGATGCACACAGAAACTCGAAGGTCTTCACAACAACCTGTCAAAATAAAAGTTTGATTTACCTTGAAGAAATTGTGACTTATTGATAAATATATTGAGAAAATTGAGAAATGTATTACTATTGTACAGTAAAATGTGCTTCATAATAATAATAATAATTTATCAAAAATATTTTTTTAAGGAAGAACATACAATTTTACTTCAATGTATTAAATTAAACCTCTTAACAAAACCATGGAATTGTTCATTTTCAATTGATTACATTTTTAAATCTTACTTAAATTGCTAATGTTTTATGCCTTCTTTTGATTACCACAAGCTTTTGATTAAAAAAATTGTATTACATCAAAAATCCAGAAACAATTAAACAGAAAATTTAAAACATTTCATAGGCCCCTATGATTATAAAAATGTAATTTAATTTAATTTAATTAAGTTTTATGAATTCAATTGATTAGGCATGCTTTTTTAAATTAAACCAATAAAACAGATGGAAAACATTAAATTTGGGAAAAATAACATAAAAAAAATATTTTATAACATATTTTATTTTTTATTTTTTCAATACATTTTATAAGTTTCCTTATTTCAATTAATTACACATGGTTTTGAATTACTATAATTGAATTTAACCGTTAAAAAAAGCAATCCAGAAAATTAAAATGTAAAAACGGAATTTGGGCGGAAAAAACAAAACATTTTATAGGTCCTAAAAATAAATTTTTTGTTAAACGTTTTGCATCTTAAATAAATTGCTGTTAAATTGTATACATTTCATGATTTCAATTAATTAGATATGGTTTTTGATTACTATAACGTAATGTAGCCATAAAAAAAACAGAATCCAGAAAAATTCAAATGGAGGGGGAAAAAATGGGGAAAAAATAAAGCAGAATAAATTGATTTCATAGGGCCCTACTTTTGTAACACCGGCAGACATGTGCAAAGTCTGTGTGAGTGAATGACGCAAGGTTTTGGCAGGCTTTAAGTTTTACTGCAAAACCTCCTGCTAGGTTTCAGTCTTTCTCTGCGTCTCTGAATGTGACACGGCGGCGTTCGCTAGCTGCAGGCTGTGAATTGTCCCCGCAGCAGATGGCGGGTTCACACTGACCGGTAAACAGATGCTTAGGGTCCTGTTGAGATCCAAATGTTGTGGAAATGGAAGAAGAGGGCATGAGCGCGGGCCGTTTCAGTCGCACACGGTCAAAGAAGAGTCTAATCCTTACAGACACTCACTGCCTGTTCTCCAGCGCGTCCTTGGCCTCCCTCTGAAAGCCTTTGCTGCTCAGAATAGACTCGCATTTCAGGTTTAATCACTGTTTTACAAACATTTCTATGTGAGCGCCATCATGAATATGATTGATTTAATACATAATTAATTTGATGGAATGACTTTGGCTCTTGTTTGCAGTCATTTTAGACTTTATAGCATGCCAATATTTCGTTTCCAGTTAGATATGTTTTCAAATAACAGGATAATAATCTCTGAGTTCATAATAATGATATGTGTGCATGAATGCATTATGCATCAGTGGATTCAGTGTTTTCTGCCCTCACTTGTCACACTTTTCCTGACACTGAATATGAATCGCTTTATTTCCAGCGTCACTGAGAGACCAGCAGCGCTGTGGAGTCCATTAGAGACCAAAAATAATATCTCTTTATTTTCAGTATATTCTGCTCTGAAAGAGCAATCATTTCAATCAAACAGTCAATTCTCCAGGTAGATTGAGTCAAACATAACAGTCAAAATTGACCTTGTTTGTCTTCATAGTCTTTTGTGAAACGTAATCATTTGCTCTGCCTCTACAAGACTTTCTTTGATTGAGGTCACTAATCTTCCTTATTTTTTGATGAATTATTTGGCTTATTGAATTATATACTTATTGAATTATTTGATGTATTTGATTATATTATAATTTATTTAAATAAATAATATAATTTATTTTAATAAATGTTTATATAGAGAGCTCCTGAGACATAAAAACAAACCAAAAGCAATAAAATGCTTTTATTCTAGCAGTCAAAAGTTTGGACATGTTTACTTATTTATTTATATTTTCCGTATTTAAGTTAAAATTTATTAAATTATTTTAAATGTGGAAAATATATAATTTAATAATAAATATATTTTTTAATATTATATATAAAAAAAATCATGTCAGTAAAATTAACTTTCCAAAATTGTACCAAAATTCATAAATGGTCACAATATGTGTGTGTGTGTGTGTGTTTATCTGGTAAAGATGGATGATATCTTTAACAACATTTATCTTTCACATGCCCTTTCGAGGCAATTAAAGGCTTCAGCGCTGTCAAACGCTCGTGCAAACACACAGACCTCCTGCGCTGGCTGCTGTATCATCTGTTTACATTATTTTAGCTGTGACATATTCCTGTTTTGACGTTCAGAGCATGTCCAGATTATATTTCACTCAAAAATATATATATAAATAATATTTTTTCAGCGAAAATTGCATTTTTTTTGTACTGTGACATTATTCTCATGACAGTTTAGCACATTTTGCCTAAAATCAACAAATGATTTTCTTTTCTTTTCTTATGTTTTGTTATAAAAATTAGTTGTAATTTTTAATTTTATTCTATTTTAATTTTATATAATTATTTATTTTATTATTTTAATGTTATTTTTATGTTATATATTTTATTTTATTTTTATTTTATTTTATTTTTTATTTTTTTATTGTATTTTATCCAATAAGGCATTAAAGACACTGCTGTGATTAAAAAAACAACAACAACAACACATCATTAGTTTCTTGCCTTGCACTAATGAGAATTAGTTTCATTACAGTAATGAGAACTGGAGGGGGAAATGTACTTAAATAAGAAAAAAAATCCAACTACTTTTATTAATAGATGTTCCTGGTCTTATTGTGAACAAATAATTGGCACACGTTATTCCAGAAATGTTTGTGTTTATAATCTTTCATCCATATTAATTGGCTTTAACTCTTAAATTACTTTCCTTTTAGGATGACGACAGTCTTCCACAGTTGACTAGAAACTCTAGTATGAAACATCAAATTTTTATGGATTTCAAAGGTTTCATTTCGTGCTTAACAGTCAGAATATATTAGAAAATCGTATTTTTTGGGATGAAATATGACCTGGACTTGTTCTTGACAGACTTCAGCAGCTGCTGCTGTCCGTGGTGCTGAATGAGCAGAATTCACATCCGAGTGTCTCCCTCCTGCTTTCCTCAGCAGCCCCAGATTTCATCATATTTTGTTGATTTATGTCATCAGCTTATGCACAACAGACTCCCATGTCATGATAAAAATAGTCATGTGTTAAGCTACGTACTGCTCTACTCCGAAATCACCCTTTTCTCTCTCTGATCTCCAGCTGTTGTCTTTCTCGCACCCGTGCAGCCTGTCATCAGCGTTAACCTGGTTCATAAAAAGCTCTTGTGTTTCCACAGCTCTCACTAAACTCAACAGATTTCTCTCTGTGGTAAAGTGGCAGATTTGACAGTGGCAGCGGTTCACCGGTGACCACCGGAGGAGGATAATTATAAGATAATGTTGTGTCTTCTGCTTTAGACTCATGCGCACCTGCTCATGGCTGCAGGCTGTCATAACTGTCATCATTTTACACCTGAAATTAACATCTATGTTATAAAATATATACTTTATAATATATGATATATTTTAATTTTATGTATTCTTATATAAAAAGGTTTATGTATAATCTATGTTTTATAGATTCAAGTTGTTTTAGTTTTCATGTAGTTTTCTGATATCATTTAAATGTTTAAGATATAAAAATATAAATTTCTCATGGCAGAATTTAGAGTTTTTATTGCATGAGCGCGGCCCGTTTCAGTCGCACACGGTCAAAGAAGCGTCTAATCCTTACAGACACTCACTGCCTGTTCTCCAGCGCGTCCTTGGCCTCCCTCTGAAAGCCTTTGCTGCTGAGAATAGACTCGCATGTCAGGCTGAATCACTGTTTTGTATTTGTTTTACAAACATTTCTATGGAAGCACCATCATGAATATGACCGATGTAAGATATAATTCATTTGATGGAATGACTTTGGCCCTTGTTTGTATTCATTCTAGACTTTATAGCATGACAATATTTAGTTTTCAGTTAAATAACAGGATAATCTCTCAGTTTAGAGTTTCCATATTAATGATAAGTATGCATGGATGCATTATGAATCAGTGGATTCAGTGTTTTCTGCCCTCACTGTCACACTTTTCCTGACACTGAATATGAATCGCTTTATTTCCAGCGTCACTGAGAGACCAGCAGCGCTGTGGAGTCCATTAGAGACCAAAAATAATATCTCTTTATTTTCAGTATATTCTGCTCTGAAAGAGCAATCATTTCAATCAAACAGTCAATTCTCCAGGTAGATTGAGTCAAACATAACAGTCAAAATTGACCTTGTTTGTCTTCATAGTCTTTTGTGAAACGTAATCATTTGCTCTGCCTCTACAAGACTTTCTTTGATTGAGGTCACTAATCTTCCTTATTTTTTGATGAATTATTTGGCTTATTGAATTATATACTTATTGAATTATTTGATGTATTTGATTATATTATAATTTATTTAAATAAATAATATAATTTATTTTAATAAATGTTTATATAGAGAGCTCCTGAGACATAAAAACAAACCAAAAGCAATAAAATGCTTTTATTCTAGCAGTCAGAAGTTTGGACTTATTTACTTATTCTTACTTTATTCATATTTTCCACATTTAAAATATGTTTTATGAAATTATTTTAAGTGTGGAAAATATATAAATATAAAATATATAATAAAAAAAAAATACAAATATTTATAAAATTAATTATTTATAAATTAAAATTAAAACAACTTTCCAAATTATGTACCAAAATTCATAAGTTGGCACAATAAAACTAATTTCAAGCATTTAAGCAAAAGCCTATTTAAAATAAAATGCAACAATAAATAGTTAAAATAATAAAATTTTATTTCAATAATTATAATAGAAATAATATTTTATTATTTTAGATACATTTTATTAAAATTGCATGATGGATATTTCAGGTTGTCTTTAATGCAAGGACGTAATGGATCAGGGTCTTCAGGAAACATAATAGCCGAACTAAAAGTGTGCAGAAGACATGGCCATATTTGTGATGTAAGTTCATTTTTGTCTCAGATGTGAGCTGGTGTTGAGAGTGTCTTTGCCGCGCTTCTTTCAGGCTTGTGTTTATCTTATGTTTAGTGTGTAGGTGCCGTGAGTGTGCAGTTCTGTTCGGATGAGAGACCGAGGAACATCTAAGCGATGCATTCACATTCACCCTCCTGATCAAAACATGCTTCAGTTCAGTCACGTTTGTGTATCTACACCAGTCAGATGATTGGAAACACTTGAATTTATCTTGCTCATGAACTAAAGCAACACATTACTTTTTTGTCAGTCGAACCCCTTTGAGATAAAATATTTACTAGATTTTTCCCTGAAATTTTAATTTAATATTTCAGTAATTTCTCTGATATCGTAAATGGTCACTTGACTTCAGAAACTTTTTTTTTTTTTTTTGAGATTTTTGTTTTATTTTTTATTGTAAAATTATTGGCTTTAAATAAAGCGTCTGCTAAATTAAATTAAATTAAATTAATACAAAAAATGTACTAAAAATGAATGATTGTATGTATGTGTGCGTGTGTCTGTGTGTGTGTGTGTGTGTGTGTGTGTGTGTCTGTGTGTCTGTGTCTGTGTGTGTGTGTGTGACTTTTGCTCTATAGCATCAGACGTCCATATGAGAAAGTGTTTGTTCGTTCAGCCATATAATCATCACACATGCTCATATTTTGGCCTGTGAATCTGTTTCTCCTCACATATTTTCTGATGCTCTCGGTCACGCGCGACGTCTGTCTGTGGTTATCTATGGGATCCATGTGTCTCTCTGTGGTTTCCTCTTCTCTCTCTCTTTCTCTCTGTGTAATATCACAGCACAGGTGGACCGGTGTGGTTTTAGTGGTGAGCGTGTTGATCCGATGACAGTCCTTCATCACCTCTGACTCTGATAGATGAGAGCTGGAGAGAGATGTGTTCTGTCTGCATGCATTCACTCACATTTTACTCGCAACTTCAAGCACCTCAGCACCTGCTGGTTGGTGAAGATGCCACAGTAATGCTAAGATATTCCTGGAAAGATATTTATGAGGCTATTTGGCTCGAATATGAATATGAAAAATTTATTTATTTATTTGTCTGTGTGTCTTGTATCTCGCTTTTGGGGATAATGGTGATGATCAGTGGCTGCCTCTCCTGAAATGTCTCTTTTCCTTATATAGTTTAACAAAAATTATTCTTTTTTTTTTATCATAGTTTTTGAATAAATTAGGTTTAAAGTACATTATTGAGTATACTATGATTTATGTTCTATGTATTTTTGTGCCATTTACTTGATAAGTAAATAGACCTCTGATTGTAAAAAAAAATATGTGTATATATATATATATATAGATAGATAATAGTTTTTTTTTTATGTTTTGAATTAGATATTATTTTTCTATTTTCTGCTTTAATGTTAATTTTAGTTAAAGTTTAATATTTTTGTGTGATTTTGTCTTTTTTAGTTTTTATTGTTTTTAAATGTCTTTATAGATTTTATTCATTTTTATTTTAGTTTGTTATTTTAGTACATCAAGTTAAACTTAATGAAAATGAGAAAAGCTGCCTTTGAAACTAGTGGGGAAAAAAGTTATATATATATATATATTATTTCAGTTAACATTTATTTCAAATAATAAAAATGAAAAAAATATTTTTTGTGTGGTTTTAGTTTTAGTTAACTGTAATAACCCAGACATACAGTTTTTATAATATTTTACAATATTGTATAAAATATATTATAATATTTTAAGCACACACATATCAGATTATATAATATATTTTACATAATTTTAACACATTATTTGTAATACTCAGAGGTCTGTTTATGTCTGTTTAATGTTGTGTATCCCATAAAGCTCCATTCCCAAATATACGCCCCCATCATGTCCAAACAGCCTCCCTCTCCAGACGGCCACTTTTGTCGTGTCGCCATGGTGCTGTAAATGTGCGCAGTCATGGCAACAATCTCCATGCCGCAGACGACGTACAAGGGCCTTTAATGGGAAGAGTGGCTGAGGTGGGATGTGACTGTATTCAGAGAAACACAGCCGTCCTCCGCTGTTTGTCTGCTGTCCAGCCCTCATTAGTGTGTCTTTGGGACATGTCTCGTCCTGTTCTCAGCCTTTTCTCGTTGGACCATTTCAAAACTTCGCTCTCGTCCAAATTACATGGCAGCGTGTGCCAGCTATGAACAAACCTTGTCTACGCCAACGGGAAACCGGGTATCAATGTAAATATTTGCATGGCCTTGGTTTAGTTTTCTAAAGTGGTGTTTGCCTGTGCAAATGTTTTCCCATCATGCACTCTTCTGGTTAAAAAGCGAGTTTATTAGGTTTAGGTTGAGGGTTACGGACAGTCAGGGCTTGAAATGGGATTCGTTGATCAGAGACTCTCAGCTGGCCTTTTCTCTCGAGTGATGAGGAAAATCAATGGAGCCTGAGCATAAAGGTCTACTAGCGGCCTCATTATGAGCTCCTTACACTAGAAATGAAGATATCCACTGTCTCGTGTCTGTCCCTGATGTTTGAACACTCGTCACCTTTGACGTCCTGTTCAGTAACACACAGCCCGACTTTTTTTAATTGATTTTAGTCATTTTTCATATATAAATTGTAAGTACTTTAGGTTTATATTCTTTATATATATATATATATATATAATACTTTTACATAGATTTTTCAATGGTTTTTAAAAAAAAACATATACACAAGAAACATGACTAAAGAAAATTATCTATCTATCTATCTATCTATCTATCTATCATCTATCTATTATAGTAAATATATGCTAAGTAAATTAAGAAAAATAGAGTATAAACAAAAGTAAATTGAATTGTGTAGAAGTAAATGAAGTATATTTTCTTTGGTTTTACAATGATATCCAGGAGAGCTGCAGGTCTGATGGCAAGATGTCTGGTGTCACTTTTGAAACTAGCACAAAAATGCTCTCATAAGTGTTATTTATGATATATTTGCCAGATGTCTGTGAGGAAAAAAATCATTGGTTGACAGTAGGGAATACAGTTAGGCCACGGTTCAATACAGACTTCTTTTTTAACCACGGTTTTCAGTTTGGTTCTGATGGCTTGGCACATCAGAGTGTTTTTTGCAATTTAAAATGTGATTTTTAAAACAAATTAGCAACAAAAAAAAAACTCCTGTACACTGCTGACATGGATTATCATGTCTTCTTAAAATTTCTTTTGAGAGAGGTATTATCTTCCCTATTTTTACCCAAAATAGGATGGATTAGCCAATAAACACATGTAATGTTTGTTTCATTCATACTGGAAGCCAGAGGGCACCCTCGCTCAGAAACTCCAGAAATGCATCGCATAAATGATAGAACTTATGACGCTCCAGGAAATCCCTAATATGGACAAAGACATCCAGCTATCGCTGTGACTGAATAAAAAGAAGATAGAAACGTTTTGAATGATGAAACATGAAGACAATAAACACTGGACTGCGACGATATAAGGTTTATCTGTGTTCTTCAAGCAATCTCGGGTATTTTCATAATAAGTATTTTTATAATCCATTGCTAATCACCTTTATTACAGTATAGAATATATTTTCTGCTTCATTCTGTGATAAAAAACGTCAGAATACAAAAGGAAGTTATTTCAAACACTCGTCTGATGTTGTGGAGTAAAAACATGTCATGATCTCTTTTGTTGGACAACAGGTTTAGAAACGCTTCTCATTACAAGGGATGTTTGTTTGGCTTTTTAAATGAACGTTATAAGCGGGGAAGCGTTTCCTCATCTCAGCGTGCAAACTCACTGGCACACAAACAGAGCCAATTCTGAGAGAAATAAAGCGCACAGAAATTATTTACACGCACAACCGAAAAAAACACAATTCACAAGCACGTATTGAACCGTGGATGTCATACAAAACGGTTCAATGTTATATTGAGAATTGTGACAACCGTAGTTGACAGTGTAAATGCTGTACCCTCACTGCCAAAACTGCATTCAATCCAAACCCTTTACTAAAGCACAGACAGACAGAGAGAGAGGCCCATTTGCTGAAGGACTGTCCCTCTGGCAGGTGATAACACTAATGAGACGTCCAGCCACTCTCCACATCCCATACACAACAGTGACATTTAACCATCTGCGACGTCTCTTCCACTCAGGGAGCACTTCAGAGTCCCACAAAGCTAAATACCACCGCCTGACATCCGGCGGAGCCAAACCAGATTCCTGCCACTTCATTAAATTTGGATAAACGTCCCTTACTGGCCCTGTGATGCCCGGATACAGGAGGGCCAAATCTATACAGAGAGAGAGAGAGACAGAGTGATATATATATATATATATATGTATCTCTCTCTGTTTATATTTTGAGGAGTATGAGATGCAGTATATAAGATAGATATGAGATAGATATACATTTGTTTATTTAGAGAGAGAGAGATATTTGAAACATAAGATAAATTTGTATACATACATATATGTATATATATAATTTAGTATTTTAAATGTACAGAAATATATATAATACATACAATATATTTAGGTTTTGTATATGTTATATATGTATTATTAATCCATAACAGATTATTAATCTGTTACATATGTATTTAATAATTTACTATATAAATGTATTTATTTTTTATTTTTTTGTAAAAGGCATTGACTCTGTGCTAGTGATACTGTAGACAAACTGTTGTAAATTAGTTTTTATCGTAGTATTGACTTGGAACAGAAGTGTTGGTACTTTTGACATCACTTTATCCAACTATAACTTAACCTGTTTAGATGTTTGACTTAATGATATTAAACACATATCAGTGGCTTGCGGTTTTTGGATGGACTGTGTTATACGTTTATCTCCCATCATCCTCTCTGACTGGTGGGCGAGTAATGGAGTTTCATCATATTGGCTCTCCAGATTCCTGCGCTTTTCCTCAGGCCTTGGCCTCTGTTTCTGCCCGAATCTGATTGTGTTCAGGGTTCATACGAGTTTTCTTGGTCTTTCTCTGCTAAATGTGTTTAGAAAGTTTCTTCATCCAAAGCCGGAGGTTGAGCTGGAAACAAAAACACACACAATCTGTGATCCCGCTGCTCTTTCAGCGGAACTGTGTTTGCTTTCATCCACTCTCAGAGCTTCTGGTTTGTTTGGACCTTTGGTTTGTTTTTGCCACAAAACTAAACATTATCATATGAGCAAGCAGCCAGCAATTAGACTTAATTATGTTTTATTAACTTTACAAATTTGGATTGTTAACATTTAACATCTGATTTGCCAATTTAGTTTTGTGCAGTTTGCAACGACAAAGCAATTAAATTTTTTTTTTAATAAAATAAATAGAAATGCAGCACTTTTGAAGAAACTAAAAAAGATGTATTTATATTATTTAATATATTAATTAATTATATTTATTTATTTATTTTGTACACGCTCTCTCTCTCTATATATATATACTATAAACATACATTTATTTTTTTATTAATTTACTTTATACAGATATATAAATATATTAATTATTAATATATTAATCTGCATATATATATATATATATATATATTTGTATGTATGTATGTGTGTGTGTGTATATTACATAAATTAAATAAAAAATATATGTATATTACATATTACATTTCACATTTATTTAATTTAATTAAAAAAATTTAAAAAATAATTGTTTATTATTTTATTAATTTCTTTTTTACAGTTATATAAATATATGAATTATTCATTTATTAATCTGCATTATTAATGTTTATTTTAATTTACTGTATGCGTATATAAAAGTAACATACATATGTTATATATATATATATATATATATATACACATAAATTAAATGACAAATATATGTATATAATACGTTTTCAATTTATTTTATTTAATTTAAATAATTAATTTATATATTAATAAAAAAACTGTAGTTCATCATTTAAATTCTGCTAAATTTACTCTCCTCTCACCAAACCACTTCTCTCTGTATCTCTCTCTCTATTTTTCCGTTACTCCATTAAGGCTGGTTAGTTGCACGATAAGTTGTTTAGCGTCTGTGGAGGAAGCTGCTGAATAAACCCACTCTCTCTGTCCTCCTGTGTGGTCTCTGAATGAGAGCCTCCTGACCGCTGGGACTCATCAGATCCTGAGTGCAGAGCGCTGGCCACATTCATCATCTGCTTTTACAGTGACGACATACTAGAAATCCCCAGCAAGCACTAATGTTTGCATACTGTACATCTGATTACATACAGACAAATGCATAATGCTTACTTGAGCGTTTAGTTCAGGTGGCACTTTTGAAGAATAGATATTAATGAATTGAATATGTAAGAGGAAGGAAATATGGCAGTATTCAGAAAGGAATAAAAAAAAAATTTTTTTTGTTCTTTTGGCGCTTTTAATTGAACGTGTAGCAGTTTAATGAAATAATGAGTCATGTAAGACATGTTCACAATCATGTTTGAGTGTATGAAAGTTGAGCACAATGCATTGTGGGATACAATGTTTCACATAGCATCTCTTTGTTTACTGCACATTTTATGCTTCACCTGGGCATTTTATGCGTATATACTGCAGAAATAGTATGAGTAAAAATGATAAAATGCCATTTTTAACATTACCAGTAAATTATGATTAAAATAATTATAAAATGTACCTATTTATTGAAGTAGAATGATTTTATGCTATTCCACATTAAATTATAATTATTTACTTCAGTAGTTATATAATAAGTAAATATATTAATTAACTTTTTTCAAGAGGTGTAATTTAAATTTTAATAAAATTAATTATTAATAAAGTCGAAATATAGTATTCGTAACACAGCCACTGATATGTGTGTACGGGAGGCTGTTAGGCTGAAGCGGGTTAGATATTCAGTAAATTCATCAATCTTCTGCACGCCGCTCGCGTTCAGCGCTCCACCGACGATGACGATCACATGACTGGCCTGTCACAGGTGCCGGGGGTTGTTTAAGCAGTGCAGGAGAGGAGAGGAGAGGAGAGGAGAAGTACATAAGCTCTTTCCCCAGCGGCCCGCAGGCAGCCTTTATCAGCTCCTCCAGGGACGCCCATCCATTCAGCACCAGTCGCTGTGATTTAATTGTGCTTTCTGGATGACTGACTCTCACCTTCACACAGTCTCACCAGCTCAGCACATCCAGACGCACTGAGAGGACAGCGGCAGACGCCAGTATAAAGCTAGAGAAACGTTTGCGCTGACAGAAATCTCATTATTTACCCTCATTAAAAAGGTCATTGGAACACTGAGGGTTTGAGAGAAATATTGCCCTCCTTTAGTAGCTAATCGTCCCGTCTGAAGCAAAGAGGTTCAGAGATTTGATTCTTTCAGACCAGTGTAGTTACTGTTAACTAAAACCTAAACTATTAAAAATAGTTTTCGTGAATTGAAATAAAGCTGAAATATACATAAAATCTGAATATTTTAAATAAATAGATTAAAAAAAGAAAAACATTAGAGAAGCATTAACTGAAATAGAATACGTTTAAATTGAAATATTAAAATAAAATATATATATATATATATATTAAAAATATTACAAAATATTACAATTATTAAAACTAAAACTGAAATTAATATAAATTAAAGCTTAATACAAATATTAAATGAACCCCTAAAACATAAACTAATATTAAATTACTTAATTACTTACATTAAAATTACTTAAAATAAACGTTAACTGAAATAAAATTAAATAAAATACATTTAAAAATTATTTTCATTATATATATTTAATCTTACTTGTAATCTCTCTCTCTCTATATATATATATATATACACACACTATTATATATTTAAAAACATTATTTTCATAATAAAGTTTCATAAAGTTTTTTAAGTGTAAGGTTTTTTTATCTAATATTTATATTTTGTTTATTTTCAGATCAATTTTATTAACAAAAACTATTTTTTCAAAGTTTTTGTTTTAGTTCACAAGTTGAAGTAGTAAAATAACTAAAACTAAAACTTAAAAACGATATAAACTTTATTATAATAATAATAATAATAATGTGTGTGTGTGTGTGTGTGTTTTTTATTATTGTTGTAATTATTTTATGTAGTAAATTTAGGATGAAATCTGCAGTTCTGTGCAGTTTATTTAATAAATTTGACAAAATGTGCTAAAAAGATTTGAGCATTAGTGTTAAGGACAAATAAGAATGTAAGAGATGATAAGGGAACATATGAACATGTAGTTGTAGTATGTGGTCTTAGAAAATGTAAAAATTGTACTTATGTTGGTCTCATACATTTGTGAAGATACTGAGTCCCCACCCCCCCAAAAAAACAACAACTTTATTTATTACTCAAAAATGTAGTGTGGTGTTAAGTAATGACAAAACAGTAAATGTAATGTAAAGTCATGTAAAAAAAAAAAAAGAGATATTAATTTTTGTCTCATAAATATTTTTGGCAGAAAATATTATCTCTTTCTTTCTTTCTTTCTTTTTTATTTAAGCCCCACCAAAATGTTGAAAATTAATTTTAATGTGTGTATTCATATCTACTGAATAACCCAATAGATCCAGCCAAAAATCTGCCGAGATTTCTGTGGAGTCGTGTGGGCACAGATTCCCTGTGTGCCTGATCAAAGCCTAGAAGAGCTAAACTCATTCTGAGATCAGAACGGAATGCAGTGTGTTTACTGATGTTATCTGTGAAATCCAGACAGTCAGTAGCACAGTATCTTTCTACTGCCCGCTTAGGAAAATCAATTATTTCATCTGATTCACACATCAAGCACAATTTAGAAAACATGTAACCTCTCTGTTATTACCCAGTCTAGCTGACTTTGATGTCTGCATTAGCCATACTGTGAAACAGCGAACAGTGCAGGAAATCTGTTGGATGTGAGGATTATTTGCATAACAATGCCCAACTCTTAATACCCAACACACAGGCACCCACACACACATACCCCGCCTACATTCTGATCAAGAGGACTGTTTTAGAGCTTATTAATGTGGCATATTCAAAATAACACACACACACACACACACACACACACGGGCACTTTACTATCCTCACTTCACCAGTGGAGCTGCCGTTCATTAGGCATGGAGGAAACAAGGAGAGTCAGTTAAACATGGCATCGTAAAGAAAGACGAAACACTGTCATTTAGGTGAGTAGATCTCTAATGTGACCTGTAAAATTGTGATTGTGACTGTAACATGCTTAAATATACCTTACAAGTCATGGAAGTCAATAATAATAATAATAATAATAATAATAATAAACAATATGGTTTAAATATTGATTGAAATGAGTCAATGATTCTGAATCTGACTACACGGATCGTTGTTTATTTGTGGATAGAAATATCTGTTGTCTATCTATAGCATTTGTATTATTTTTCCTGTACCCTGACGTTCTTTCAATAGATTTAATTCAGACTGCAAACACTGAGGTGAAATAGAACTCATTGTGTTGCTGCAGATCCAGTAGTCGTATGTCTGCATTGTGCTCCGCTCTGTTGTGTGTGTTTATGCACCAGGGAAATAAAATCACAGGAGAGTCAGACGAACTCAACATGGCCCAAACCTTTCAATCGTCTCAGCCAGAGCTTCAGAGCTCTGTGTGCTTCAAGTAATTCGTCTAAAACACAATCTGTCCACCGCTGGAGCAGCGACTCAATCTGCCACAGCCGCCTCTGTGTGGAGAAAAAATGTTTGCCACCAAAGATAAAAAGGAGGGAGAGAGTTTGAAGCGGGGTGAAGGTCACGGTGGAAGGATGTTTTGGGAACACAAAGTAGTTTCGGACTGACCTGATGTGAGCTTCTTGTGTGGACGGAAACAAACTAGACTGAAGGATCTCTGCCTGAGAGCTGTTTATTTATCCACATCACTACAAAACAGAACTTAACCTATTTACTGTACATTCATTTAGTTACTCTCAGTGTGTTTGAAAGAAGTCTTTTCTGCTTACCAAGGCATTTATTGGTATTGCATTTATTTGATCAAAAATGCTGTACAAATTGTGAAATATTATTACAATTTAAAATCACTCTTTTCTATGTGAATATCTGTTAAACTGTAATTTATTTCTGTGATGCGCAGCTGTATTTTCAGCATCATTCCTCCAGTCTTCAGTGTCACATGATCTTCAGAAATCATTCTAATATACTGATTTGCTGCTCAAGAAACATTTCTGATTATTATCAATTATTAGCAAAAAATGTCAAACTTTTGAAAGGTAGTGTGTATATGAATCACAACACAATTTCTAATGGTTAGAAGTTCTTCTCCTATCTTTTTTTTTATATTTATTTACTGTTGTACTTGGAAATCACATTATGAAAGTAAAAAAACAGGTTGCGAAATGCAGTTTCATCTTGATTTTCAGCCGAGCTGTAATTGAATCCACAGTCTTACTTTATCATTATCAAGCTGATAAATGTATTCCTTGACAACTCCATTCGTCTTATAGAAATCGTTGATCACTCAGGGAACGGCTTCAATTAGCTCTGATGTCAGGCCTCCATTGGCTGGCCTGAGATATATGACGCTAATAAAGTTTTTAATAGTTTGTTATTCCAAAAACTGTTTTCTCTTCTTGCCAAACCCAAACGATGTTCTGATGTTTTTGTCTGGTAACCTCTGAAGGGCAATAAAGAGTAACATAATGAATGTAGGAAAAACAGTCCATCTCCGCTCATTATCTGAGGAGTGGCTGCAGAACCTGCAGAAGTCGACTTTCTTCCTAATCTAATAGAATGAATTAGACGAAGAGGAAATAAACGGCGTCAGTCTAATTGGGCGGCGCTTTTAAAGAAGTCGTAGTTTATGAGGACATTCATGCTTTAATGTTCATGCAGTCTCGCTCAGTCCTGAAGAATATTTTCATTCTTCTGTTGGCATTATATTGGTTTTATTCTTCATAATGGATATAATGATGGAATAATGAATTATAAGTAAATGCACATCACTTTTTTAGGGAAGCCCATTTCTACCACAGAAAAAAAAATATTTTATATTTTTATAAAAAAAAAAATAATAATAATTTTTACCTCACAATTCTGACTTTTTTTCTCAGAATTGCAAGATAACAAGTCTGAATTGTGAGATAAAGAGTCAGAATTACTTTGGTTATTATTATTATTTATTTATTTTTAATTACGTGGCAGAATAAAAGAAGAAGTGCGACATATAAACTGAGAAATTTGGCTTTTTTAAATTCTGAATATAATACATTTAGTTTTAGTTTTTTTGTTTGCTTTTTGTTTTAGTTGTTTTAGTACTTTAACTTAAGCTAAACAAAAATGAGAAACGTTGAAAAAAATGTTATTTATTTTTTTATTATTTGGTCAGTTATTGTTTATTTTCTTTTAAATATTTACATTTTGTTCATGTTTACGTTAAAGCACATCATTTTGTTATGTGCTTTAGTTATTTTTTGTTGTTTTTGTTTTTTATATATTTCTGTTTAGCTTTGTATTTATTTCAGTTTTAGTTTTAATAATTGTAATATTTTCAAAGAGTTCAGGATTTGAATTTATGTCTCACAATTCTGACTTTTATTTATTTATTTATTTATTTATTAACTAAATAAATAAATTTATTTATAAATTAACTTCCACTCTTTATCTCACAATTCTGACCTTTTTTTTGTGTTCTCACAGTTGTGTTTACATTTCACAACTCTGATTTTTCTTCTCAGAATTGTGAGTTTATATCTCGCAATTGCACGTTTTTGTCTTACAATTCCGAGTTGTTGTTTTTTTTTTCGAATTGTAAGAAAAAAGTCTGAATCATGAGATAAAAAGTGGCCAAAACCGGCTTCCATACTTTCTCTCTCTATTGTGTGAGGTGTTTAACATTCAAATCATTCTTGAGGGTTTTTTTCAGTGTATTTTGGCCATAATTGCTGGAGGCAGGAGGTTATTGGCCTCCGTTCCCAACCAACCGTAAAGTAAACAGTCATTAACATGCGTTATCGCTGATCAGCAGGAGCTCTACTGAGACCCTGGACAGCCCTAAAAAATACAGCCGCGCCGGTGTGTTTGCCAAGACCACCGACTGATGCAGATGTTTCTAATAAAGAGGACAAATCAGCCCTCGACGTCCAACTTACACCTGCTTCAAAATCAGTCCAAATCACTCCTGCATGCTTACTCGTGCAAAACTCCCCACTGGGATGCTGGGACGTTTCTGTGGTGCTCTGAGTGGATGTTAACGCATTGCTATAAGGTTGTTAGAGTGTTCTGGGTGGTTGACACTGAAATACATAATATTAAGACATACAAAAAGATTGGGGTCAGTAAAAAATTTTCTGCTCACCAAGGCTGCATTTATTTGATCAAAAATACAGTAAAAACAGTAATAAAAGTTCAAAAGTTTGGAGTCAGTAAGAATGTTGTAATGTTTTTAAAAGAAGTCTCTTCTGCTCACCAAGGTTGCATATATTTGACCTAAAATAAAGTAAAAAATATGAAATATTATTACAATTCAAAATAGCTGTTTTCTGTGTGAATATATAGTAAAATGAAATTTATTGCTGTGATCAAAGCTGAATTTTCATCATTCAAGCATCATTACTCCAGTCTTCAGTGTCACATGATCTTCAGAAATCATTCTAATATACTGATTTGCTGCTCAAGAAACATTTCTCATTATCATCAATGATAGCATTTATTTGAAATACAAATCTTAAATTATACATTATAAATTATATAATTATATAATTATATCCCTGAATAAAAGTATTCATTTCTTAAATAAATAAACAAACAAACAAACAAACAAATAATACAATTATTTGTGTAGTGATGCTAATAAAACTAAAATCCTTTTCATTTTTGTATATAATATTTAAAACTGATTTTTTTTAATTTGAGCAAAAAAAGAAAAAGAAGAATTTTTTTTTTTATATATATATATGTGTGTGTGTGTGTGTGTAATTCATTATTATTATTATTATTATTATTATTATTTTATATATTTGACCTTAATCGTATCCTCCCTCTCTCTCTCTCTCTCTCTCTGAATATATACTGTATATATATATAAATATCTCTCTCTGATCCTGTAGCCAAAACAGTTTAGGGGTCAGTTTACCTGCAGCGAACCTTTGTTCGACCCTTTGTGCAGCCAGTGACAATATACCGGGCTCTCGGCGAGCTCCAGTTTCCCGTACGCTTCACATCTGAAGGTAACTCTGTTCATCTGCGTGCAGTGAGAGTGAGGTGGGTAAATGAGTGAAAGGGTGAGTGTAATGGAATGACTGATGCCTCGTGACGCCTGTCAGCTCGGCTAATCAAGGCCGCCACACTGACTGTACGTCTATGAAACAGTGCAGAAATGCTGGAAAGGCACATCAACTGAGCTTTTAACTTCCAACTTTAAACCATCATTAATGGCACTTTATTTAAACCGGCATGTTTAGGATCCAAAACAAACTTTCTGTGCAAAGACTTGAACGTAGATGCTTCTTCATCGCAGCATGATTCGGTGTCATGTTCTCGTGCAGAGATGTTCGCTATGACAGAATGAGTCCAGAGCTCACGTCTGTTTTAATAGTGTTGTGGTCGTACTGTAGGCTGGACGGGGTCATGGTGGTACGACCTTGATTGAGAAGCTCCAGTAATGGGACACCGGGTCAGGAATAAGATGCAGTGATCAGGTGCGGAAGAAGAAATGTAAGACTGCAAAACAGTGAAATAAGAAACGGACAGATATCAGCCATTAATCTGACCTCAGAGAAATACTTAAATATCTCTGATAGTCATTAAACGTTTTATGGTGCCTGTAGAGTATTTAAAAAGCAAGCTGGATTCAGTCTTATGTTCTCATTGCTATTTGACCTTTACATAAATAATAGATGTGAGGCTTGACTTAGTGCGTATGAAAATTATATATATATATATATATATATATATATATAGTAATTAAAATTATGGAACTATTAT
>NW_015640467.1:1007920-1015179 GCF_001515625.1 Sinocyclocheilus rhinocerous
GAATTTATTTAATACACGAGTTTCACAATTTGAGTTGAATTACTGAAATAAATTAACTTTTCCACGACATTCAAATTTATTGAGATGCACCTGTATATATATATAAATATGCACACACACACACACACACTAGTTTATTTAACATTTTTGTAATATATTGCTTTATTACCAGTATAAATTGTATAATTTATATAAAATGGGTTTATTTATATTATTTAATTAACAATATATAAAATATATATAGAATATAGAATATATATTCTACATATAAAATATATTACATAAAATTTGCGTTCAATAAAAGTTTAAATTATATTAATATTTTCATTTTTAAATGGACAAATATGTGATATATTAGTTTATTTAAAAAATGGGTGTGTGTATATATATATGCAGTATATTGATTTGAGACTTGACTTTAGACATGACTTTTGTCTTTCTCTACCATAGTGGCATAATTTAATTTCACACTTTAATGGCACTAAAGTGCCTTTCATTGGAAAGTAATTTGTGTAATTTTCTGTGTGATTTATCAAATAGCATTCCTGAAATATGATTATTCAATCAGTTAAATTGCCCTCCTCATCAGCATGCTGCTACACGTTTGCCTGCCGCTGCGACTCGTGTCTTGAGGCTACACGCACCCTGTGTTTTATAGCTTCCCATATAATTCACAACACTTGTGGTCAGGCGTCACGCTGAGCAAGATTTACATTGGCTGGAATGAATGTGCTCTTAAATGACAGTGAGCGCTACTTCACAAGCGCTGATTTACCGGCCGCGGCATCTGGCCAAACAGATCTCGAGCGGTTCGTTTCGAGCTTCGTCGAACAGCTCTGATGAGCTTATTAACCATTCTTAATCACTCATCAGGTAGAAGACTCTTTTGTTAATCCTGAGCTGCGCTACATCAGTCACTGACTTCAATCGCTTAAGCAGGGGAGCGAGGGACTAATGGTAATAAGGTAAAAAGCAGGTTCTAAGGATTTCTTGGTTCTTTTGTAGGCAGGACATGAGGAAACCTTTGCTTACTTAGTTGTCATTGGCATTAAGTGAAGACTGCTGTGAAATGTGCAATTTTCATTCAAATTTAAATAAAGAAATAAATGCTGAAGTCAAA
Organism: Sinocyclocheilus rhinocerous; assembly: GCF_001515625.1. Lineage (NCBI taxonomy): Eukaryota > Metazoa > Chordata > Actinopteri > Cypriniformes > Cyprinidae > Sinocyclocheilus > Sinocyclocheilus rhinocerous. Next base: position 1,009,041 of record NW_015640467.1, read on the forward strand.
GACTAATATATATAATGTTACCTTTTTTTCATTTGATATTTGCCATATTTTCTGGAAGTCGCACTGGGTCAAAAATTGCATCGTTGGGGTATAAGTATAAAACAAACATAAATTATAGTGGCATTTAGGGCTGTCACGATTCCTCGATCAAATTTGAGTACTCAGTTATAAAAAAAAATTCTTGATTGCATTTTGCTCGTGTCAATTAATCGGCAGAATACCGGAACAAGACAAGAATCCATGAAATGCATTATTACACCGTTTTTGAGGACTGTGCGAAATATTTAAACCATTTAAAAATCATAAAAAAGCATAGTGATATTGTGATTTCACAAAGGCTGTGATTCAGTTAAATAAATATATGCTATATAGGGTTTATTATGCGCTTTATGTACATGTGTGTAGGTTACGGCTCCGTTCACAGTAAATGCTGCTCCACACAAACAGTCATCATTAACATGTGCGGAGTATCATCTCTGCATATGCTGTGAGTCTGCTGCTTATAACGTTCATCTGGGAACAATGTGCACCATTCTATCAGATTCATAAGGTAAATAATTTAGAAACACAGGAGAATACATCAATATCTTTCTCAAAATAAAAGTTTAAACCCTCGCTCTGAGTTTGCATGTTTTGATGTTCTTGTTCAAGAAATGACCGTGGCTATAGCATTTCTATCATAAAGAAGTGGCCAAATATTACAGATTAAGTGGACATTTTAATTAAATGTTGTTTAGTCAATATTAAACAAGGATTAGATCGCACTGTAACGTGTAAAAACAATTGTCAGGCCGTTGGCGCCTCCGCAAGCATTTAATATAATACATAATGTACATAAGTTTTGATTATATTGTTTTATTAGAATATGTATTTTGAACCATTTTGTTCAATAAAACAATATGATTACTTGCTTTTGATATTTTATCTGAACCAATTATCATTGCCTCATTGCTATTATATGTGTATTTTAAGTCATTTTAAAGTCTATTCTTGGCTTAGGTCTATTTGTATTACCAAAATAAAAGTATCCGAATACTCGATTAATCGTCAGAATAATCGACCGATTATTCGATTACCAAAATAATCGGTAGTGGCATTCATTATAAAAACATTTATCATAACTGCCAAGCCTAAACTAATTTATTTAAAGCGGAACTGAAACTACTGACGTGTGGAAAATGTGCTATACAAATAAACTTCTCTCATTCGGATCCAAATGTGTTTTGGTTGCTTGACGTTAATTGCATTATTTACATTTACATTTAGACATTTAGCAGACGCTTTTATCCAAAGCGACTTACAATTGGGGGATACATAAAGCGATTATTCTTAAAAGAGGCAAACAGATACAGGAAGTGCTTGTAATACCAAGTTTTTAGACATTATTCAAATAAGTACACGCTAGAAAGAGAAGGAATAGATAAAGAGAGAGATTTATTTATTAATTATATAAGAAGGGTTGGAACACAAATCACCACATGCTTCAGATGATAAAAGAACTATGTATTATATTACAGAATATAAGGTAATTGTCTAGGTAAATCATGACCCATCTTGTTTATTTAGAAATTGTCCATAATTTTAACACCAGTAGTCCCACCTCATAACACAAGGTCAGTTTCCTAATAGACGCTCAGAGCCAAGAGACCGCTGCATTACACTCTTCTTAATTTGTGTGATATTACAGGAGACTCTAAGGCCGTCATTGTTTATTTTTTGCTCACTGGATTGATCCGTTCTGCTCGTCTCAGATAAGCTCAGGCTCCACCCAGGGCTTCATTTAAATCTGCAGTGCACTTGGACCTCATTAGGCTTAATGAGCCAATATCTGTCATCCTCAACGAGCTGCTAGCGCATTATATGAAGCAGAGGGGGATTCTTGGGCTCCACTGCTCTTTTTCAGAGGGAAACAGGCCACCCTGTGGAGCAGGCGGACTTTAGATATTAAGAGTAATTCATGTCAAATCTAATCACAGTGTAGGACAGACAGACAGAGATAATATCTTAATTATTGTTTTAACTATGTGTGAGCTGACACGTCTTGAGTGCCGAAAAGCATTCACTGCATGATGAAGCTTATTAGAATGCCCCTATAATTCAAGTTATGAAAGCAAAAAAATCTATTTTTGTTTAATATATATATATATATATATATATATATATATACGTGAGTACGATTGCAAAGGTTGCATTGATAACAGTTCAACAAACAAGAAGTTAATATCGAGTGAGTTACATTTTAGACACAATATTGTCTGTTTTTTCTGTTTCAAACAAAGCCGGAGAGGAACACTGCAGTGATTGAAATGATTCATTCTGTTTTAGAATGAATCATTTGAGTCAATGATTCAATGATCCATTCATAAATCACTTGCTTCGTTTCTGAATGAATCAGCCGTTTTGAACTAATCATTTAAATGAATGATTCATTGAATCACTCATTAAAACAGGGAATTACAGCCATCTACTGGCGGTTTTAGTGTCATTAACATTTGAGTCAATAACTCAACGATCCATTCATAAAAACAGTTGCTTGCTTTGTTTCTAAATGAATCAGCCATTTTGAAAGATTCATTTGAATGAATGATTCAAGGAATCACTCATTAAAAGACAGGCATTTTCTGCCACCTACTGGCGGTTTTAGTATCATGTTTATTTATCCATGCACAAAAACACACTCAACAAAATATCGCTTAATTAGCATTATCTTAAAACAAATCACAAAAAAAAAATTTTTGGGATATTATTTTTTTTTAGTCAATATTGCACACCCCTAATAGACAGACAGATAGATAGATAGATAGATAGATAGATAGAACGATAGATAGATAGATAGATAGACCGACAGACAGACAGACAGACAGACAGACAGATTTTGTGTTCGTTGTCGTGTGCCGTTCACTCTCTCGTGTATCTCAGTGTTACCCTGCAGTAACTTCTGTTGCTCAGTTACGGCTGCCAAGCAAACAGAATAAACAGTGACACAGATCATGGGGAGTGTCTCACACACACACACACAAACACACACACTCACACACACTCACACACACACACACATACATACACACACCACATGTTTCAGATGATAAAAGAAATGTGTATTATATTGCAGAAAATATGGTAATTGACATAAAAATGATCTAGGTGAGTCATGCCCCATCTTGTTTATTTGGAAATTGTCCATAATTTTAACTTGAGTATTTCCACCTCATAACACGAGGTCAGATTCCTAATAGCTGCTCAGAGCGCAGAGACTCTTCTATATTAGCGTGATATTCCAGGCCATGGTTGTTTGTGTATTATTGATCTGTTCTGCTCACACGAGGCCTGTGTTTGTTCATGAGTGTCTCAGAGAAGCTCAGGCTGATTTACACCGTTATGACTCCACCCTGTGCTTCATTAAAATCTGCAGTGCTCTTGGACCTCATTAGGCTTAATGAGCCAATATCCGTCATCCTCAACGAGCTTCTAGCAGCATTATATGAAACAGAAGGGGATTCTGGGGCCCCACTGCTCTTGTTCAGAGGGAAACAGGGCAAGAGGACTTTAGCTGGATATTAAGGGTCATTCATGTCAAATCTGACCACAGCGTATGATGGATGGATGGACTGATATCGTGTTTGTGTGGTTCTCTCTCTCATGTATCTCAGTGTTGCCCTGCAGTAACTTCTGTTGCTCAGTTACGGCTGCCAAGCGAGCAGAATAAACAGTGACACAGATCATGGGGAGTGTCTCTCACACACACACACACACACAGAAGAAACAGTGACACAGATCATGGGGAGTGTCTCTCACACACACACACACACACAGAAGAAACAGTGACACAGATCATGGGGAGTGTCACACACACACACACACACTCTCTCTCTCTCTTTGTGTGCTTGTGTCTTTAGCTGCTAATGAGAGCGTCTTCAGGTCGTCCTGTTAAAATGCTTTAATGAGGATTCATCAAAAGAAAAGCCCAATAATGATTGTCCATAATTATTGTGTTCTGGCTGATAACTGATATGATGGCTCATATTATGAATCTATAGTACTGTTTTAAAGGTGATGTCATTCCTGCAGCTCGATCAGCACCAAACACAAGCGCAAATGTAACGAATGCCTACAGACCTACAGAAGCCCACAGAGGACATGTAGGATGTTTTAAACAGTGTTTTCTCCAGGTTACAGCTTGTATTTCTCATGATCTTGACATGTTTGAGGAACTTATTTTGGAGTGATTTGACTTGTTTTCCTTAATCAATCATTCTTTTAATGCTATTTTACTATTGGTTTATCTATCTATCTATCTATCTATCTATCTATCTATCTATCTGTCTGTCTGTCTGTCTGTCTGTATGTATGTATGTATGTCTATCTATCATCCATCCATAACCATCCATCCATCTATCTTTATTAAAGGGGAATATATTATTTTTAATGGGATTGGGAAATTACTCAGGATGGATGGACTAAATTTTAAATCTGGCATCAAAACATTTTAACGAAAAATTTTTATTAGCAAATCAAATAAACAGAAGATGCAAAATTATGTTTGATACAAAATAACTCAGACACATGCATCTGTAGTGTATCCTTAATAATGGTGTGCTGGCATAGGATATATGAAAGCTGAAAGTGTCGTTTTTAAAGTGATTTCTCATTCTAATGTCGTTTGCGTGATTGCAGGCGCTCTCAGACGAAAATGAAGCCACTGAGGTGAGATTGTCTGAATCGAGGTGTCGGCCACTTTCTGCTCTCAGCTGAGGGTTTTTTTTATGCAGATGATGAGATTCATTCAAGGCCCTGCCTTTATTTCCTGCTGGATAAAAGAAACATTATCCTTCTGTCCTCGTAATAGAGCTGTCAAGAGGACAAACTTCATCCATTTACACCCATCTGCCGCAGTCTTACAGACGGAAAATGAGATTTGAAATCGGTTATGGGCAAGTGAAAAGAAAAGTGTGAGTTTGAGGGATAGTTTGCAAAGGATAGACGTTCCTTTGCTGGCTTTGAACTTCACAGCAAGCAAATGCAGTCGCTTGAACCTGAATTAGCAGCTGTTAGCACAGCAACAGGGCTTGTTAAGTCGCATCATTCATATTCATGACCGCTGCACTAATATCGAGTAAGGCCACTTGAATGCAGTTCCTTCACTTCAGCGTGAGACCGTATGCTGCAAACATTCAGTGAAAGCAGCTCATTATTTCTGATGAACGCTGCATGCGGCAGGGAATAAATCAATGGCTTATAATGAGGTTAGACATGAAAGTTTGGCTGCTTTCATTCAAAGAAAGAAGAAGGGGCAGTGCTAATGCTCGAATCATTTAGTGCAATTACATATAAATCTGCATTAAATGCAATTAAACTGGCTAGCTTTGCTTGCTAATTTGAGCAGAAAACCTGACGACAAACACTTTCAAACAAAACACAATTATGTTTTATAATTTTATATAATATTTTATAATATATAATGTTTTATAATTATAATGCATTTTAATATTTTTTAAGTTTACATATATTAAATATTCTTTTATTTCTTAATTTTTTTGCATGTTTAATTCAGTTTAGCATAAAAGTAACATAAAAAACTGAAGAGCTATAAAAATTGCTAGCTTATGTAATATTTTATAATTTTATTTTTGCATTTTTAATCCAGTTTAGTGTAAAGACAGTTTAGAAATGTAAATAGCTATTACAATAGCTAGTTATATTAATATTTATATATATTAGTATTTATTATGCATTTTATAATTATAATACATGAAATATATTTTTTTATTTTTAATGCATTAAATATTCATATATTTTTTGTATTTTTAATCCAGTTTTGTCTAAAAAAAATTACATTAAAATTGCTATTAGAATAGCTATATATAATTGCATTTTTATTGCATTGCATTTTTAATCCAATTTTTATAAAAGGTCTTAACTTTTGGTTCAATGATAATATGTCAAAGATCAAATGTTCCTGATTGGACAGCTTCTCTTTATACGTGTGAATTCAGAAATTGAAAGTGTGTACTGCACATGTAGGTAAATGTAGTGTATCTCATACATACAAAATATTCTCCCAAGTATATTACAGAAAGACCGCTTTGTCGAGTTAAATGCATCCTTACGGAGGTGTCGAAATGCTGAATCAATTCATTCA
>NW_015640467.1:1029293-1029829 GCF_001515625.1 Sinocyclocheilus rhinocerous
TATACCAGCACGTTTCTGAACCGTCCCAGAAGCGGCTCTCCAAGGCGTTTATACAACGATCTGTCATGCCACATCAAAGACTGTCAAAACGCCATTTGTTATTTGAATTTCCGGAGAAAAAAAAACAAAAACAAACCTGTATTCGTTCGGTTCACATGCGTACCGAACCGAAAGACCCGTACCGAAACCCGTACCTGAGACTAGTTTAACAATTTCTCTTTCCTTCTCATCTCTCAGAATAATCGCTGGCTTCCTTTCTTGGAGTTCTGCTCTCTCTGGCCCCTATAGCGTGACACTGGATAAACGGCGGTGGGAAATCATGCTGTCATTGGCCGAGTTAATAAGGAGCAGCCAGTCAGAGCTCTGGACTAATTGGAGCTGAGTGTCGGGTCTGGAGACTCGCTCATACGTCAGAACGGCTCCGTTACTGTAGTGTGTGTGTGTGTGTGTGTGTGTGTGAGAGAGAGTGTGAGTGTGAGTGTGAGTGTGTGCGTGTTTGTGTTTGTGTGTGTGTGAGTGTGAGTGTGTGTGTCTGT
>NW_015640467.1:1029928-1032428 GCF_001515625.1 Sinocyclocheilus rhinocerous
TGTGTGTTTGTGTGTGTGTGTGTGTCTGTGTGTGTTTGTGTGTTTGTGTGTGTGTGTGTGTTTGTGTGTGTGTGTGTGTCTGTGTGTGTTTGTGTGTTTGTGTGTGTGTGTGTGTTTGTGTGTGTGTGTGTGTCTGTGTGTGTGTGTGTGTCCTTCATCACAGCATATTAATTGCTGTTTCACACTTCAGAGTAACACCTCTGTTCTCCTCACACACGCACAATCATTTCCCATGATCCACGTCTGCTGCCTTTACTTTGCTCATTAACTCCATAGCAGGGATTCACCGGATATTTCCCTTTACTTTTATGCAAATCACCCAGAAGCTCATCATATATTTGCATTTCAAACTCCTGGCGATTATAAAGCAGCATCTGCCAGCTGATATTTACACGAACGGCTGTCAACAGCAAAATATGATGATTTCAAATCACACATCATACATGTGACACTCATAATCTTACATCTTACATGGATTTTTGTTGACAGAACTCGTTGCAGTGCATTCTGGGATTGCATACTCTGTGATGGACATGTGATGCTGTCAAAACGAGGCATTTAGATTAAAAAGTCGTCTATTAGATTTTCTCACTTCACAGCGGGTTTCCTGAGCCGCGTGTCTGTGAAACAGTCAGCGATACAGAGAGTTTCTGCTGATGCTGCAGTGTTTTATCAGCCTCACCGTCTCTAGAAAGACAGCATTATGTGACGCTGATATTTAGAGCTGAAGTTGAGACCTGCAGCTGTCAGTTATCTTCAGCAGCACACAGCGTGCATCACAGATCTGTAATTAGACACAGTTATCTGCAGGCTGTTTGGTTACACAGCATCCAGCAGCAGCACTAGTGCTCTATACTTCCTGTGCCACTTCCTGTCAATAAACTGATAAGAAGAAAAGCAGAGAGAGAGAGCAATCCTGACTAGTATTCTGGGTAGGGCTACACAATTTTTTTTGTGGGGGGAAATCTGCACAATGTATCCCAATATTTTATGATTATTTATTAATGACTATAAAATGTATAATGATAATAATGAATATTATTATTATTATTATTATTATTATTATATTTTATAGTCATTAATCATAATCATAAAATGGTTAATACTAATACTTATACTCAATACTAATATTTCTTATTTTATTTAATATTTTATTTAAAATAATAATATTTAGTTTAATATTTATTATTATTATTATTATTATTATAAAATTATAGTTTGTGATTATATATCAATGACTATAAAATGTATTATGTTAATAATAATTATTATTATAATTATTATTATTATTAAATATCAAACTAAATATTATTTTTAAATAAAATGATGAAAATGTATATATCTGAAATTAAACAAAATAAGAAATATTAGTATTGTAATATTTCAATATTATTATAACACCATTTTATGATTATATATTAATGACTATAAAATGTATAATAATAATAACCATCATTGTAAAATTACAAAAATCAAATATATCAAATACGAGAAAATATTATATATATATAGGGCTGCACAGTTTATCCCCAAATTTTGATTATATTTCAAAATGATTATAAAATATAGTAGTAGTAGTAGTAATAATAATAGTAATTATTATTATTATTCATTAAAAGAAATTAAACAAAATAAATATTTCACTGTAAAATAAAAAAATAAAATATTTATGAAAAACAGTATAATCTTAATAATATATAATAATGACTATAAATTATTATTATTATTAAAAATATTAAACAAAAAACAAATATCGTTCTATTGTAATATTTCATTGTAAAAAAAACAAGAAAAAACTATATAATCATTAATATTACTAAAAGAAATTAAACTAAATAAATATTACTATTGCAATATTTCACTGTAAAATAAAAAATTTAATATTTACGAAAAACAATATAATCATAATAATATATAATAATGACTATAAAATATACTATTATTATTATTATTATTATTAAAATATTAAACAAAAAACAAATATTACTATTGTAATATTTCACTGTAAAATAAAAATAAAATATTTAAGAAAAACAATATAATCATAATAATATATAATAATGACTGTAAAATATACTATTATTATTATTATTATTATTAAAATATATATATTTTTAAAAATACAAAACATTGCTATTGTAATATTTCACTGAAAGGGAAAAAAATAAAATATTTAAGAACAATAATATAATAATTGTAATAATATTTTTTGTTATTGGGTTTATTAATCCACTAATATAAACACCATTTATGTGCCTTCTCTTGGTAAAATGGTAGTTAATTTAAATGATGTATTACATTTCCTTCAACTTTTCTTCCATTTTTTTGTCCTAAAACTGCAGCAATTAATTTGTTACTCCGTCAATTTAACTTTTACAGAGTTTGATTTACAATCTCAGCTCAAAACCCAACATCAGCGACTCGGCTGGGTCCAGTAAAACAAAGGGAAAGAGGTTCAGGGCTGTGCGAGTCTAGAAGTGAAGGTTACGCTCATTTGTGA
>NW_015640467.1:1035475-1040555 GCF_001515625.1 Sinocyclocheilus rhinocerous
TTTTTTTTTTTTTTGAAAAAAAGTAGAATTTTGTTTGTATATGCTGTCAATTATAGTTTTTAGAAAGAAAATCGGAATCCGCATAAATCAGTATCAGCAGGTCACACTTACAAAACAAATGGAAATCAGAATATGCCAAGAAAATTGCAATCGGTGCATCTCTAGTCAAAAATCAACAGGAGGTCATGTGACTCATGGCAGCCAATCCCTGAGTGAAACCTGAGCTCATTTGAATACAGATGGAGGAACGTTCATTAAACTGACCATCTGTTCTTCTGCTTCTTGAGAAGGTGAATGTCTTCCTGGACGATTTCTGTCACCCTCCATACTAACAAAAACACCATGCTATTACTATGTTTTTGGACATGGTACAGTGGTAATAATGTGGTATTTTATTAAATATCTTGGAAGGCCACGTAAATGCTGTTTTACAGAATATTACCAAATCACACGATATTTCTTTGTAAGGATCTTCTCAATGCTTCAGACCTGATCTCTTCTGATCTCAGATCAGCTGATACATATGACTGTGTTTGCATGTCACTGCAATCATGGGAATAAGTGACAGTTCTCTAATTCTGTGATAGTTTTCGAGAATAGTTGTAGAATTTTGGGTGATTTTTCTCCAGCATTGTAGTTGATTGTCACTGGAATTATGCATGATTTTTTTGCTGCTATTATTGGCGATTTCTCACCTGAATTATTTGTAATTTTACTAGAATTATGGGTGAATTTTTGCTGGTGTTATTTCACCTGAATTATTTGTGATTTTCACTGGAATCATGTGATTGTTTGTTTGTTTGTTTTGACCTGGTATTATAGGTGATTTTTTTTCACCGGAATAATTAGTATTTTATACTGATATTATTTGTGATCTGTTACAGGAATTATAGGTGATTTTCACTGCAATTATGTGTAAATTTTGCTGATATTATTGGTTATTTTTCACCAGAATTATGTGTGATTTTCACAGATATTATTGGTGTTTTATCACAAAAAGTATGTGATTTTTCACTAGAATTATGTTAGAATTGCAGTGAAAACTCAATAATATTACCAGCAAAAATTCAAAGTAATTTTTCACCAGAATTATTGGTGATTTTTCACTAGGATCAGTGATTTTTACATTTATGATCTTTGTCTAGCTATTATAATTCCATTTTAAGTAGCCCAGGTTGATATTTAATCGTCTATCATAGACCTCCGAATCTGAATCTGTTAACCCTTTGTCTGCTCTTATGAACTCGTGTAACTGTGTGTAATTTTTCATCGTATTACAGGCGCTGACTGGTTCAGGATGTTTAGAGCTCAATTATTTGCTGTCCAAATGAAAACCTGACCCCATTCCTGTTAATGACAGCATGAGGTCATCATTAGCATCAGTGTGTTTGATGAATGAGCCTCATACAGAACAGATGAACATCTGATGCTCTTCTGCCCTCTAGTGTTGAGCTGGAGCATGTGCGGCTCATCATTTCATACACAAGACTTCTCTTACATTTGTTGAATACATTTGTGTTGAAGTACGTATCAGCCCGAGGCTGTGCTTCAATCATTGTCATTTTGAAGAAGTAGTCTCAGGTTGTAATTTTTTCCATCTGTTTTTATTGCCATTTACAACACTGCATCGCTTGTTTTAGCTTCAGTTTCACTAAATAATTTTTTGTAAAAATAATAATAATTATTATTATTATTTTAATTGCCAAATTCTGTTTTAAAGAATTATTTTTTTTTCCATCTAATATTGTGTTTTAAATTTAATTATTATTTATTATTTAAATCTTTATTTATTTAAAGTTATTTATTTACCCCAGAGTCTTGGTTCTTCTTTAAGATTTTAGTTAGTTGCCAAGGCAACATTTCTAAACATCTACGTCTTTAAAGCTTAATTTTTTTCATTTAATATTTAATTTTATTTCATTTGATAATAATAACAATAATAGCAATCATTTTATTTGTTTATTTAATTTCTTTTAATTAATTTTTTATCTTCTTTATTTTGCTCTTTTCATTTTTTTTAAGAGCTGCTTTAGAACAATGTGTTTTGTAAAAAGTACTATGCAAATAAATAAAATAACCGCAGGTTAAGGCCACAGCCTTTCACACCTGTAATTCTGGTTTATGAAGTCCTGTGCTGAATTACTAATTGAAACAAACATGATGAAACTGCAGGATAATGCAGGATTACATTAACCCAGGGTTAAATATGATCTTAAGTTAGCCACTTCAAATGTGAAACCCCCCCCCAAAAAGTGTTCATTAGCATCCAGAAAAGGCTGTTTATATAGAGCGTCTGGTTTAAGGATAAGTCACGCGTCTCTCTCGTTGTTTTCTCTGTAATCCGGTGAAATATTGGTGCAGTAGATGATTCCTCGGGCCGCAGGCGGCGTTGTGCTGTCGTGAGTGATCGGTGTTTCCCTCAGAAGTGTGAACGCAGCAGAAGCCTCGCTCAGAGTGATGGAGAAGACGCTTCTCCTGATGAATGTGGCTAATAGCAGCTCAGGCTGTGTTCTGGGAGTTTGTCATTGAGACGTTGTGGGACGACGATTTAGTGGCCGTAACTCAACGAAGAGATTCATCAGCACAAAACAACAGAGAGCGAGAGAGAGAGAGAGAGTTATAGGCAGAATATTAACACCTGAGCTGAACACACTCATAAGGGGATAGCAATTACTGTCATATGATCATTTTATGAGATTCGTTGAGCTGTATTTCTTCTCTTTACTCTCTGACCAAATGTTGATTAGTCATTTCTGATTATGATTTCTTGTAATGTATAAGATATTGCACAGTCAACTGGTCATTGGTGCAAAATAAAGTCAGATCTTGTCCACCAGGTGGCGCTGTGTCCCTCAAGAGAGAACGGCTTAAAGGGACAGTTCACCTTCAGTTGCTGGTCCCCATTGACTATCCCTTTAACAAACCTGCTGCAGACATGTTTCTGTCTTCTTTTCTAGACTCCTCAGAGAAATACATATTGCTCAGTGATTGCTTTTTCATCGCTCACAAGATGTTTAATCAACCTAAATTCCTTTAGTGAAATGCAAATCGAATCACTAGTAAGAGTCGAGAGCTGTAAAATGACTGTCAGTAGCAGCTCAGATCATTTGATGAGGAATGTTTGAGTTCACAGTGAGATCTCTGACTTTGGTGTCTGAGCACAGTTCGAGTTCTGATCTGAGACTCTAGATTTACTTTCTCAGTTGTTTCTCCACAGAAAAACACTTCTTCAATGAGATTTAATGGAGAATTTGCTTATCTTTTATATTATCAGTTTTCATTTTAGTTTAGTTTGATCAGGACAGGTCATATGTTTTATTATCACAGTAACAGTTCTCAGTTCATTGTTTTTTTATTTATTACTTAAATTTTTTTTTTTTTGTGAACGTTAATATGTTTTTAGTTAATCCAGATAATAATACTTGATATCAATTTTAGTTTCACATGTTAAAGAGAACAATTAATAACAATAATTTTACTTGATTATTAAAGATGAATAATGTAGATCAGTTGATTAATAATCAGAAATGTTATTTAATTTATGTATTATTTATGTCTAATCAGATCACGTCTTCTTCTCCCAGTGACTGTTTTCCTTGCATTTTTTTTTGTGCACATTCACATTGATCTCCTGCTTTTTTTTTAATCTGTTTTATTTTCATCTTTTCTCTTATGTATTTCTGAAGCTGGACATCAGTGATTTGGGTCTCGGAGCACTTTGTTGGGATTATAGAACTCCATCCAGACATACAGATGATGAACAAATACAGATGTGTGTATGTGTGTGTGTGTGTGTGTGTGTGTGTGTGGCGTCTGAATCTTGGAGTGGATTAGTCTTTTAAAGTGGACGGAAGCGTAATGAATTAAAGTCCAATCCCTCCTCCTGACCACTCTTAATCTGTGTGTGTGTGTTCATGTGTGTGTTTAGATAGGATTATGTATTTTCAGGACCACGTCCTCACATCAGCAGGGCACTTTTGCTTATTATTCATGTATGTATTCATTCATTCAGTCTCTGGTTAAGTTTGTCATAGCATTCAATGTTTTTATATCATTTTATAGACATTGTAGGTGTTTGATCCCTGAGATATAAACTCTTTCTTCTTGCTGTGTTTTTATTTCCACCATCATTATATAGTATGTGCATGTAGATACTGAGCACGAATTCTCAGTCCATTTCAGAACATACTTGGTGAGGAAAAATGTACTGTAGAGAAAAGCATGATGTCTTCATGAAGAATTGATGGTGAAAAGTGAAATAAGGTGAACTGATGGCAGACAAGGTTATTACCCTTAACTGAAACAAAATTTCTTATTTTCATTTAATTTAAGTACTAAAATAACTATAATAAAAAATTATAGACATTAATAATAATAATAATAAAGACAAAACACACCAAAAAATTTTACTTTAAAACTTCAACATTTAAACATTTAAAAATAAAAACTATGGTAGTATATTAATGATACCAGTATAACAGTAACACTTTACAATAAAGCCTAATTTCTTGTTAACATTAGTTAATGCATTAACTAACATGAACTAATAATGAACAATATGTTTTCACAGCATTAACCTTTGTTAATAAAAATGTTGTGTTGTGTTAACAGATACAACTTTTGATTTTAAAATGTTGGGATTAATATTAACGAAGATGAATTAATGCTGTAAACTTATTAATTATTGTTAGTTCGTGTTAACTAATGTAGTTAACCAATATTAATAACACCGGTGGGGGAAAAGTACATTGAGGAAAGATTATGATGACTAAAAACGAAGAAGATAAAGAGTAAGTTATGATTTCATTTTGATTTTCCTAATTGTTATTTTATTCATAATTGCTATTTTATTTGACACTTTTGGGATTTCTAGTCAAATCGGCTTTGCATTTATGTATTTTACCTGTAATTCTGACATTTAAGAATGTGTTTCTGCATTTGGTCTGCACAATATGAACTATAAACGATAAGAGGAAGAAGTTTTGTGCTGTTTTTCTGCACACACACACACACAAACACACACAAACACACACACACAAACACACACACACAAACACACACACACAAACACACACACACA
>NW_015640467.1:1042976-1046842 GCF_001515625.1 Sinocyclocheilus rhinocerous
GATGTGTGTATGTGTGTGTGTGTGTGTGTGTGTGTGTGTGTGTGGCGTCTGAATCTTGGAGTGGATTAGTCTTTTAAAGTGGACGGAAGCGTAATGAATTAAAGTCCAATCCCTCCTCCTGACCACTCTTAATCTGTGTGTGTGTGTTCATGTGTGTGTTTAGATAGGATTATGTATTTTCAGGACCACGTCCTCACATCAGCAGGGCACTTTTGCTTATTATTCATGTATGTATTCATTCATTCAGTCTCTGGTTAAGTTTGTCATAGCATTCAATGTTTTTATATCATTTTATAGACATTGTAGGTGTTTGATCCCTGAGATATAAACTCTTTCTTCTTGCTGTGTTTTTATTTCCACCATCATTATATAGTATGTGCATGTAGATACTGAGCACGAATTCTCAGTCCATTTCAGAACATACTTGGTGAGGAAAAATGTACTGTAGAGAAAAGCATGATGTCTTCATGAAGAATTGATGGTGAAAAGTGAAATAAGGTGAACTGATGGCAGACAAGGTTATTACCCTTAACTGAAACAAAATTTCTTATTTTCATTTAATTTAAGTACTAAAATAACTATAATAAAAAATTATAGACATTAATAATAATAATAATAAAGACAAAACACACCAAAAAATTTTACTTTAAAACTTCAACATTTAAACATTTAAAAATAAAAACTATGGTAGTATATTAATGATACCAGTATAACAGTAACACTTTACAATAAAGCCTAATTTCTTGTTAACATTAGTTAATGCATTAACTAACATGAACTAATAATGAACAATATGTTTTCACAGCATTAACCTTTGTTAATAAAAATGTTGTGTTGTGTTAACAGATACAACTTTTGATTTTAAAATGTTGGGATTAATATTAACGAAGATGAATTAATGCTGTAAACTTATTAATTATTGTTAGTTCGTGTTAACTAATGTAGTTAACCAATATTAATAACACCGGTGGGGGAAAAGTACATTGAGGAAAGATTATGATGACTAAAAACGAAGAAGATAAAGAGTAAGTTATGATTTCATTTTGATTTTCCTAATTGTTATTTTATTCATAATTGCTATTTTATTTGACACTTTTGGGATTTCTAGTCAAATCGGCTTTGCATTTATGTATTTTACCTGTAATTCTGACATTTAAGAATGTGTTTCTGCATTTGGTCTGCACAATATGAACTATAAACGATAAGAGGAAGAAGTTTTGTGCTGTTTTTCTGCACACACACACAAACACACACACACAAACACACACACACAAACACACACACACACGTGCCCAGATGGCTTTGGTGGACCTGTAATCTGTGTCGTTTCTCTGCTCCAAACACAGCTGGGATTACAGTGGGCCAGTTGGAGCGTCTTTGTTTCCGTGTGTCTCAGTCTGTCTCTCTGTGTTCATTGCTGAGAATCTCTGCTGTCCATCAGTCCGCTGAATCTGCTCTTTCTCCGTGTGTCCTGTTTGATTGTGTGTTCAGATCCAGGTAAACTCGTGGGATTCAGACATCAGGGAGTAGAGATGAAATCATGCATGGTGTAAATCTGAGCGTTGAACTGCTTTCAGACGAATCTGAAAGGTCAAAGTCAGGATTTGTAGCTCTGTGTGTATAATTTTAATGATTTTACTCCTCAAACATGGTGTTTGTACTGGGATCTCTGTGATTGTGCAGCTTTGTGTGGATTGAAACTTTTCAGCGCTCACTGTAGTCAAAGAGATTCTGTTATTGGGAAAATATTGTTATTTTGACCAACATCAGAATTGTATGATGTGTATGTTTTGTTTCATAATAATAACCAAGCAGCTCTATTTTTTTCTGTGTGTTTTTGTCTATAAATTCGGATTGTAGCCACAGACATTTTTTGTAATCAGGCTTAATTTTGCTGGCAGATGATAGTTGTTCACTTAACTAGTCCATGAGAGGATTCCCATGATTCAGTGATATGTTGCATTTTAGTTTGTCCACATAATAATCCTCAGTTTTTGACTGTCAATTATTTTATTTTATTTTATTACTTTATTTTACTTTATTTTACTTTATTTGTTTGTTAAATTTATTGTTATTATTATCAATAATAAAAATTATTATTACATATATGAAATTATATATGTAGTTTTCACATTAATTTTATTTCATTAAATTTCACAGTACTTTTCTTTGTATTTGTGATTTAGAAAAGGTGCATAATGACTAAGTAAATTTCTCTGTATGTTGGTCAACAAACAACAACATTAGTGGAGTTCTTTTATTATGAATTTGGTGCAGTAAAAAAATGAGTAGTTGACAGTCATCATGCTTTTTTTATAGATGCACAATGTGCACAAATGAACATGAGTGAGGTTCTGCTGTCTTCTCTCACAGGTGTGTGTTTCCTGTGTTTGGTGGACGTGGTTCCTGTCAAGAATGAAGATGGCGTGGTGATCATGTTTATTCTGAATTTCGAAGTCATGCCGGATGATAAACTGCATGAACCACAGGATCTCAATCATAAGCTGCCTCTGCTGTGGCGCCATTCAAGTACGTCAATGTGTCCTCTTCCATTTCATGAAACGATGCAGCTGCTACACTTATTACAGTAATTACATTATTATGTACCTAAATAGGCACACATTATGGAAAAACCTGCAAATATTATAGAATATTTCAGCTGTTTTTAAACTGGAAATTTGGAAATGAATCGTCATGGAAATAAAAATCATATGTATGTATTTATTTATTTATTTATTTATTTTTCCCTTCCATTTTTTTTTAATTTTTACATTGAAATTTTGAAAATTAATAACTCACATCTGTGTGTGTGTGTGTGTGTGTGTGTGTGTGTGTGTGTATATATTTTCCATTTATTTATTTATGTATTTATTATTATTATTATTATTATTGGGGATGCAGTGTGTAGTTTGGTCGGATATGTCAAAAGCAAGCAAGTAAAACAATGCACAAGTTACTAAAGTTATTTGACGAGAGAGAGCGAGAGAGCGAGAGAGAGAGCACTGTTGCATGGTCTTGATTGCTGTTCGCTCCATTGGCACATGGATCATTTGGATTAAAACTAACTGTTAATATAAAACAAAGAAAATGATAGGCATTCATTATAAACAACATTTTTTTTTTTTATATTTTTATTTTAAATATCAAGCATACACGACTTGGTTCCCTGCATTATTACAGGTAAACGTCTTGTGCTGAGCCTCTGCAGTGGAGCAGCTCTAATGTGCAGTTAAAGATGAAATACAATAGAACAATAAACGAACAGTGAAGGTAACAAAAGCTTGTACAATACATTTTAACAGGCATAATTAAGTGTGAAAATAACTGTAGGAAACATATATTTGCTAAATGAACTAAGCCAACTAACACTATTCATATTCTTTTGGTTTCTGTGCAGTATTTGTAAAAATTGCAAATGCAATGAAAAGTATCGTAAAAGTACAGGTATCGGTATCGGCAAGTACCAAAAATAAAAGTATCGGTATTGGCCTTGTTCTGGAAAAAGTGGTATCGGTGCATCCCTAATTATTATTATTATTATTATTAGAGTATATATTATTAGATAATTTACAAATCAAAGTCATAATAACAAAACCTGCCCATTACATTTTCAGGGTGGAAAACGGCCATTAACTCTTTCTCCGCCAGCATTTTTGAAAAAAGTTGCCAGCCACCACCAGCGATTTTGATGATTTTCACTAAAATTTTATGGCCTCCAGTATATTTTGCTGTATGAATATTTGAATATGCAATACACCAAAATAAAGATCAGAGCCTCTACTTTTAAACAAAAAAATCTGTTTTATTCTAGCTTAAAGCATTCTTTTTTTTTATCAACTCTTGAATATAGGTAGGTTTCATAAAAA
>NW_015640467.1:1050340-1052010 GCF_001515625.1 Sinocyclocheilus rhinocerous
CACGAAAAGCAAAACTCGTCTTTGGCGGGGAAGCGTTTTCTTCTAAAAGACGAGATAACTCGTCAATGGCAGAGAAAGAGTTAAACAACTAAATTATGACGCTTTTTGGTACAAAAAAATGTTGAGTTTTGACATTTTCTCTCTGTTTGTCGTAGATCGCGCTCGTGGCATCCGTTTACGTCTGCCGCTCCTGAACTCCAGGAATAACAGTAAATCTTCTCTGCGGGAGGATCTGGAGGCCGGACGAAGAACGGGTTTCCCCAGCAGATCCTGTCCGCAAAGCCACGAATCCCTGGCTCTGGGTGAGCTGCTGTCTCTGCCTGAACACGAGTCGCCCCGTCTGAACCCCGCCGCGGCCTCTCCGTCCTCGCTGCTGCCCGAAGTCCAGTGCAATCTCCTGAGCAGCGACCCCTCGTCCCCTCCTCCGGCCCCGCCGCACCCCGCCGCGCTGCCCCTGGGTCACTCCTCTCCCCGACCGCAGCGGCTCAATCCAGACACCTCCGTGTCCAACTGCAGCCTGACCAACAGCCGCTCGCGCGAGAGCTTTCACAGCATGCGCCGCGCATCTTCAGTGGACGATATCGAGGCCATGCGGCCCGAATGGAACCGGAAGCACCGCGCTCGACCCACCAGCAGCAGCACGGGTGAGAAAACTGACTTATTGCACAAGGATGCATTCAATTAATCAAAAGTGACAGTAAAGACATTTATAATGTTACAAAATATTCTATTTCAAATAAATGATTTTCTTTTGAACTTTCTATTCATTTATTCTATTCACAAAAATATTGTGCAGCACAACTGTTTTCAACATTAATAATAATCAGAAATGTTTCTTGAGCAGCAAATCAGCATATTATAATGATTTCTGAAGATCATGTGACACTGAAGACTGGAGTAATGATGCTGAAAATACAGCTGCGCATCACAGAAATAAATTACAGTTTAACAGATATTCACATAGAAAACAGCTGTTTTAAATAGTAAAAATTAGAAATATTTTTACAGTATTTTTGATCAAATAAATGCCACCTTAGTGAACAAGACAGTGTTGTTATTGTTAACAAAAAAAAAACTATTAAAAATTGTTGCCTTGGTAAAATAAAGCTGAAAAAAACAAAAACAAAAAAAACCTTGATAAATTAAGATATTGCATTTGCAACTAACTAAAATAAAGTAAGTTTGAGGTACTAAAATTACAAAAATAAAATAAAATCTGAAATATAAATTAAAGCTAAATAGAAATTTAAACAAAATAAAAATGACAAAAGCACATAAAATTTCTAAAACTTAAACTAAACTTAAAAGAAAACTGAAAATATTAAGATTTAAGCTAATTCGAAATATTAATACATAATAATATATTATAATATAATATATGGCATATGAGACTTCTTTCAAAGACATTAAAGGGGTCATCGGATGTAAAGTTCACTTTTCAAGTTGTTTGAACATAAATGTATGTTGGAAGTGTGTGTACACATCCATCCTATAATTATAAAAATCCATCCAGTGTTTTTTTTTAAATCCCTATTTTAAAATCCCCTTTCTCAAACCAGGCTGTTCTGAGATTCCTGTCAGAATGACGTAGTTCTGTACAGGCCCCTCCCACGATAGTTGATTGACAGTAATGTTTCAACACAGACTGGACTGGTGTCTTACCTTAGACC
>NW_015640467.1:1052161-1060318 GCF_001515625.1 Sinocyclocheilus rhinocerous
GTTGGATGTAATAATGAATATAGCAATCGTCATTTACTCCCGACATCTGAGCCGCTGAAGACACAGAGGATTAACGTTACTTTAGCTTTGAAGTGAATGCGCCACTCCCGATCAGCCTAAATGCATCTATGTTCGCTCGAATCATTCGTGATCTAGCCTCATCTACAGAAGAAGTGAGTATAAGGATTTTTTTATGAATCTTTGCAAATCACCTTTCCTAATAATGCGCTAATTAGCAAGTTTCACGATGAATGCGGCTAAAGTAAACAGTCTCTCTGAGAGCAGCTCGGAAGAGAGGGGCGGGGCCAGCAGAGCTCCTTAACATTTAATGATAAAAACAGAGCTAATTTTGACAGGTTTAAAAAGGTGTTTTTACACTAACATTGAGAAATTTTAACCAAAGTATGTTATAGACTTTTAATTAAGACCCTAAAGAATCATATCAACTTGTGCAAAATGAGCATCCGATGACCCCTTTAAAAAATCTTACCAATCCCACCAATCCCAATATGATTTGGTAACACATACTGTAAATGTCAAAAGCATTTCAGAGCAAACAGAAGATTTAGAAGATTTTTTCTTTATGCAGGTGCCATGAACAACAAGTTCAGCATCCTGAACTCTACCTCTGATTCGGATCTGATGCGTTACCGCACCATCAGTAAAATCCCACAGATCACGCTCAACTTTGTGGACTTTAAACCGGACCCTCTCATCTCCCTCCCGGCCGGAGAAATGGACATCATCGCACCCTGCAAACTCATCGACCGCACGCACAACGTCACCGAGAAAGTCACTCAGGTAAGACGCTTCTGCCCAGGAGCCTTGTGTTGAGTTCAAGAAAGCGTTTGTATAGGATTGAATTGAACATGTTGGGCTAGACAGACAATCCAGATTCATAGTGATGCTTTTGGTGTTTTGGGTTTTGGGATTGAGACAGATTGACCTGTTCGTCCTTCTGTTCTAAACAACACGATTCACACTTTAACGTCTCTAATGGCGAGAAAAGCATCACCGTGAGATTTTGGCACCCCAGATAAAGCGCCTTTGCTCAAGGACGGTTTTTGAAGGAAGCTGTTGATGTCGGTCTGATGTAATGTGCTTTATCTGGCAAACCTGAACTCCCTAAACTGCTGTGTTTGTGAAGATGAAGTGTTTGAATGCAGGAAGTTAAAGAGACGTGACAGTAAAGTTTTGCAAAAGTGACACGGACTGACTTTGACAACCGGCACTCTTAAAAATAAATGTTTCAGAAGGAATATTGCACTCAAAAATGTCACACTCATGAACCATTATGGTTATTTGAACCATTACAAAATGAGATGCTAGGCAAGATGTTTACACAGATCTTTTCAATGCATTGAAATCTAGTTGAATGCAAACCATCAGAATCATCATGTGTAATAACAGTACTTCACATGTCTTCTGAAGTCATTGAAAGCTTTGTGTATCTCATTTGCATTCACACAGTTTATTCATACATGCTGCATCACCCGGTTTGACGTCAATGATGCCAAACACAATTAATTCACATACAGAAGGAGAACGTAATGGACGTCTGTTGCAATGCTTTTCAACCTTTTTGACTCCATTGTCCACAACAACATTGAAATTATGAATTATTGAAATTATGGACATGGTTTCTGTAAATTAAAATAAAATAAAATAAATAAATTTATTAAAATAATTATAAAAACAAAGAAGTTAACAGCAGTAATAATAATAAAAAGTATTATTTATTTATAAGTATTCATTATTATTATTATTATTATTATTAGATTTCAGTTTTTTTTCTCACAATTTCCACTTGATATTTTAGAGCTTGTAAAAAAAAAAAAAGTATATATAATCATTATTAAAAAAAATGCTCATGCTATGTAAAATGTTTTATTAATCTACTTGATTTTAAAAGGTGTTTTTACACTAACATTGAGAAATTTTAACCAAAGTATGTTATAGACTTTTAATTAAGACCCTAAAGAATCATATCAACTTGTGCAAAATGAGCATCCGATGACCCCTTTAAAAAATCTTACCAATCCCATAGGTACAGATATGATTTGGTAACACATACTGTAAATGTCAAAAGCATTTCAGAGCAAACAGAAGATTTTCAGCAACCTTTCTTTATGCAGGTGCCATGAACAACAAGTTCAGCATCCTGAACTCTACCTCTGATTCGGATCTGATGCGTTACCGCACCATCAGTAAAATCCCACAGATCACGCTCAACTTTGTGGACTTTAAACCGGACCCTCTCATCTCCCTCCCGGCCGGAGAAATGGACATCATCGCACCCTGCAAACTCATCGACCGCACGCACAACGTCACCGAGAAAGTCACTCAGGTAAGACGCATCTTTGGGTATAGCAATGACGTGAACGTGTCTGGCTGTTCATGAGCTGGACAGACTCTCTGGAGACATACAGATTCACTGTGATGCTTTTAGTGTTTTGGGTTTGAGATTGAGACATTGACCTGTTTGTCCTTCTGCTCTAAACGATACGATTCACACTTTAACATCTCTGATGGCGAGACAAACATCACCGTGAGACATTGGCACGTCAGATAAAACACTTTGCTCAAGGACGGTTTTTGAAGGAAGCTGTTGATGTTGGTCTGATGCAATGTGCTTTATCTAGCAAAGTTGAACTCCCGAAAGTTTTTGAAGTTGAAGTGTTTGCTCGCTCAAAGTTAAAGGGACGTGACAAAGTCTTGCGAAAGTGACACTGACTGACTTTGACAACCTGCACTCTAAAAAATTTCAAAAGGAATATTTCACCTAAAAACATCTCACTCGTGATGTTTTGAACCATTGAACCAACCTCTTCTGTGAACACAAAATGAGACGTTAGGTGAAATATTTACACTGATATTTTCAATGCAATGAACTCTAGTTGAATGCAAAACATCAAAAATCACCGTAAAAGTGTAATAACAGTACTTCACATGTCTTCTGAAGTCATTAAAAGCTTTGTCTAAAGCAGAACTCAGTTGATTCAAACGTGCTGCATCAGCCGGTTTGACGTCAGTGATGCCAAACACAATTAATTCACATCCAGACGATGGAGAATGTTTGCGACGTCTATAGCAGTGATTCTCAACCTTTCTGACTCCATTGTTCACAGCAATATTGAATGGACCCCTAAGCCCTTGGTAGTTTGGTCTTCAAAACTTTTTTTAAAGTATGGGCATAGTTTATGTAAAAAAAAAAAATAATAATAAAACTGAAATAACTAAAATAAAATAAAAAGTTAAAAGTAAAAAAAAAAATTTTTTTCATGATTCCTGAAGTTTTTTTTTTTTATTCACAATTTCTACTTCATATTTTAGAGCTAGAAAAAATGTATAAAAGCTGCTCATGCCATTTTAAATATTTTATTATTTTTCGTGATTATTTCAGATATAGCCATCACACTTCACTTCCTCACACACCAAGACTGTGGGAATCCTGATTCTATACAACGAAAACTTATTTTAATACTTGTTCGTCTGATTTTAAACAAATCAAATAAATAAATACATACATAGTTTTGATGCCCCATGGTTGAGAAGCACTGCTCTAGAGCATTTTTAATCACCAGTGAAGCATTATTTTTAAGAGTGTAGGAAAAGTCAGTTCCAATCAGCTTCATTCAAAAAGACAAGAGTAGAATGAATTTCGAAAAACTAAGCGTTGCATTAATGCATTTATATTTGCCTTTATGCATTTGGCAGATGGTTTTATTGGACTTTCATCCCTTTGGGAACTGAACCCATGACCGTGGCGTTACTACAGGAATACAATTACTGCCTGATTTCTATATAAACATCTTGCATCATATCTGTGCAAGTTATATATAACAAACCATTCTTGCATCATATCTGTGCAGATCTGTGTAAGATTTGAGCATAGATTCATTGTGCTGTCGTTTCATGATGAGGCTGATAGTAAACTCATAGCAAACTTCAGTGTCTTGATGTTCACTTGCCTTCAGTTCATCAGGAGAGATCCTTCATTGCGCTGAGAAGAGTTAAACCCTCATATTTTCTCCCAGACGGACATAACTGGGTTAATGTAATACTCGTAGCGTGATGCCCATGTGCTGATGCTCATCGCTCGCAGATTAAATGACAAAGAGGGATTGATGCTTCTAGATGAAATCATGACAGATGAACACATGCTTCAGAGTTTGAAGCATCACAGCCCCTCACACCTGCTGTCCTGCATACAGGACCTGGTCACATGTTTTAGTAATGCAGCAGATTATCAGGTCATGTGACCATCAGTTTAATGTGAGTCGTGTCATATGAAGCATAGTCAGTACAAGTTATATTCTATTGATAGCATTAGAGACATGTTAATAAGCACAGAAAATAATACAATCTTTTTAAATACATTTCTTATGCATTATTAATAATTTGGTAAAAAAAAATCATACAAAAGTGTGTTATTTGAACTGCAAAGTGTCTGAATAGAGAAAATAATTAACATTTTATTTAAATAAAATTTTATGTTTATTTAAATATTTTTAAAACTAATTTTAATAATTTGTTAATTGATTCTTATATACAAAAAATGTGTTATTTTAGCTGTTATTCTAAGTGTCTAAATTGAAAATAATAATAAAAAAAATAAAAACTAAGTAAATATTTTTAATTATTTTTAACTAGTTTTATTATTTGTTAATTCATTCTTCTATCCAAAATGTGGTATTTGAACTGCAAAGTGTCTAAATTTAGAAAATAATGTTTTTAATTAAATTATTTTTTTTTGTTATTTCTTCCATACAATTAATGTGATATTTGAACTGCAAAGTGTCTAAATTGAGAAAATAATTAAATTATTATTTATGCATAAATAATTTTATGCATATTTTCATAATAATAATAATAATACAATAATTTGAGTTAATTTTATGCATATTTTAATATTATTATTATTCCATACAAAATGTGCAATCTGCAAAGTGTCTAAATTGTCCTTTTAACAGTGGGACTACTATTCTAGTTTTTCATCCACTGATCAGTGCTTGAAGTACTTCTATATTTTAGCCTTTAGAGTACCTGCACTTTTTTTTCACCACTGCGCACTAACATGATCTCAGATCAGTCATAATGCAGCTGTTTCTAATTTGTCCACAGCAAGATTTAAGGAAGAATTCACTATTGATTGCCGCAGTGAGTCTTTGTGAGATGAGTTTGTGTGCTACTGTGCATGTGTGTGTGTTTGTGTGTGTTGTGCTTTGAGCTTTTGTCCGCTGGATCAGACTGTGTATTGAGTTTATGAACTACACAACCTGTCAAAAGTTTGGATACACCTGCCAGCTGTTCATTAATAAAGACAGATGGAAGTCTGGGAATGATGATGTGATCATAACATGTCATTATTTCTTATATTAGAGCTTCTTTTTTGTTTAGATAGTCCTTCACTATCCACTACAAATCACGCAAATTCATATGTAAGCACATTTTTTTTATTGGTCAATAATACAAATTTCTGCCAAACATGAATTCCTTCAAGTGTGTCCAAACTTGTGTCTGGTAGCGTGTTTGCGTTGAGACTGATCGCCGTCTAATCCAGCTAACTCTCTCGACGGGCTTCAAAAACACAATACACACAACTGTTAATTTACGGAGGTTATCATATAACAGCGTAAAATAACATCTATACGTGTGTGTCAGTGTGATTCCTTCTCCAGTATGGCAGCCAAGACTAATTTCTGCTGTTTTATTGAGGTTGGTGTGTGTTTGTTTCAGGTGCAAGAAATGATTTACACGACTGGTCAAAAGTTTGGAATAATGAGGAGTTTGAATGCTTTTGAAAGAAGTCTCTTCTGCTCAGCAGGGCTGCATTTATTTGATCAAAAATACAGTAGAAACAATGAAATATTATTTACATTTAAAATAATTGTTCTATTTGAATGTACTGTAAAAAATGTAATTAATTACTGTTATGCAAACTCAAATTTTTAGCATCATTACTCTACAAAAGTATTCGTCAGCACAACTGTTTTCAACACTGATAATAATCAGAAATGTTTCTTGAGCAGCAAATCAGTGATTTCTGAAGGATCATGTGACACTGAAGTAATGATGCTGAAAATTCAGCTATTTTAAATGGTAATAATATTTCACAATTTTACTGTATTTGTTTTGTCAAATAAATGTAGCCTTAGTGAGCAGAAGAGACTTCTTTCAAAAACATTAAAAAATCATAATTATTCCAAACTTTTGGCCGGTACTATAGGTGGGTCATGTTTTTTTATCTTTGACACCCCAGCTGTGTGTTTGATTCATGTTGCGCTATATTTAGTGGCATACAAACCATCACACACACACACGATTGCCGCAGTGAGTCTTTGTGAGATGAGTTTGTGTGCTACTGTGCATGTGTGTGTGTGTGTGTGTGTTGTGCTTTGAGCTTTTGTCCGCTGGATCAGACTGTGTATTGAGTTTATGAACTACACAACCTGTCAAAAGTTTGGATACACCTGCCAGCTGTTCATTAATAAAGACAGATGGAAGTCTGGGAATGATGATGTGATCATAACATGTCATTATTTCTTATATTAGAGCTTCTTTTTTGTTTAGATAGTCCTTCACTATCCACTACAAATCACGCAAATTCATATGTAAGCACATTTTTTTTATTGGTCAATAATACAAATTTCTGCCAAACATGAATTCCTTCAAGTGTGTCCAAACTTGTGTCTGGTAGCGTGTTTGCGTTGAGACTGATCGCCGTCTAATCCAGCTAACTCTCTCGACGGGCTTCAAAAACACAATACACACAACTGTTAATTTACGGAGGTTATCATATAACAGCGTAAAATAACATCTATACGTGTGTGTCAGTGTGATTCCTTCTCCAGTATGGCAGCCAAGACTAATTTCTGCTGTTTTATTGAGGTTGGTGTGTGTTTGTTTCAGGTGCAAGAAATGATTTACACGACTGGTCAAAAGTTTGGAATAATGAGGAGTTTGAATGCTTTTGAAAGAAGTCTCTTCTGCTCAGCAGGGCTGCATTTATTTGATCAAAAATACAGTAGAAACAATGAAATATTATTTACATTTAAAATAATTGTTCTATTTGAATGTACTGTAAAAAATGTAATTAATTACTGTTATGCAAACTCAAATTTTTAGCATCATTACTCTACAAAAGTATTCGTCAGCACAACTGTTTTCAACACTGATAATAATCAGAAATGTTTCTTGAGCAGCAAATCAGTGATTTCTGAAGGATCATGTGACACTGAAGTAATGATGCTGAAAATTCAGCTATTTTAAATGGTAATAATATTTCACAATTTTACTGTATTTGTTTTGTCAAATAAATGTAGCCTTAGTGAGCAGAAGAGACTTCTTTCAAAAACATTAAAAAATCATAATTATTCCAAACTTTTGGCCGGTACTATAGGTGGGTCATGTTTTTTTATCTTTGACACCCCAGCTGTGTGTTTGATTCATGTTGCGCTATATTTAGTGGCATACAAACCATCACACACACACACACACACACACACAAACGCATGCATTCACAAATCAAGAGCACACAACACGGATGATGTATTAAACTACATGCATGTTACATGGAGAAACATTTCTGCTTTTCTGTCCTTAACCCACCGAACACACACACACGCACACACACACACACACACACTCTTTCTCTCTCTCTCTCTCTCACACACACACACACACACACTCGCATTACCGCTTAATCTGTTTGTGATTGTGCAGGCTAAGCCAGAACATTGTCTTTATGTGTTTCCCATAATCTATGCATTGTAGAGATGATCTCTGACTCTCATTCCTGTCAACCGCTGGAACAAAAGTTCAGTGACCCTTTCAATTCAGCCTGCTGTTCCTGCTGTACCTTCTTTCACCTGATGGTGGCAGTATATCACAGCTGTGTGCTGCTGCCACATGACACACTGTTGTATTTTGGCAGGAACTATGGTTACCATGGTGAAATTGGAATTTTTGAGAAGTTATGGCGATACGGCTCATTTAAAAAAAAGTTTTGTTACTTGAAAGAAAATAAAATTTAGAAAAGGAGACTTATAAACTTAAAAAATAAATAAAAAATAAATAAACTAAAGCTAAATAAAAAAAGAAAAGACTAAATAAAAAAAGAAAAGACAACAAAAATAATTAAAAAAAATAATAAAA
>NW_015640467.1:1060682-1071437 GCF_001515625.1 Sinocyclocheilus rhinocerous
CACGCACACACACACACTCACTCACACACACACACACACTCTTTCTCTCTCTCTCTCTCTCTCTCTCTCTCTCTCACACACACACACACACACACACTCGCATTACCGCTTAATCTGTTTGTGATTGTGCAGGCTAAGCCAGAACATTGTCTTTATGTGTTTCCCATAATCTATGCATTGTAGAGATGATCTCTGACTCTCATTCCTGTCAACCGCTGGAACAAAAGTTCAGTGACCCTTTCAATTCAGCCTGCTGTTCCTGCTGTACCTTCTTTCACCTGATGGTGGCAGTATATCACAGCTGTGTGCTGCTGCCACATGACACACTGTTGTATTTTGGCAGGAACTATGGTTACCATGGTGAAATTGGAATTTTTGAGAAGTTATGGCGATACGGCTCATTTAAAAAAAAGTTTTGTTACTTGAAAGAAAATAAAATTTAGAAAAGGAGACTTATAAACTTAAAAAATAAATAAAAAATAAATAAACTAAAGCTAAATAAAAAAAGAAAAGACTAAATAAAAAAAGAAAAGACAACAAAAATAATTAAAAAAAATAATAAAATAACAAAAAAAAAAAAAAAATTTACTTAAACTTTAACTAAAATTAAAGTGAAAAAAGATTTTAAAAAAGGGAAACTTATGAACTAAACAAAATTTAAAACTATATAAACTAAAACTAATTTAAAAAAAGAAAAAGAAAAAAAATTACAAAAGCACAACAAAATTACTCAAACTTTAACTAAAATTTGTGAAAGCAGAAAATATAAAAATAAAATCTAATTCAAAATATTTATCAAAGATACTTAAATAACACTGCTTGTGTCCACTTGTGTCTGTATCCTTATTTACTCTTTTTCTGATGGCAGCGTCCTCTTACTGCAAGTGTAAAACATTCTCTCTGTTCAGAAGCCGTGAGTCTTTGATAAAATATTCATCAGATAATCTTCAGTCTGTCCTCTGAACCGTTTATTCAGCCGCGCAGGGTTTGATAATTAATTTAGGCCAAGGAAATGCAACACTCATCAATAATCAATGATTAATGTTATGCATTCTCTTTCATTGGCATCTCAGAGATCAGAACATCACTCGTAACGCATGCCACATGTTCGGATGATATTAACACTGTCAGGATGGACAGCAGTAAACTGCTCTCATATTATTTGAGAATCATATTTTCCTTGATCGTTTGGAGATAAAAGTGCTTGATGTTTTATGTAACCTTCAGAACTCACAGTGAGGTAATAAAGAGGAAACAGGGCTAATATTATTCATAAACAGCAGCAGAACTAGCGATTAAAGTGAAATGTGGTAAAGTCTTGAAAAATCATCTTAAATTATTATTATTATTACATTAAAAACGGACCTCACGTGGGGAAATAACTCAGTTAAAAGATTAAAAAGATGTATGGCAGTGTCTAATGGAGAAATGTGTGTCAGCTGAAAGGAATTTGTTTTATTTATTTATTTATTTTTATATGGATAGATATAGAGATGGATGGATGGATGGATATAGATATGGATGGATAGACGGATGGATGGATGGATATAGATATGGATGGATAGACGGATGGATGGATGGATGGATGGATATAGATATGGATGGATGGATGGATGGATAGACGGATGGATGGATGGATGGATATAGATATGGATGGATGATGGATGATGGATAGATGAACGGATGGATGGATAGATGGATAGATATAGATATGGATGGATGATGGATAAACAAAGGGATGGATGGATGGATGGATGGATATAGAGATGGATGAATGGATGGATGAATGAATGAATATAGAGATGGATGAATGGATGGATGAATGAATATATAGATGGATGAATGGATGGATGAATGAATATAGAGATGGATGGATGGATAGACAAACGGATGGATGCATATAGAGATGGATGGATATAGGGATGGGTAGATCCAGATATGGATGGATGGATGCATTGAGAGAGAGATTTTTTTTTAAGTGCAAGTCAGTAAATTTCTCTTTCTGTCATTCCAATTCAAATGATAATTCAACTTCCTGTGTCTTGTGCCAATTCTAATTCACATTCGTGATTTAAAAGGGAATCAATGACTCA
This sequence comes from Sinocyclocheilus rhinocerous, assembly GCF_001515625.1. Lineage (NCBI taxonomy): Eukaryota > Metazoa > Chordata > Actinopteri > Cypriniformes > Cyprinidae > Sinocyclocheilus > Sinocyclocheilus rhinocerous. Next base: position 1,062,776 of record NW_015640467.1, read on the forward strand.
GTGCTGTGTTTTGCTCAATCCTGCTAATATTACACATATAAAATCTGCACATCAGTTATAATAAATATTATGAGGGCTACAAATTTATTGTGTCAACAACCAATTGTGCATTTTAAAATCCTCTGATTTGATTATTAAAATGTGTTATTTGCGGAGCTTAAGAGCGATGAGAGCAGGTGTAATATCATGAATCATAATCCTGCGGCTGGTGTGTGTTAGTGCTGAGTCAATGTGAGCGGCCGCTGTGTGTGTGTGTGTGTGTGATTGATTGAGTGATGTGAAGAGCTGCTGAAGGTCTTCATGATGCCCTTTACACTCTCAGCGCTGCAGGAGAATGTTAAAGCTATTAGCTATATGTCTTCATTTGAATATGCTAAAATCTTTCTGAATGATCGTGGTTTGCAGTCGCAGCACTGCGCCCTCTGCGCCCTCTGACCCGCCCCACCTGAAGCCTCTCCCTGTCACAGGTGACCCATTTTGGCCGCGCGGGGGCCATTAATCTTGATGGGACGGGTGTGGAGGTGGGGGGCGGCTCATTATGGGGTTTAATTGAAATAGGCGCTGTTCTGCACTGCATTGATTCGAACCCGCGCCGCCTTCATCTCTCATATGCCAAAACCTTGAGTCGGACCTGCACGCTTCAGGGCAACGGGACGAGATTCACAGGCTGTGGTGTTTGTGCATTTAAAACAGGATCATTCCTGTTAAGCAGTACTGAATATGCACGTGCTGTAATTTAAAATTGGGATTCTATAATGTAATTACAAATTTATACCAAAAAAACATAATTCATCAATTCTATTGGTAATATGCATCAATGTTTGTGCTGTTGTTTTTCCTCCAATGATGTCACTTCCTGATAATGAAAAGTGGTATTGAAAAGTGGTTTATATGTATGTATGTGTATATATATATACAGTGGGTACGGAAAGTATTCAGACCCCCTTAAATTTTTCACTCTTTGCACATTAGTTTTCCATTGTAGAACTAGACAAATATTATGATAAACTAACTGATATGATCTTTAAAAAATTTTCATTATTTTATGTATTAGCAATTTAGCTAGTTTATAAAATATGAATTAAATCAGTAATTCCAAGAAAACATGTTTTGATAAAAGAAACAAAAAAATAAGAAACAACTGGGATATTTCCAATTAAATTGTTAGTTATTAATTATAGAATTAAGACTTATAGTAACATAGTAACTGATATTATCTTTAAATATATATATATATATATATATGTATATGTGTGTGTGTGTGTAATGTTTATGTATTTAATAGTTTCCGGTTTATGAAATATCATTTAAATTGATTCAAAAAAATGTTTTAATAAAAGAAAAAAAATGAAACAACTGGGATATTTCTGGTTAAATTGGTATAGTTTAGTAATATATCAATATCAATTTCCAGTTTATAAAATATCATTTAAATCAATGAAGAAAAAAAAGAAGAACAAATGAAGAAACAGCTGGGATTGCCAATTAAATTGTTTTTCATCGAAGTAAGACAAATTTTGTGATAAGCTAACTAATATGATTTAAAAAAAAATAGGATTCATATTTTACTAAATATATGAAGAAACAAGGATATTTCTGATGAACTTGATAGTTGTTTTTATTGTAAACGACAAACATGGTGATTAACTGATATGATCTTTAAACATGTTTAATATTTTATTTGTTTTAATGTACTGCATAGCAGAAATGATCTGAATCTTGATGCTTGACCGAACTGAATCTTTTATTCAAATTGTATTCATTTGAAAACGGTTTCCTGCTCATAAACACAGATTCTAACTAACTGGATTTGGAATTTTAGCATGTGCAAGTGATGATTTTTTAAGTCTCCCCCGTGTGTGGCCGTGGTTTTGCTCGGTCTCTGGTCTTCAGGCAGGCCGAATCTTCCCAGGCCAGTCCATCACGGCAGGACGGGGGTGTGGCGATCACACAGATCATCTCCAGTGAACCCGAGGACGCTCAAGTTCTCAGTCACTGCCAGCGAAGGTTGGTTGTTCGGGTTGATTGTTTAATTTTGCTCATGTAACAGTCCTAGAAGTCTGTACAGACGTGCGCTGGGTGAGAGAGAGTTAGAAACGTCAGTGGGGAATAAAATAGGGCTACATTTACATTGATTCACCGTGATTTAATTGGATCATGAGGTGGTGAAACTAGGTTTTGGAAAAATATGATCGTGAACGCTGAGATCAGCAGTTTGCCGTCCGTCAGATGCTCGTTCTCTGGAGTGTTTTAGGATGTTGTGCGCTCAGTTTTAGGACACGACTCTGGGACTGATACCAAATCTGACAGAGGAGCTTCTTCCTGACTGCGTTCGGTCATTTTCCCTTAGTAGTTCATTAAATTACCCTTTAATACCAGCACTGACCTGCTCTGTGTGGACGATTTCTTTATTGATTTCTGTTGTATTTTAGTTGTTAATTAGATTCAGCCTTACTTTATTAAAATGTGCATTCATGCAAATGAAATAAAGGGGTTTTTGAAGGTGAAGTGTGTCATGTCTGCTCCATTAGTGGCACCACACCAATGTTATTTTAGTCTTATTTATATTCTATAATAGAATCTATTAATATTTTGAATTTGCTTTTATATTTTCATTTTTTTGGTTTAAAAAAACGTTTTTTTATATATATAATTCTAAATAAATTGTATTTATTTAATTTGCTTTTCATCTGATATTTCGATTTTATTTCAGCTTTATTTCATTTAAAAAAAAAGTTTTAATGGTCTTAGTTTTAGTTTACAATAACAACACAGAATTGCAAAAATAATGACTGTTTTAAAATTAGTTTCAGACTATCGTTTGCCATTGGTCTGACTAACACATAGTCCCGCCCCCAAACCCACACCATTGGTTGAACTGATTTTGTCACTCAAACAAAACATATTGCAGTTCGGTTTAGTGCCTCTAGTGGTGTAGAAACCTTTAGGTACTTAATAATTATTTAAATGTCGTTCATTTAATTGAGCTTAATTTGTCCTGTGGAAATGACTGGTTCTATATTATATAGAGGATATTTTTGTTAAAACTAAATGCTAAATTTATTTTTTGTAAAAGGAACATTAGAGCAGTACTTTGAGGGATGTAATTTTTTATTTATTATTATTATTATTATTATTATTGTTTTTTCTGAAAATGAGGACAATCATTTGATTGTATTGGACTCTTACGGTATATTTTCCTCACAATATTTAGTTAAAAACCACTGTTCAAGTAAATCAACTAAGACAGTGTTTTTAGTTAAAACAGAACAACATGAAATGTAATAAACAAAAAAAATGTGATTCAAAATCTCAAGACAGAATCTCATGTCTGGCAGCGTCTGATGTCTAAAATGTTTGAGAGGCCATGTTTCATTGTTTGCGCTGATCGACTCGAATCTCTTCCGTCTCAGTGGGAATAAACTCACACACTTCGAGCAGCGAGACTGAACTGTAGGAGTGAGACCCTCCAGACCCTCCGAACGCTTTCCCATCACCTACCGTTCGGTTTAGAGGCTTGGAGTTTGGACCATCTGCCCATTTCGAGGCTCGTACAGATGGAGAAGGTGCTTGAAAGCGATCTGTTTCACGGCCGTGTGGGGAAACCGCTTCTCCTCGGCCAAACGCACGCATGGCTTGGCTTTCTGTCTGGCCGTATGTTATCAGTGTCATCTCGACAGATTGTGAAGACACCAAAGCACATGGCATTCAGACTGAACACACACAAACTAGAACTGACTAGTAGTTCATCATCATGCATTGGCTCTAAAATGGGTTAGTATAGTGATGTTTTTCCCAAATAAGTGGAACCATTAACCAATCTGCCATTATTTAATTTTATTTTGTCTTATTTTTTAATTTAATTTAATTTAATTTTTTATTTAACTTTATTTTTTAATTAAATTTTATTTTTTTCTATTTTTTTATTCTATTCTATTTTATTTGTAAATTTTTATTTTATTTTATTTTTTTATTTTATTTTCCAAAATCATGACACAAAACCAGTTTGCATACAGGACTAAAACACACACACACACACTCTCTCATTAGTGCACACGTGCATGGGTCATGCAAACGCATGTCTGCTGCACAGGGGAGTGATCACACTGACAGCAGCGCTCCGTTCTCCATATGCAAACGGGCCGCAGCCTTTACACATTACTGATAATATTACATGATGTTTTCCATTTATTCTCCACATTCAGCACATGCCGAGTTCCCCAGTGTACAGAGTTCTGCTCCAAATAAAAATATATACTTTGTGTCTCTGTCAGGCTGGTGTAACACACACAAGAACCATTTCCTCATTTCACTCGCCGCCTATTTTTGTCTTCACGTATGTAGAAGTGGGCCGTAGGTGCCATCGGAGGAACATGATGCTATTATTTTCAGTTATGCACAAACAGCATTTGTAGTTGGAATAATAAATCATGTTACGGCTGCTGGCCTGTATTCTCCGCCATCGCTCATGATGTCTGTGAACGGCTGCAGGTCTCACCCGCCGAGGCTTCAGATACTGTATGTGATTCTACACAGAACACAAATAGAATTGCTAGAAAATAAACAGGTGTGGTTTTCTATCAGCACTGCAGGACGAGTCAATGAGCTCCACGCTCCAGACTGCAGACGTCTGTTCATGGAGGATCATGTTAGTGCACCCAAAAATGTCCCTCTCATGTTCCACACCTGTATGACTCTATTCTGTTTGCAGAACACAAAGACGTTTGGAAGAACAACTTTCATTGTATGGACAAAAACACTGACATTTTTCAAAATATCTTTTTTTGTGTTCCTCAGAAGAAAGTAAGTGAGGTTTGGGACGACATGAGCAGGAGTAAAAGATGACCATTTTTGAGTGAAAAATCCTTAAAAAATAAATAGCCAATTAGTGAGAAAAGAAAATCTTAAAAATACATTATTAGTTTTGACATGAATAGGAAAAAAGACAAATAACTGCATTATTAATTTTGACTAAAAAATAGCCAAATAATGACAAAACAACATAAATAATTGCATTATTATTTTTGACTAATAAATAGACAAATAATGATGAAAAAGCATAAATAATTGCATTATTAATTTTGACTAATAAATAACCAAATAGTGACTAAAAACATAAATAACTGCATTATTAATTTTGACTAATAAATAACCAAATAGTGACTAAAAACATAAATAACTGCATTATTAATTTTGACTAATAAATAGCCAAATAATGACAAAACAACATAAATAATTGCATTATTATTTTTGACTAATAAATAGACAAATAATGATGAAAAAGCATAAATAATTGCATTATTATTTTTGACTAATAAATAGACAAATAATGATGAAAAAGCATAAATAATTGCATTATTAATTTTGACTAATAAATAACCAAATAGTGACTAAAAACATAAATCATTGCATTAATAATTCTGAGTAACAAATAGCCAAATAATGACCAAAAACCATAAATAACTGCATTATTAATTTTGACTAATAAATAGCCAAATAGTGACAAAAACAGACAGTTGCATTATTAATTTTTTACTAATAAATAGCCAAATAATGACCAAAAACCATAAATAACGGTATTATTAATTTTGACTAATAAATAACCAAATAGTGATAAAAATACACAAAATTTGTCAAAATTAATAATGCAAATATTGTCATTTTCACGAATTTTGTGTATTTATTCTACGATGGCTAAAACAAATTTGAACCGTTAGACATTTCTTTAAAAGTTCAGTGCTGTTAATTAACACAGCAATCCAAACACTTTATTTTGCAACAGCACTGTTTTCAGTTGTTTGACAAAAATATGATTCTATTAATAGTTTAATGAATTAATGTTGTATGAATTAGAGCATTCTGGGAAATGAAGTGTTCTTTTATCATGATCCATAAGGTGAAAGGAAAAGTTTAGATTTTAATTGTACTTACTTGATCCTAAATCAAATATTATTACAATTCTGCGTGCTTGTTTGTTTTAGGAATTAAATTTAATTGCAATCCGAATTCAGTTGAATGAAGTGCAGCTCTGGGAGTCGTGTAGAGGTGAAAGGTGAAATAGAGAGCGTCAGTAATCGCACATTCTCACCTTCCCTCTATTAAATTGAATTTGACTCCATCATATGTGTTGAAGTTCACTGGGCTGCATTTACTGGTGTTTGTTCGTCCTCACAGTTCAGAGCTTTTATTACGCGAGTCGACCTCTATTAGCCGCGCTGACCTGCAGAAAAGCGCTGCAGTATTGATAGAGCCGCTGGTCAGAGAAACACGGCTGCTTCCTCGACTGGAAGGAGGTTTTGTCACTAATATCCCGTCGAAGCCTTATTGGAGCTGTCACTCGTGTTCGCTCGCTGTCCTTGTAATTTTCAGCCGTCACGTCTGCTTGTTTGCTACAAGGGTTATTAGATCCATTAATCGAGCATTATGAAGCGTGTCTGAGGCTTTATTTGTCTTTGGTGGCATCATGTCATCCTTCAGGATTCATCATGCTGCTGGATGTGCCTTCAGTGCGATTGTGCTGTTATTGATCCTGAACAGCAATAAACACCATGAAACTGGTTATGATGTCTGATTAGCCATATCATCTTTGAACTGAACCATTTGCGAAGTGTTTGTGAATCATTTCACCAGAACAGGGAACTTTACGAGTAAATGAGAGAAAAAAGGTTTGTGTGTTTAATATATATATATATGAAGAGTTTGGTTCCAAAACGCTATAAATCAATTTTTATTAATTTGAGTAAAAATGTGTTTTCTTTACCAAGAAAGTGACAAGATGAAAACCACTATTTTCTGTTTCAAACTTTCACATAGCATCTTTAGGTTATAATAACATTAAAAATTCAAATCCAGATTTTGATTTTCAAAGATTTATTATAAAATTTTATTATTTTTTGACACGTTTTTTGTTTTTCCAAAATGCAATAAATCCACTGAATCTATATAAAAGTTATTTTTCATATTGAAACTGTTGAAAATACACAACATAGTAAGTTGATCCACAGCCTCTGAACTTGGTCAATACTAATCTTATTAATAGCTTACGTTTCTTCCCCACCGCAGAAACCACCACAGGTTCATTACTTTATTTTGCTATCCTCACTTACATAAATGAACTATAGTGTCCTGCACCCACTAGTAAAAAAATATCAACAATTATATCTGATGTCTGAATAACTTTTGGTTTGACTGTATATATAATATTTATATTAAGCATCCGAACAAACAAACTCACCAAAATGAGTCAATTAAAAACTTAATTTAAAATGGAAAATATTGTGTTATTTAATTAAAAAAAAAAACTCTCTCTCTCTCTCTCTCTCTCTATATATATATATATTATTATTATTATTTAAATTTAAATGAAGCATCCGAACAAACTCACTAAAATTAGTCAATTAAGAACTTAATTATGCATCTGTGAACACTTTTGACTGATGATTCAAATGAATAATTTTTTTTCTTTCAGACTGCTTATATAAATCAGATTTCTTATTGCTGCTACTATGGTTAGGTGAGCTGATTTAAGTTTATGATTACTGGCTAATATTGCAGCTAATCTAACTTCATTTGATTTAATAGTACGGGGAAACAATTACATGCCTAATTGAGCCACTGAACATTCATCCAGTTTTCAATTTCCTCTTTTATGATTTGCATTAGTGCTCGTCCTTTCATAACCCATCTGAGATCTGGACACTGTGGATTTGCTCTGGTCTTGTTATCAGACGCGTGCAGCAGATATCAGGCATCTGTTAGCCGACCGGCGGTGTGTTTGCATTGGGCTGCACTAATAATCTCTCCAGAGACGCTGTGCCAGTGATCCCCAGCTCCGCTTTAACTGCAGACTCATGGAGAACGAGGTGAAGGACGCGCCGGCCGCGTGCCAGCAGCGCAGGGACTTTAGAGGAGACACTAAACTCTCCCTGACGCAAGTGAAACGCTCTGCACTTTCAGTTAAAGAGCGTTCGCGTCAAACCCTTCAGCAGCCTCAGCGTGAAGCCAGCGCTGCCTTTGAGAAGCGTCATGAAAGGTTATTCACAGCTGCAGTGATGGATCGCGCCGGCCGACTCTGTGTTCACCGCTTCACCATCCAAAGAGTCAGACTAAGTGCTTTAGAAGACTGAGTTACAGAGAATATCACAGATGGCTTGAATAATAAAATGAACTGTTTTAAACAGTCAATGTACCAATAACCTGAAAACTTCAGTGTTGGGAAGGTACTTTGGAATTATAGTTTGTTCAGCTACCAGCTCATAACTTAAAAAAAAGTAGTTAGGCTAATCAAATATATATATACTGTATATATATATATATATTTTTTTTTTTATTTAATTGAACTTATTTAATTCATGTTTTATATCATATTTAAATACTTTAATAAACTAATTTAATAAGTATACATTTATTTTTATAAATTAATACTTTAAAATAAATATTTTTATTATATTAAAAAAAAAAAATTCACATAACAAAAAAAGCACAATATATCATGTGGATTTTATTTATTTTATATATGAATTATATGTAAATAATCAAATACTATGTGTTTGTGTATGTATATGTGTTTGTGTGTATATATATATATATATTATCTGATTATTTTCAATTTCACAAAAACAAATCACAGTACACCACAGGGATTTCTGATCAGGTTTTTTTT
>NW_015640467.1:1071643-1074895 GCF_001515625.1 Sinocyclocheilus rhinocerous
TTTCTTCACTGTTTACATGAAATAGAACATTATTTGAAAATTTTATAAATTATTTGAAACTTAATAGTGCTGCTATTTTTTAGCATCACATTTACTGTCGGGTTAGTGCACTGAACACAAGAAGACGGCTTTTCAGATTCTGCATGATTTCCATCAACCGGTGGATGATAAAACGGGTCAAACACAGGTGCTGTTGAGCTAAGCAGACACAAGTGTAACTGCGTGTTGTGCAGAAATGTCCGTGTTTGGGAAAACATACCCTTTCCGTCTTATGGGGAGTTTTTTCAGGCTGGTCCCTGGAGACGCGGGTCTCGAAGTAAGTGGGCTAATTTGAGCGGTGTGATGAATGTGATGTTTGTTCATTAACCGAGAGCCGTGTGAAGCGATACGTGATGAATCACGCCTCCACTGTCCTCCCTGCGCTAATGAGAGTCTGAGCCATACAGGACAGAAGCGACATGACGACAGCATTCTCATTTAGAGTCAACTATCTCTTTAACTCGGGCCAGTTTTTCAGTGTTACCCCTCATCTTCCCCCCAGCATTGACCTCTGTTCCTGTCCGCTCTCGTCCTGATGAGATGGAAACCATCCATCACTGATCTCCGTGTTATCATCGCTGAACCTCATTTTCTGCTTACCATCATGACTTTGGCAGCATAAAGAATGACAGATCCGTCCTTCTCTCACCTTCAACCGCGGCTGCATCACTATTCCTAATATTTTCCGGCTCTTTGACACGTTTAAGATGGATTTGGCCGGTCAGCATTATGCGTCTGGACTGACTGTGGCAGTTTCTCAACTAAAAGCCCGCGCTGGATCTCTCTTTAGAGACAGATAAGGTCCATGAATGATTTCCGTCAACACGGCTTTGATTTTATCTTTAGCTTTCGGCTGTAAAGTAATTTTTCATAAGCTATTCGTTAAACCTCTGAAAAGACTCTTACTGGGAGCTTTTCAAAGACACGTCACTCTTTAAGACATTTAAGAAGATAGGAAGAAGAGTTGAGCGATTATTCGTTATTATTATATTCAGAACTAAGCAACATGGTGAATATCACAGTAGTTTTAATGCACTTTTATGTGCTAAGCTATATTTGAATTGTGTCTCATTTTAACATCAGAAAACACTGTGCTAGAGTTCATTTCTGTGAATCAGTTCAAACTGTGCATTTCAATGAAGCGATTCGAACCTCTGACTCAGTGATTCATTTGTGTCGTCATTTATAAATATTCACTTAAGTTTCACGTTCCATTTTTCTTATATAAAAATTTAATAATAACATGCCTTGATCATTTTAAACCAGATTTTTGCTGTGTATGTTAGTTTTTAATCTACTTAGCCACTTTTCTTACGCCATTTAAGAGCAAATACATACATTTTAAGATATATATATTTAAAAAAACATATAATGTTTAAATAGTCATAAAATATTAAAATAATTAAAATATTATTTTATAATTAATTTTATTACATTTACGTATTTATTTTATTAAACTCTAATGTATTAAAGTAAAGTATTTGCAGTGATTTGCATAATAAAAATAATTATGTTTTCCAAACTATTTTCACTTTTTCAACATTTTCGTATTGATATTAGAAAAATGGCAATATTTTAGAGTGGAAACATTGAAATAAATTAAACAAGTCATTGACATGCATTTATATTTTAATAAATATAATATTAATGTTTTTTTATGTTTTATTTGTTCATGTTTTTTTACTTTCAAATATATTAATAGATATAAAAAGTCTATTTTTTACATTTAGATATTTTCTAAATTTCCTACATGTTGTCAAAAAACACCTTAGAGTGATGATACAAACATTGAAATAAATGAAATAAAAAAGTTAGTCATGTCAAAATTAGCGCCTTAATGCAGGCGATTCATTTTTTCAGTTTAATGCATTAAAAATGTTTAACGCAGTTAACGCAGGGGCGGGGCTGGGGTTGGCCACCACTCACAACTTCTGCTAATGTCACTTTTTCTCTTGACAAGAAGTGCATTTATTCAGTCGCAGAACGACTGAGAACGGGAGACGTTTCAGACGCGCGCTCCTCCTCACTTCAGCGCGAGGCGCGAGTCACACGAGTGCGGAAACGGTACTGTACTCGCAGCGCGTGCTTTTCAATTACACGCACAAAGGCGCCGGCGCGCTGTAGCCTGTATCCTTTCACATCAAACAGGTTTTGGATTATGTTGACATATAGTTTTTAACGGCAGTCGTTGCCAAACACAATGTGGATCTCATTTGTGTGGATCCCTCATAAGAGTGAGTGTGGAATCACGCTGTAAACCCAGAACTAAAGCACCTGGTTTTACAAAAGACGTGTCAGCAGTGTGTGAAGATGCATGAGGGAAGTGCTGGCTGTGCAGAGATGCTACCGCAGCACTCCAGCTGTAAGTGGGGCAGAGAGCAGCCGTGTTTGGAGTAATGGTGTCGTTTGTTATCCCGCCCGAGCTCGGAGGAAACGCAGGCAACGATTCTTTTGCCTGATGACAAACAATGCGAAACCGGAGCTTTTACTCTTCACGGCTGGAAGCTCCGGGACTGTGGATCGATTTCGACTTCAGGAGTCAGTGCAAATCTGTGTGTTTTCAACCTAATGAGGAGAGAATGAAAGCGCCGCGAGTCATTCGAGGACGTCATTCAGATCAATGAAGAAATATTCACTGCAAGGTGCCATAAAAATCATAAAAGATTAATTATCGACACAGAAATTGCGGCCCCGGAGGGTTTCTCAGCTTTCATTTGAAACACCTGATGTCCTTGTGACTTAATGGGCTTTTGTCTGTATCATGATGATTAAACAGCTGTTTTAAAGACATAGTTCACCCAAAATTAAAATCCTGTCATCATTATGTTGTTCCAAACCTCTATGAGTTGCTTTGACAATGGGTCAAAGACGTGACGGTCCATGTCTGCATCAAATTAAACTTGCAAAAGTGATTTTAAATACATAAATAATAATAATATTACTAATAATAATACTAATTATAATGCATAATATATAAATATAAAATATATAAATATATGCATAGTAATTATAATATTATTAATAAGTAATAATAATATTAAATGCAAGTGAAGTGTCTACTTTAGTGTTTCAAATAACTTTTGTGGAAATAAAATGTCAAAATATGGATAAAATAATGTTCCATCATCATTCAGCGTAACCGATATATTTATGTAAAAATAGAAACAACATACTTATTCAGATTTTATATATATATATATATATATATATATT
>NW_015640467.1:1074916-1076264 GCF_001515625.1 Sinocyclocheilus rhinocerous
GTGCTGTGTGTACATTAATGAGGAAAAAAAATTAACTTAAATGATTTTAGCAAATGGCTGCAATATAACAAAGAGTGAAAAATTTAAGGGGGTCTGAATACTTTCCGTACCCACTGTATATTATATACTTTTATATTTTGAAATATATTTTGTATATATATACATACATATGGATAGATAGACAGATAGATAGAATATAAAAAAACTGAAATGAAATATAATTAAAATATATTTTAAAATATATTTAATTTAAATGATTAAATTCTTGCTGACAAATGGGTAAAACCTAATATTTTGAAGGATAATGGCAAAGATTGGTAAAGTTTTAAAATGTTACATTCAATGACATTTTAGTGGGTTTCTTCTGTAAATCATTGTTAAAATGTATTATACTCATTATTTTTTGCTCAGAATTATTATTTTTTTAATTAGACATGACACGTTCTAATAAATGGGTAAAAAGTATTGTATGCATTAAATATGTATTATATTTGTAACTCCTTTTCGACCCCAGTGCAAAAGATGATGTTGACAGCAATATTGAGCAAGTGTGAATCCAGACATATTGATTAGGAGCGACGTGATTTCCAGTGTGTTTACAGCTGTGTTTGATGGGAACGGTCCTGATGCTTTGTCCGGAGCGCGTGCCGAATAATGCAGTCAGTTTCCTCTCCTTAAGAACACTGTTAACATTTACTGTCCCTCCAAGCACAGGGAGATCATGAACTGACCTCTCAAGACATTGACTGTACAGATCTACACTGTCTTTCAGCTTGAGGACACGTGAGAGCGTTTAATGAAGCTGTAAATCCTCAAACTCAAACTAGCTGCCGTTTTTATGAGATAATGAAGTTATCATGATTCAGCATTAGCAGCCCAGGTTACACTGGAGAAATTTTCATTCAGAAATTGCACCGAATTAAGCAACATTCTGAAGTATAAAGGCTATAGTATTTTGTAAGTAAATAAATAGTATATTCTTTTAAAACGTACTCCAGCAATCTTTATTTACAACTTTATTACAAGTTTTACTTACGATTTAAATGAAACTGGATATAGCTACACGTAGGAACTTATTTAAACTTTATTATATTAACATTAACCAGCATTAAATTATTTTTTAGATTTTAGACTAATTTACTTACAACAGCAGGCTATATTACTTATATAGTTATTATATTTTGATGAAAGGCGAATGTTTTTTATTTTAATACATAATTTTCTGCTTGAAAAATTTCATTTTGATTTGATGCTGACTTTAACATTTATGCATTTGGTAGACACTTTTATTCAAAGCAACTTCCATTGAATTCAATGTATTTTATTTTATTTTATTTATTTTTTTTAT
>NW_015640467.1:1076346-1079763 GCF_001515625.1 Sinocyclocheilus rhinocerous
TTTACTGTAGGATTTAAATTTTATTTTATTTTATTTTATTACAATTTTTATTTTATTTTTATTCTAGGATAAAAAAAATTATTATTTTTATTTTATTTTATTTTATTTTATTTCTCTGTGTTCTGTTCTATCGTCTGTGTGTGTGTGTGATTCTTCAGTCACGCTGTGAGTTTTGCCGTCTAGGAAAACAAAGCGCTAGCGAGGCTGAGCTTTAGCCTCAGTGAATAAATGGAGACTCATCAGCCGTGAGCTGAGTGCAGCGTTTAGTTCAAAAGGGAGATTCTGGCTGTAGCCAGACGCAGATCAATCATTCCCTGCTTATTTTGATGTGCTGTGATCCTGATCTGATCCATGATTGATGAGCTCTTAGTAAACCTGTGCTGGCTGTAAATACTGAGGAGTTTTATCACAAACTCTCATCTTTTGTTAGACTATCATTAATTGATGTCATTAGAGATGGCTAAAGTTCATCACATGGTGAAGCAATGTTATTTTAATCTAATTTATATCATGTTACATTAATTAGTATTTTAAATGAGCTTTTTGTTTTCTATTTTCAGTTTTCAGTTTAAGTAATTTGTTGTGATTTTGTCATTTTTATTAGTTTTGTTTTTATTTTTATTTTAAGCTTCAATTTATTTTTATTTCAGTTTTAGTTTTAGTAATTTTAGTGTTTGAAGTTAAACGTATTTTATTACTGTTTATCCTTATTTTAGTTGTAATTTTCATTTAAGATTTTGATTCTTTGAGATTCTGATCAACTCATCAAATAAATGTAACCAATTTATATAAACTTGATTTATTGATCATATCATTTTATTTTATCATCATGTATTGTATATCTAAAGGCTGATTCAAAATATTAATAAATAATAAAGAAATATTTAAAAAACAAACTAATACAAATTATTAAATCACTTAACAAAATAACTAAAATTTAAACTGAAATTTAAATAAATAGAAATAGAAATAAATAGAAAATGTAAAACTAAAAGCTAATTAAAATATGAATAGATATTTTTTAAAGAAATTTAAAAACTAATCAAAATTAGTAAATCAAATAACAAAATTACAAAACTGAAAATATAAATCTAAAAGCTCATTCAAAATATTAATAAATACTATAATAGTAAATAATACTGAAATCACCATTTGAATGTCATCTCAAATGACACGTTTTACTTTCTTACATTCACATTCAAAGTGCAATCCTGCGTTCAAATTCAGTTCAAATTCAGCAGCTGACATTCTCAATTTAATTCTGAAAGACACACATTCCTGCTAAACGCACTTGATACTGAAAAAGAAAAAAAAAAGAGAGAAATCTTCCAGATGTCCCACATTCAGCTCTGGTGCTCATGAGAGACTCAGTGTGGGATTATTATTCAAGTTCAGACATACTTGCACTGATATGTAAATATGGGAGGAACTTCCTCTTAATGGTTTGATGTTTATGCGTTATCTGTTTCAGGCGCAGCATCCAATATCATCAAAGAGACGCTTATTCATGAGATTATGACAAAAATGGTCAAAAACACACAAGCAAACGTTAGTCTGTGTGCTGCTCGACCATATACGGTAAAAACAACAACTGATGAGGATGCTGTGAAACATTTTGTTTGATATTCAGTTCAACAGAATATAATATATTTCTGGAATGGCAGCATATGCAGCCAGAGATATATAAATCAGCAGCTGGAGAAGAGCTCATGACTCATGCGCTTGAAGTGTTGAGGACACACTTACTGACTTACACTTGAGTTAGTAGTCTTCTACATGAACATTTACCCTGATAATGTAGCATGAACTTCAACACTGAGGTCCAAAACATAATCTATAGAAATATGAAACCCTGTGACACGAATGCTTCAACACGAGCTTGATTTAATGCAACATAATATTCTCAAATGTGTCAGATTACAATTTATAATGTTTAAAGAGAATCACCGCCTCGAGTCCAGTTTTTATATTCTTTTTTTATTTCAGTTTTAGTTTTAGTAATTTTGTTATGAGATTTTGTCATTTAATTAGATTGTTTTTATATATTTATATATATATTTAAAATATTTAATAATATTTGAATGTTTTATTTATTCAGTGTTCATTTTAATATTAGTTTTAATTTATTAATAATAGAATTGTATCTTCATTTCATGTGTTCATTTTTATTTTCAGTTTTAGTCGTTTTTTTTTTTTTTTTAAGTAATGTTAGTGCTTAAACTTGTTTTATTTCCGGTAGATGCCAAGGCAATTTTTTTTTTTTTTAAGAAATGTTAGTGCTTAAACTTGTTTTATTTCCGGTAGATGCCAAGGCAATTTTTTTTTTTTTTACTTAAATGAAAGGAGAATTAAATTTATCTGAAATTTATTTTATTTATTTTTTTAGATTTAGTGATTTTGGTATGTGATTGTCATTTTATAATTTTTTTATATTTATTTTTAATATTGAATAATATTTTAATTAGTTTTATATTCTCAGTGTTCATTTAAATTTTAGTTTATATTTTAGTAATTTTGCTACGCAATTTTTGTCATTTTTGTTAATTAAAAAAAATATATATATATTTATTATCCTTTTTTTTTACTTCAGTTTGTTTTATTTTTAATTTTTTTAGTAATTGTAGTGCTTAAACTTGTTTCATTTCATTTAGATGCCAAGGCAACATTTGTTGTAACTTTTTTGTTTTTAACTTAAACGAAAGTAGAATTTGAATGATTTGGAATTCAAATCAATTCACCTGTAATGTTTCACTAGAAACGAGTGATGTGGGTGCAGTCAGTGTAGCGCAGCTGCTCCTGTGCATGAGTTATGGAAGCCTTTGACATTCACAGGGTAAACAGGAGTGTTTATTGTTGGGTGTGCTGTGTGTGTGGTTGGGTTGAGGTGTGCTGCTGCTCTTAAATGAGCTGATTGTGTCAGTGTCAGTATGGAGCGAGCCCTCGGGACCGTCGATCTTCCTCACCTCACTGCTGCTTTAACAAGCACTGCAGGAGCTTCTCCCGTCGAGAGTAATGACACCGTCAGGAGCTGAGGAGAATAGAGTTTGTGTTATCAAAATCAATCTCATTTTAATCATATTTTCAAATTAGGTATATTTTAGTAGATATTATAGTTGAGGAATCAGTTGGGGAACCTTGCATCTATCGTTTCTGTCATTCTAGAGGAGCGTTTCAATATATTTAAAAGTCAATAGAGTCATTTCGGCACCATACACCGCATTAATCTGATCTGCAGTCTGTGTTTGAGTGACAGATGAGTTTGGGGCGGGACTTTGTGTTTACTCAACCAATGACAGATGGGGAGGACATTTCTTTGTTTTTGTCAGTTTTTGCAGTTCTGTTTAGAGACTGCTGGCACATCTATCTATCTATCTATCTATCTATCTATCTATCTATCTATCTGTCTGTCTGTCTGTC
>NW_015640467.1:1079842-1098540 GCF_001515625.1 Sinocyclocheilus rhinocerous
TATCTATCTGTCTGTCTGTCTGTCTGTCTGTCTGGCTGTCGTTTTATCTATTGTTCTACCTATCTATCCTTCTATCTATCTATTGTTCTATCTGTTGTTCTATCTATCATTCTATCTATCCTTCTATCTATCTATTGTTCTATCTGTTGTTCTATCTATCATTCTATCTATCCTTCTATCTATCTATTGTTCTATCTGTTGTTCTATCTATCATTCTATCTATCGTTCTATCTATCTATTGTTCTATCTATTGTTCTATCTATCGTTCTATCTATCAGACAGGACCTAGAATATTTGCATCAGTTTACAAAAAAGATTTTTAAATCAGTTGTTTTCTTAGTTTTAGTAGTAATTTTGAAATGTATTATACCCATGTAAATCACTTTTGAAGTAGTATAAATGAACGTGCCTCACGTCAGTTGTGTTCTCACAGCAGACGGGACTCTGGTTTGGGACGGGTTAGTGTGATGGTGTCCCGTGGCTCTCTGTGCGACTGCTGTTTCAGTGTCAGACTCTCAGCTCATCCCGGTGAGCTTGACAGGATCTCTGCTGAGAGCACACTGCCGCTTTGTTCTGCCCGCATGAATTATGGATTTCACAAGTATGAACTGAGACACCCTCCCTCCTTGTGTTTGACTGCAGGTGGACGCTTCAACAAGCCTGACTCGTGTAATTATGCTCCAATTTGAGCAGGATCTCTGGCTCAAACTCATCAGCAGTGATCCAGAGTTTGTGCTGTAATGTTCGTCATTATGATTCATCGTCTTGTGAGAGGATGAGAATTCTGATGAATCGAATTATTCTGATTGTGATTCAGATTCCTTAACAGCAGCATTAAAGAATCTTTTAGTACTTTTGGAAAAAAAGAAATGCAATTACCAGTCAGTTACCAAATTATGGGATAATTTCAGATTTTAATAGAAGAAATCACACATATACAATTCTTTCTAAAAGTGTTTACACAGACCTTTATTAATGATAATAATAATTGTATTACTTAATAAACATATTATTACTTACATGTTCATTTTCAAATGTGACTTAATGAAAATAACTTTTTTGTTATTGTTTACTAAATAAATTAAACTAAATACATTAGATTAATTCAATAATTGCACCAACTGATTCATCAATGTTTTATTGTATGATGTATTGTATGTATTTGTATCTATTATTATTATTATTACATTTCTTTTTTCATTAATTTCAAATTGGACTACATGATTTTTTTTAATACAATAGATTAATAATTTAACTGAGCTTTTTAAAATTATTTTTTGTTTTCTGAATAAGAACACACCCTAATGCTGTGTAAAACAGAATGAACCATATTTAGTAAGCGTTTACTGTGTAGAATGAAAATCCTGTCAGCTAAATCCACAACATGTTTTTCTCACGACTGCAAAATCATCCGAATGCTAATGTGCCGCTTCAAACTTGGACCAGTTTCCTTTCGCTGGCCGTCTGGGGGAATTTCTGCTCGAGTTGTGTTTTTGTGTGGTTTTACTTTTGTATCATGTCTGCAGAAATAACGCTCAAAAATAGACATTTCTCACAGCTCACACATCGAGCTGAGCTCTCCTGTTACGCAACATCTTGCAAGAGCGCTCTGCAGACACACTTCCCAGCCCACCAGAACCACGCGGCTGAATAATCAATCAATATTTATGACTTTACAACCCATATTCAGTGCCAGTGTACTGTTCTACAGTAGAACAAAAGCAATCCAAACACTGCGAGGGAGTTTTCCGAGTGCTGTTGACGTCTGGCTTGTCAGTGTTCTCTGAAACTGTATTGTTTCCAGCGGGAACACTTGGCAGCTGTCTTCATTGTTCTCAAGACGATCTGTGACTTGAAAACTGCAGAAAGAAAAGAGAACAGGGGTTTTCGCAGCAATGCCATAGAAGAACCATTTTGCAATCTATAAAGAACATAAGTTCTTGAAATGACCTTTTTTAGTGTTAAATATGGAGGTCTATTTAAGACATAGTAAAAATAATTTAAAAAGGTAATTTTATCTCACAATTCTGACTTTTTTCTTGCAATTCTGAGAGAAAAAAAAACAGATTTGCGAAAGTGTATTGATTAGGGCTGTCAATAGATTAAATTTTTTATCTGATTAATCACACCGTTTTTCTGTGATTAATCGCGATTAATCGCACACAAGGAGCTCATATAAGCACATATGAAAGAAAAAAATGCTAAAAAAATATCTGAATTGTATAGTTATGTGTACAGTGCAACAGCAAAGAGCTTTTTTACATTTTAGAGAACACACCAAAGAGCCAAATGGTATAAGTAGCCCATATAAGCACATATGAAAGAAAAAAAATGCTTAGAAAATATCTGAATTGTATAGTTATGTGTACAGTGCAATAGCAAAGAGCTTTTTTACATTTTAGAGAAGCCAAGTTGCGATACGGACTCGCGCGTGCTTACTGTACGACTCCTGTAAACTTCCCTTTATATTAGCGCCGTTTTGGACGGATTGTTTGAATGTATTCGCTTACTGGATCATTGGACTGAAAACTTTCCCGGAGTTTAGCAGCTTAAAATGATCTGATCGCAAGCAGAGAAGCAAAATTGGGTTAAAAGGTTAGAATAGAAATTGTGCATCAGTAATTTAGCTTTAATTGCGTTAAATGATTTTAACGCGTTAAGGATTGTAAAATTAATCGCATGCGTTAACGTGTTAACGTTGACAGCCTTAGTATTGATATAAACTTGCAATTCTGAGTAGAAAAGTCAGAATTGTGAGATAAATTCGTAATTGTGAGAAAAAGTTGAGCGTGTTTCTGCTATGGAAATTTATAGAAAGAAAGAAAGAGAAAAAGAAAGAAAAATGGTAATAGTGACTTTTTTATCTTACAATTCAGGCTTTTTTCTCGCAATTATGATTTTATATTTCTTGACTTATAAGACTTTTCTTGTCAGAACTGCTAGTTTATCAATAACATCGAAATTATTTGCAACTTTTGATCTCACAAAACATTTTTCTTGCAATTTTGAGAAAAAAAAATCTGATTTGTAAGATATAAACACGGAATTTCAAGAAAAAAACTGAATATATGAAATATAAATCGCAATTGTGAGAAGAAAAGTTAAGCTTGTTTCCACCACAAAAAAAGGATAATTGCATATAAATTAGATATAAATTTGCAATTGCGAGGAAAAAAGTCAAGATTCTTTCCTCCACAGAATAAAAATATGTAAATAAAAATGTAATTGCAATTATTATTTTTTTTATCTGAGTTTTTATCTCACAACTCAGACTTTTCCTCTAGAAAAATGCAAGTATATCTTGTGATTTTGACTTCCTTTCCTCAGAATTGCACAATTATGAATTTATATCTTACAATTTGAACTTTTCTTCTCAGAATTGCAAGAAAAAGGTCATAAAATGTTGCGATTACCTTTTTTTTCTATTCTGTGGCAGAAATAAGCTTCCATAGTTAAGAGCATTTTAATAATCTAAAGAACCTTTTGGTCCAAAGGAAAGGTTCAATGATTGTTATTGGATCCACTGATGCCAGTAAGAACATTTATTTTTAATAGTGTAGTGTTGTAATTTAGCTTTACACATCATTTGAGGACAGACCAAATGAAACGAGCGTCCCGGGTGGCATTAGATCTCGAAGTCTCATTAAGCGTGAAGCAGGTGAGCGAATGCATGTGCGATGCAATGAGAGGGGTTTCCTCACAGAACGAATGGTGTCGTACAGCTGTGCTGAGATCAGACCGCCAGAACCAATTACAGCTGATCAAGTGTGAGGGGAGGGGAAACACATCGGGAGGGAAGACCGAGCGAGAGCGAGAGATTAGGGAGCAGAAGGAGGAAGGTGAGGAGAGATCAGGACAGCCTGTGGAGCCGCGCTCACATCAAGACCAACTCACTCGCTCAGTGACAGTCGAGCCAAGCCAGTGTTATTTTAAAACAGGAGAGTGTGTGAAACACGAGGGGAGGGAACTTCAGACTTTGGAGAGCGAGCCAGACGAAACCCGGCACAGTTTGACTGTGGCAGCACTCGAGGGAAAAGCAGCGGCGCTCCAGCTGCTCCCGAATGCCTGTCTGCGCCGGCCCGAACAGAGCGGGACTCAGAGAGCGGACGGTGTGCGGAAGGAGCGCACCGTGGTCGTGGCCGTGCTGGCGTGGGATGGGCGGAACGATGCCCGCTGTTCGGGGGGAAGCGAGCAGATGATGAGCGAGATGTCGTTCAGCGGGAACTTGTGGTTTACTAAATAAATGTGAATAATTCAACATTTTTATTACTTTTAATTATATAATAATAATAATAATTTTAATTTTTTACTTTTTTGTTGCTTTTAAAGTGGACTTGATGACAATAACTTGCTTTATGCAGTACGCTTTATGCGGTGTGTCAAAGCAGCTTCATAGAAATAAAAAGGAAACTAACCTGGTTAATCATCAAGAATTCATCAGTTACGAAACAAGTTCAGTTTCAGCTGTAAAGCAGCTCTAACAAGACAATTTAGTTAAGTGTTGATTTAGTACAGGTCAATAACAGTGTCAACATTTTTATTACTATTATTATTATTATTATTTTAAACATTTTTGTTTATTTCAAATTGGACTTAATTAAAAGAACTTGTGGTTTACTAAATAAATGTGAATAATTCAACATTTTTATTACTTTTAATTATATAATAATAATCATAATTTTAATTTTTTACTTTTTTGTTGCTTTTAAAGTGGACTTGATGACAATAACTTCAAAGTTTATTAATAATCCAATGGTTTTATTAATATTTTTTTATTAATTATTATTATTTTTATTTTTATATTTTTAATTTTTTACTTTTTCATTCAATATTGGACGACAAAAATAACTTGTTGTTTACTAAAAAGTTAGAATAATTCAAAGTTTTTATTATTATTATTATTATTATTATTATTAATACGTTTTTTGTTCATTTCAAATTGGACTTTATGAAAACAATGTGTGGTTTACCAAATAAATGTGAATAATTCAAAATTTGTATTACTTTTAATTATATAATAATAATAATCATTTTAATTTTTTACTTTTTTTGTTCTTTTTAAAGTGGACTTGATGATGATAACTTCAAAGGTTATTAATATTTTTTGTCAATTATTATAATTTTTTTATTTCATTTTTTTACTTTTTCATTTAAAATTGGACGACGAAAATAGCTTGTTGTTTACTAAAAAGTTAGAATAATTCAAAGTTTTTGTTATTATTATCATTATTAATATTATTATTATTAATATGTTTTTTTGTTCACTTTAAATTGGACTTGATGACAACCATGTGTGGTTTACCAAATAAATTAGGGTAAAAATCAATAATCATTCCAACTCTTTCATAATCATAATTGCTTGGATTTGCTTAAAAGAACTGATTCATAAAACTCATTTGTTGGGTATCGGACTACACTGATCGTGCAGTGTGTTTCGCTATGAGTATTTAGGTACAGTTAATAGTAGTTTTGTACAGTCTTAATGATGTAGAATTCATCAATTATGCAACAGATTCACTTTCAGCTGTAAAGCAGTTGATTTAATTCAGTTAGTGTCATTATCCAGCTCAGTTCAGTTCAGATTGTGTACTCATCCAATAGTGTCAGTCAGTGCAGCTGAATGGATAATATTACTGAGTATTAGGTTCATGAGGAGGTGAGTGCATTGTGAGATTTGTTCCTGAAAATGCTCATCCCGTAACATGTTTAGGTTGAAATTCCCCAATCCCCCGGTGGAAATCACTTTTAGATGGTGCTCTTATTGCAGCACATGCTTTATTTCTCCTGAGAGCTCTTCTCAAACTCTGAAGTCGCCCGGAGCGCCTCGCTTCGGGGAATGCTGCTGATTTTTGTTGGTGATTTTTCTGGTGAGATTCACGCTAGCCCAAAACACATTACGGGCCCGTCCCGCTATGTTCTGTCACATTACAGAGTGTGATCGCTGTGTTTAACGCCTCACGGCAACTATTAGGAGAGAATGGGATTCATTGAGCAGTTCATTTTCTGGTGAACAGTGATGTATTACGTTCCTACAGATGTTGTTTCTCTTTCTAATTCTGTTTTTTATCTTGTATGTTGTTTTTTAATGCGTCATAATCTTGGCCAAGCGCTCGGTTTGGACTAAACGTTGACCATAACTGGTCATATTGAGGGAATCGGATGAATTATTGTGGTCAAAACAAATTGGCTGTTTTTTTTCCCCTCAAGCAGCCTTTCCTCTCTCATAGGAAATTACATTGACTGTTTTTATCGAGGTTTTTGGCCTCGCCAACAATAATTGACTGGAGAAGGTGAGAGGAGAGTTTGGAGTCAGAGAGAGAGAGAGACGACTGCCATCCATCACTTTTACAAACAATGCCCTTGAATTCACCAATCAGTGACTGTGAACAAACACATCAGCACGGTTTTCCCACCTGCTCTGTAAACTGTGTCCTCCATCGCCTCTGTAACGCTTCAAACCCCTCAGGACCCGCTGACTTACAGAGACCACCGAGAACAGATCGAGACAGTGAGAGAAAGACAGCAACAGTAAAGATCAGCCAGTAACACTGCAGTTCAAAAGTTTGGGAGCTTTTAATGGTTTTGGAAGAAGTCTCTTCTGTTCACCAAGGCTGCATTTATTTGACCAAAAATACAGTAAAAATGGTAAAATTGTGAAATATTATTATAATTCAAAATAACTGTATTCTATGTCAATTTACTATAAACTGTAATTTATTTCTGTGATGCGCAGCTGAATTTTCAGCATCATTACTCCAGTCTTCAGTGTCACATGATCTTCAGAAATCATTCTAATATGCTGATTTGCTGCTCAACAAACATTTCTGAACTATTATCAATCACTGGAAACGGTGATACATTTTATTTGTCAGGATTCACAGATGAATAGAAAGTTTAAAAGAACTGCATTTATTTGAAGTAGAATTTTTTGTAACGTTATACATTAAACGTTAAACGTCTTTACTTTCACTTTTAAACAATTGAATGCATCCTTGCTGAATGAAGGCATTAATTCTTACTGACCTCAGACTTTAAAACAGCAGTGGACCTTTGTAATTTCATTAGTATTAATGTGTGAAGTTTACACATACAAGTTGTGCATGCATATTTTTTATTTTTTAGAAGACATGTGAATACTGTGACAAAAATATATGTGCAAGAACTACACTTTATACTGTATGGATGTCTATTATGAATATAATACCTGCGTACTACATAATTGCATGAATTGTAGATAAAGTGCACACTTTTTTACATGTAAAAAATGTAAAATTGTATTGCATGTACAAATTAGATACAAGTGAAAGCGTTTATGTACTAGTCATAAGAAACTACTCAGAACACCTTAGCAACTGCATAGCAACACGTTGGCAACCATTTATAACTCTCTATAGCATTATGAAAGCAAGTTTTGCATGTGCAGAAAATATAGCTCTTTCTTTTTTTTAAGTTTCTTTTTAATGGCGTTTCTGTTTCTCTTTGAGGTTCTGCTCATCTTCAGCGCTGTATCTTCCTGTCGTGGTTGGTTTAGTGTCTCTGTTTGGGACTAATAAAGTCAGCGTTGTGTCGATAGAGTGGTTAGTTGGATGCCTCTGTCTCAATAGAAACATCTCTAAAACAAACAGAATGTGAAAGATGTCAGGGTCTGCAGCGAGATCCAGTGCGGCTCAAACACAGAACACACGCTGATGCCTGCAGACGCACTTACCCATGATGCACCAGCGCCGTTCCTCCATTATTAACACCTCTGCTGCAGTGAGGAGACTGTGCTGCGCTTCACGCCGCTTTCAGACGCTTTCACATAAACTCAGCTCTGTGAGGACAGATTCGATATAGCTGAAGTCATCTAATGTGACGAGATATTAAAAAGATGCTTCATTTCACTCTACGCTACCAGATTGCTCAGATGTTGCTCTTTTATATCTCAGGAGACAGCTTGGTTGATAAAAAATAAGAATGAGTCACTAGTTGTCATCCTGTAAGCGTCTAGATCTATAAAATGAATGTGGAACAGCTCAGATCGTTTGATAGAAATGTTTGAGTTCATATTGAGATTTCTGACTTTTCATTAAGAATCTGAGCACAGTTTGAGACATGTATGCATCTATAACTTTCTCTTCTTTGCTGTTGCACTCATTTGTATTGATTTCTGCACGAGTCTGTCTCTTACACTCACTCAGGCAGCGTGAGCCTCATCTGGCACGACATCAATACATCATCAGTCGCCGTTTACACTAAATGCAGTCAAATCAGAATCATTCACACACAAAAATATTTGGTGGCCAAGGTATTTTTTTTTTTAATGTTTTAATCAGGCTTCTTGTCCAGTCGGGCAAGTAAAATTCTCTATCACATGCCTTTAAATAATCTACTTGTCCCAGACAAGCATTAATCGAGCCCTGTGCTTCCTCCACAGTTTACTTTGGCCCTACATGTATTACAAATTGCGAACTTTGTGTCTTCTTCACTCACAGTGAAGAACTTCCACGCTGACGACACATTTTCCGTTCATCTTAATTAATTTTTTATTTTCTTACATATCTTCATCTCTTGTTTTTAATCTATATTTTGTGTTTGCATGCCTTCAAACACCCACACACACTCACTCATGCACACACACACACACCCACACACACTCACTCACACACACTCTCTCACTCACACACACACACACACACTCACTCATGCACACACACACACTCTCACTCATACTCACACACACACACACACACAGTTTTGGAGGCAGAATCTCATCTTGTTTACTGGATGATATTCTGCCTCCATCTGGCCATAAAATAGAATCACACACATTCTGTACACGTATCTCAAACAATCAATATTAGGACTTTTATATATGACTAGCAAAAACAACATCTTATGAGCTTTGATGTCCAAAAGCATCATTGAAATCTGAGAAAATGAGACAGAATATGAGATGAGAGGCCATTAGCAAACACATCAACATATAATTCACAGCAAAACAAAAGTACTGTAATAGTGCAGGTATAGCAATAATAAACATAGCTCACATGCTAGAACTACACTTTTTGTGCTATACAGCTCAACAACAGTATCATTACAGCGTTAAACTTAACAATCAACTATGAAAATCTACAAACATTTATAAACATTATATAATTTATATTTTATAAAAGTTGGACATTTCGAGCAAACGTTCCTCCAGTAACATTAATAGAATATCTGTTCAAAGTTATCTGGGGTTTAATAACCTTCTTAAAATGTTAGCGCAAAAAAAAAAAAAACATTATTAATAAATCCTTCATGGAATGTTCCTCTGAAATATTTTAGTGGATGTTTGTTTGTCTAATGTTTTTTAAACGTTACTACTAACTAGTTTCAAATGTAACTACAGTATTTCAAAGTAACATTCTTATAATGTCTGAAAAATGGAACATTCCCTTAATGTCGTCTATAACGTTTAAGAAACTGAGAAATGTTCTCATAAAAGGAACATTAACAAAATGTTCTTATAACATATTTTTGTTAGCTGGGTGCAAAGTATGCTGGTAACATTGCGTCTGTATGTCATAATAATGTTAGAGAATGTTGTGTGTCAGTACCTGAGAAGCGTTATTCTGTAGCATCAGTATTTGACTGTATTTTGTGATACAGAAGCAGCTCCATATGCTGTGCGTCACGTTCACCGTGCGCTCAGGTGTCTCGTATCGTACCGATGGCAGTCTATTAGTTCTGACTCTGCCAGGCGCCGCCGAGCACAAATATGATTAATGGAGGTAAATGACATCAGTTTCCCGCTAGAGGTGAGCTTGATTCATTGTAGCAGTGAGCGCAGCAGTGCATTGTGGGAGATGGTGGTGCTCTTTCATCTGGTGTCTCTCTGGCAGCGCAGCATCATGTGTCTTTTTAAACACCGGGTCTGTCAAACCGCGCTTCTGTCCCTCTGAAGATGAGCATGGCATTTAGAGTTCAGAATAAAACACCGGAAGATGCTTGTTTTTACAGTAAAACAGCGGAATCTGTCACAAATATGAATGTCAGTGCATTACAGACAAAACACTAAAGCAACTGGCATTTGTTGTAAAGTGTTTACACTAGTTTGTAAGTAAAAAAATATTGTTAAAAATATGTAAAAACTTAAAAAATAAATAAAATAATTAAGCAAGTATGAGTGATGTGCACACACATATGTATTATATAAAAATTAATTTTGAGAACTGACTTCATACATCCATTAAAATTTAAAAATGACACCTGTGTTGATATTTATATATATTATTTATATATATTTATTTACATATTTATATTTATTTATATATATACATTTGATATTTATACCAATATATACTAACATATATAATATTTAATAATTTTTATATTTATAACAGTTTATAATGAAATTGTATTAATATGTATATGATATGCTTTTATCATTTAGCTTCTGTATAAAGTGTTTGTATATATACAGTGGGTACGGAAAGTATTCAGACCCCCTTAAATTTTTCACTCTTTGTTATATTGCAGCCATTTGCTAAAATCATTTAAGTTAATTTTTTTTCCTCATTAATGTTCACACACACATTAATGGTTAAATAAAATTTTAGTCATTAAAAAGCATGTCTAATTAAATCATGAAACGTATACAATTTAACAACAATTTCTTAAAAGTTTAAGCAAAATTTCATTTTAGGGCTCTATGAATGTATTTTTTTTTTTTTTCTAAATCCTGTTTTATTTTATTTTTTCTGAATTATGTTTTAATAGTTTAATCAAATTGTAATATCATCAAAAAAGGTTGTCTAATGAGTTAAATTCATAAAATGTTTAATCATTTATTAAAATCTTTTTTATTAATAATTTAATAATCCATTGCCGAAATCATATTTATAAATGAATTAGGTGAACTGATTTCATGCATCCACTAAAAATAACCAAAACACCAGCTGATTCAAACACATTGATTTTAATAAACTCCAAAAATGGCACTCGATTCGATATTGTATTTGTACGTGTAATACAATGGCATTCAGGCATTTATTTCCATGCATTCGGACTGAAGCGTGACGAGGCTCAGAGGAGCTGATTCAGAGTCATCTGTGAGTGTGTGAAAGCCGTTCATCCTGGTCAGTGACAGCGGTCCGATTGGCTGCCAGCGCTCCTGACGGCCGGACCATCCATTAGAGCGACAAATCACCGCCGCGGCCTCTTCGGACAGCAGCCTGCCGGACTCTGATGGCCCGTTTCCCATGATTCACTGGCTTCGTTGGGTCACCTGCAGTTTGTCGCCACACTGAGGGATGATGGTTTTCATCGCCTCATCCTGAGAGCGGCAGCTGTCACGCTTGATGCCTCAATTATCCCTGCTGGAGCACATGGAGGAGTTTCCTCTCGACACAGACTGGGAATCATCGCTGTAAATGACGCTCTGAGAAATGAGTCTTTGATTCGCTCTGTCCTCAGTCAGCACTTATAACATGTTGAATCCACTATCAAATCAATTCTAAATGATGATACCGTATCCAAGGTTTTATTGTCATGATACTCTTTACTTGACTTTATGATTAGAATTCAAACTTCCATAGTACACTGATGAAAGTCAGATATTGAAGTCATACAGGTTTAGAATAACATGAGATAAAATAATGAAATGATGTGGTCACATTTTATTTTAAGGTCCAATTCTCACTATTAATTAACTGTTAACTGTAACTATCAATAAACTCCTAGTTACTGCTTAAAAATAGTAAGGTATGTGTTGAGTTTAGGTATTGGGTAGAATTAGGGAAGTAGTTTAAGTGTTACTTTTAGTTATTTTAGTACATCAAGTTAAACTACCGTATTGGCCCGAATATAAGACGACCCTGATTATAAGACGACCCCCCTTTTTAAAATGTGAAATGTTGCCTTGGTACCTTGCTTAAATAAAATAAGTTTCATTAAAGCACAAGTTTTCATTTTAATTTTAGTTAATGTTTTAGTAATTTTTTGCCTTTTTATTATTTTATTTCATTTTTAGGAATTTTTATTTCAGTTTTAGTTATTTCAGTACATTAACTTTAATTAAAAATGAAAAAAAATGTGTGTTAATTATAATAACCCTCTTATCCACTTGTATTTAACTACCAGTAACTTTAATGGCTGGTAGTTTTTACTCTTTTGAAACTCATTCAGGGCTTCAGTTATGTTTTACACTTCAGATTTAGTCTCAGAAGCATACGTTTTGGCATATAATAATTTCTTCTGCAGCAGAGGCTCATGTGAATTATGACACATGCTTCTGTTATACACAAAATCAACCTGGTTATTGAATTTGTACCTAAAGTTTCTCTCTATCCTGATGTAATTTCAGAATATTTCAACTCTGAAAATGCAGAATATGCAGTTGTGCTCAAGGAATTTGCTGGTTGGTACAAACTCAGACAATCTGTTTTATATATTTGATCAAATACAGTAGCTACAGTTTATAGACAAAGTACAGTTTTGGCTATTTATATTCTCCAATGGTTGCATGTAGTGCATCCACCTATCTCATATTTTAATATTTCACCAAAGGACAGGCACATATGCATATATATCTGCCCATGAGGGCAAACTGATTGGTTGTTACATTCTCTGCGATCATGTGTGTGACATTGTCACTTCAGTGTTTCAGAACGAGCTCATTATTCTGAATGGAATATTCAAATATAACTTTGTTAAAAATAGATATCGCTGATTTGATGGTGTCATGCTGACAAGCCAGAGAGGAAGAGTGTGTGTGTATGTGTGTGTGTGTGTGTGTGTGTGTGTGTGTGCTTTGCACTGATTAGCTCACGGGGTCTGTACACACACACACACACAATTCTCCAGATGAAATTGCAGTGATTTGACAGTCACGGACCTAAAGTTCAGTCTCATTTGTGTTGATTTAACGAGTGTGTGTGTGTGTGTGTGTGTGTGTGTGTGTGTATGTGTATGTGTGTGTGTCTATGTCTTTATGTGTGTGTGTGCGTGCGTGCGTGCGTGCGTGTGTGTGTGTGTGTGTGTATGTGTAAACATACCTGGCAATAAAGCTCATTCTGATTCTGATTCTGATTCTGATATTCGAAATTCTAATTTTTTTTGACAGCCCTAGTGTGTGTGTGTGTGTGTGTGTGTTTTGTCAGTCTGATGTGCAACACCACACACCATATGCTCATTATAAACATTTATTCATTTCCAATCATTTGTCACTTGACTTTTATTTTGAAGCGCGGTGCTATTTTTACCTGCACATATGCTGCATTCAACCTGCAAAGGTTCCGGAATTCCTCCCGGAATTTCCAGCGTTCCTCTTGAAGTCTTCCAGTCGCTGCGTGACAATCGTTTACGGAGTAAAATACAGCAAATCAGACAGGAGTTTCATGGCATTTATTGAGTATTAAAGTGATGAGCTTGATATGTTAATAACTGTAGCTCTTCATATCTCTCTGATGAAATTACTCGTCTAACCCGCAGGCATTACCACGGGAAGTAGGGGTGCTGAGGGTGCTGCAGCACCCCCTGGAGTGTAGCCCACGAAAACGCAGGCTTTGTGTTTGAGCTGTAATCACAGTACGCCAATGATCTGTTTGACGACCTGCCTGTTTTAGCTTTTTATTTAATCACACGTGAGAACAGTTCAACACCGCCTGATATATATAGATCCAGATTATATCACAATACAAAAAATGCAACGTTAAAAAGTCAAATTTTTACTAATTTACTATAAAACAAATAGCATTTGTTGGACAGATTTTTGGATTGAGTTAATAGATTGGATGAGTGAGCATTAGTAGTGTTAGACTTCTTGCACAGGTGTGTGTGTGCGTGCGTGCGTGTGTGTGTGTGTGTGTGGGGGGGGGAGAATAGTTGTGTGTTGTGTTTTATGGTGATTGGATGTACATATGACACTCCATAACTCAATAGCACACTTAACATGGTGAACTTAACAGACTGTATGTTCTCTAAACTGCAGAGTTTGACTGATGATATGGTGCATCACGATCATCAATGCAGAATGAGAGTGTTTGCTGAGGTCTGCTGCTGTGGAGAGTTACACAACCTCACAGGAAATCAGCCCAGAAACGCCAGCAGCAAAACAAACCCGAGAATCTCATTCAGTCTCCTGACCCTCATATTTCAGAAGAATCAACTTTAGTTTTTTGTTTTCAGCTTTAAGTTCTGCCCAAGTATGTTTCTTCACCACTGATCCGCTTGAGGGATTGAGTTTTCTTGCAGACGCACACACACACACACACACACACACACACACACACACACCTGGACGTGATTATTTGTGTGATGTTTAGACCTGTAGGTGTCATCAGTGACTATTTTAGTTTCAGTTTATTTCTCAGCAGCACTTGCTGCAGTAGACAGAAGGGTAAATGTTGTAAATTAAAAAAAAAAGAAAAAAAGCTTTTATATTATTTATATTTTTATATGTCTTTTATATAACTTAAGTAAAAATGATTTTTCCTCTATAATCATTAAATATATGTATATATAAGTTTTATCAATATTTATTTTCAGTTTTCTTTTTAAGTTTAACTTAATTTTACTAATTTTGTTATATACTTTAATAATTTTGATTATTATTATTATTTTTTAGTATTACTATTTAGGTTTAATTAATTTTTATTTCAGTTTACCTTTATTTCACATATATGTGTGTTTTATTTTAGGATTATTTATATACGATTATAGTTTTTATTAACTTTTTGACTTAGCCTTTATTTTTATATTTTTATATTTTCTGTGTTCTTTTTAATTTTCGTAATTTAGTAATTTTTTAAATGTTACTATTTAGTTTTTTTTTTTGTTCGTTTTTCATTTTTTATCAATTCCAAAATAATTTTAATGCTATATATATTTAATGCTATTGTTATATATTACATACATGTACATGTACATTCATAAGTTATTTATTTGCTGTTTCTCCAACCTACATTACTGCAATACCACGAGCAAAATGTTTCTTTAGGCTCTGAGAGAAAAGAAGAGCAGAGTAAGAAACACAGGAAAGATGAAACTTTCTCTGTATTATGAAGAGAAAAGAAGACACTTGTGGTTAGTAAATCAGATCAGGTTGAGATGAGTTCATGGGCGGCTGCGGGCTTCACAATTGCTTCATACCTCTAACCACGACGGATGATTTATAACTCCAGCAGACCTGCAGTAAAGAGAGTAGAGTTAGAGTTCAGTTTCTGCCAGCGAATCATTTCTCTGACTGAATTCAGCCTTTCCAGCGGCTCAATGAGGAAACGTTTCCTAGTTTTCCCTGGTTTTCCCTCTGACTAGTCTTGTGTGGCTTTGTTGAGATCTGATCTCAAACTCCATCCCAGCTGTCCTGTAGGGATGTGAGGTGTGATTGTTGGACGCTGGTTCTTTACCTGTGTCCACTGTTCCGTTTCAGAGCTTAAATTTAGAACTGAAGGTTACTCTCTGGTTCCGCTGTAACTAGGCAACCGGCTGTGAGCCACTGTGTTTCTGTAACATTCTTCAGCTCAAATCTGATATGAGACTTTATCTGCTGTGAACACTGATCGGCAGACTCACTCTCACACAGTATGCAATTACACCACTGACTCTTTATAAGAATCTGGGCTTTTTAAACTTTGTAAATTAGTTAAATCTGAATGTTGTGGTTTGTCTCATAATGCAAACTGTAATTAGTCACAACTAAGAGACTTTTTAAACAAAAACACTATTTTATTTAATGATATTATTTATTAAAAGTGTGATGTTTCAATCTTTTATCTTTCGAAAATGATTAATAATCCTGTTGATATATACAAATCCTGTTGAAACCTGTAAACTTGTATACTTCTATGATAAAACATAACTAGTCCCTCTTACCTTTTTTTTTATTTGTTTTTTATTAAGTGAGTTAAAAAAAAAAAGTTTTCCATAAATGGGGTTAAAACACAAATTTAGTTTTAATAAAACGTTTTATTTTTTCTAAAATTGTTATATATTACGAATATAACAGTATAAACAATAAATGGAAAAACTCAAAATAATTTAAGCAAAAATTAGAAATGTTACCTTGGCAACAGACTCGGGGGAAAAGAAGTTTAAGTAGTAAAAATATTAAAACTAAGATTGAAACAATAATATATTAAATCTAAATAGAAATGTTTAAAAATAATTAAAAAGTGCAAAATGTACATAAAATACTCCAGTTTAACCTAAAACAAAATGAAAACTGAAAATATAAAATTAAAAGCTTGCTGAGATGTTCTGGAAGGTTGCTAAGGGGTTGCTAAGATGTTCTGGTGGTTGCTAGGGGGTGGCTAAGATGTTCTGGTGGTTGCTATGGGTTGCTGAGATGTTCTGGGAGGTTGTTAGGAAGTTGCCGAGATGTTTTGGGGGTTGCAAGGAGGTTGCTAAGATGTTCTGGGAGGTTGCTAGGAGGTTGTCAAGATGTTCTGGTGGGTGCTAAGGTGTTTTCCTCTTGTCTGGTTTGAAGAGAGTCTTGTATCCTCGTGTCTCTGTGCTCTTCTGCTCTCAGTCCAGCAGGTGAAAATGGTGTGTCTGGTCACTTAGTAAAGAACAGATCTGAGGAATCATTGATGTCTGGGGCATGAGGCTGAGCAGCAGTACTAGTGATGCTGAGTGAGGCTGAAGTAATCTGTCAGGAATCTGTTGTTGTGTCAAACACTAGCGTGAGTCACTGTGCTGTATTTCTCTCGGCTGATTCGGGCGGTATAATAGTAGCCCTGCGGCTCTCAGGACACAAACACGTCAGCTGCGATTGAGGACAGAGAGGAAGACGAGGGTAGAGAGGAAGAGGAAGAACTAGAGGAGCAGAGAAGAGTTTGAGTCCGTCTTGATCGTCTTCTTCCAGAAATCTATTGTGATTGTATGCATTCTTTGGATGTATGAAATATGGTGGACTGGATTCCAAAAATGTGCAGTAAATAGACAGCATTGCATGACCCACAATGCAATGCGCTCAACTTCCATTTCCAGTGTGATGAATCAAATGGAAGTGATTTGAAATTTGATTTGAAATCATTCAATCAGACATTTTTACACAAAATTGAATTAAAATGCAATGTTTTTCAGAGATAAACATGTAACGTTGTGAGGTCATGTGACAATGTAGCATAATACTGTATAGTGCAGGGGTGGCGAACGTCGGTCCTGGAGAGCCGCAGCCCTGCAGAGCTTTGCTTCAACCCTAATCAAACACACCTGAACAAGCTAATCAAGGTCTGAATGGTTACTAGGAAGCTACAGGCAGGTGAGTTTTAATTAGGGTTGGAGCTGAACTCTGCAGGGCTGCGGCTCTCCAGGACCGGAGTTCGCCACCGCTGGTCTAGACTTTGACATGTCAATAATACACCCACAACAATAGGTGGCGCCAAATACGTTCCAAAAATGTGCAGTAAATAGACAGCATTGCATGACCCACAATGCAATGCGCTCAACTTCCATTTCCAGTGTGATGAATCAAATGGAAGTGATTTGAAATTTGATTTGAAATCATTCAATCAGACATTTTTACACAAAATTGAATTAAAATGCAATGTTTTTCAGAGATAAACATGTAACGTTGTGAGGTCATGTGACAATGTAGCATAATACTGTATAGTGCATCGTATTTGAGATACTACTTAATAACAGTAGTATGAGTAGATTATATACAGTATGTAATATATAGTAAGGAGATATTTACCATTTTTATCTTTAAAGGAGTAATTCTATACTCAAAATAATCAACTTTATACACTACAGTTCATAGTTTGTTTGTTTTTTTTAAAGAAATTAATACTTTTATTCAGAAAGGCTGCATTAAATTGATCAACATTGAAAGTAAAGAAATGTATAATGTTACAAAAGATTTCTATTTCAAATAAATGCTGTTCTTTTGAATTTTCTATTCATCAAAGCATCCCAAACCGACTCTGAACTTCTGAACAGTTGTAGAAGTCTATGATATGTCCTCATTTACATATCTAGGTAAATGTGTGTGTAGTACAGTAAAACACTAAGTTAAATGCAGTGCCTTTCTACAGAGCCTGTTACCATGACAACATAATGAATGACCAATCATCATAGAGTTTGGGAAGCGGCCAGTGATGTTTTAACTGTAGTGAGCAGATTCAGTGCAGGTGTGCTGTAGTCTTCATTTGCATATGCAGATATGTGATTGCTCATTAGCATATGCAAGTATCTGCTGTAATGAGTTTAATGCTGCAGATTAGCATGAACTAAAATTTGAATGGAGTGACACTACAGGTGACTGTGTGTGTGTGTGTGTGTGTGTGTGAACATACTGACAAACATCATCTCAACATACCTATAAACACACACATGAACACGTGTGTGCCATAACTTTGCCGTAAGCGTTTATTTGTCCTGTTAGCGCTCGACTCTGCAGCCGTGTGCTATTAATAGAGCGTTTGTCTGTTGAGTTCTGCTGTTTCGTGTGTTCAGTGTAGAGACGAGCAAAACCACATCATTACAAAACCAACTAGTTGGTCTTAAGAATAACCGTATAATTAGCTTGTCACCGATAAGATATGTCGATTTTTATTTTATTCAATTTTATTTTATTTAAAAATATTTTAAGATATTTTTTTATATTAAAATATTTTATTAAATATTTTAACATTTTTGTTTTATATGCTACAATATCTGCTACAATAATGCTAATGATATATATAGGCCTATATATATATATATGTGTGTGTGTGTGTGTGTGTGTGTGT
>NW_015640467.1:1101587-1102622 GCF_001515625.1 Sinocyclocheilus rhinocerous
TTTCAAATAAATGCTGTTCTTTTGAATTTTCTATTCATCAAAGCATCCCAAACCGACTCTGAACTTCTGAACAGTTGTAGAAGTCTATGATATGTCCTCATTTACATATCTAGGTAAATGTGTGTGTAGTACAGTAAAACACTAAGTTAAATGCAGTGCCTTTCTACAGAGCCTGTTACCATGACAACATAATGAATGACCAATCATCATAGAGTTTGGGAAGCGGCCAGTGATGTTTTAACTGTAGTGAGCAGATTCAGTGCAGGTGTGCTGTAGTCTTCATTTGCATATGCAGATCTGTGATTGCTCATTAGCATATGCAAGTATCTGCTGTAATGAGTTTAATGCTGCAGATTAGCATGAACTAAAATTTGAATGGAGTGACACTACAGGTGACTGTGTGTGTGTGTGTGTGTGTGTGTGAACATACTGACAAACATCATCTCAACATACCTATAAACACACACATGAACACGTGTGTGCCATAACTTTGCCGTAAGCGTTTATTTGTCCTGTTAGCGCTCGACTCTGCAGCCGTGTGCTATTAATAGAGCGTTTGTCTGTAGAGTTCTGCAGTTTCATGTGTTCGGTGTAGAGACGAGCAAAACCACGTGATTACAAAACCAACTAGTTGGTCTGAAGAATAACCGTATAATTAGCTTGTCACCAATAAGATATATATTTTAATGTATTTTTTAAATATTAAAATATTTTTTTAATATTTTTATTTTAAAAAAATGTTTTATATATATGCTTCAATAATGCTACAATAATGTTAATGTTATATACATAATGAAATATATGTAAATATATCATTATCTAATCATGCTTATATAATATGTAGAGGCTTATATAATGTTTATGTATACATTATATATGCTAATAAATTATAAATATTAATACAGAAACCATATGGTGTTTAGGGTGATTGCTAAGGGGTTGCAAAGATGTTCTGGGATTCTAGGATGTTGCTAGGGGGTTGCTAAGATGAGCTGGGTGGTTGCTAGGGGGTTGCTAAGATGAGCTGGGTGGTTG
>NW_015640467.1:1105446-1123166 GCF_001515625.1 Sinocyclocheilus rhinocerous
TGTGTGTGTGTGTGTGTGTGTGTGTGAACATACTGACAAACATCATCTCAACATACCTATAAACACACACATGAACACGTGTGTGCCATAACTTTGCCGTAAGCGTTTATTTGTCCTGTTAGCGCTCGACTCTGCAGCCGTGTGCTATTAATAGAGCGTTTGTCTGTAGAGTTCTGCAGTTTCATGTGTTCGGTGTAGAGACGAGCAAAACCACGTGATTACAAAACCAACTAGTTGGTCTGAAGAATAACCGTATAATTAGCTTGTCACCAATAAGATATATATTTTAATGTATTTTTTAAATATTAAAATATTTTTTTTATATTTTTATTTAAAAAAAATGTTTTATATATATGCTTCAATAATGCTACAATAATGTTAATGTTATATACATAATGAAATATATGTAAATATATCATTATCTAATCATGCTTATATAATATGTAGAGGCTTATATAATGTTTATGTATACATTATATATGCTAATAAATTATAAATATTAATACAGAAACCATATGGTGTTTAGGGTGATTGCTAAGGGGTTGCAAAGATGTTCTGGGATTCTAGGATGTTGCTAGGGGGTTGCTAAGATGAGCTGGGTGGTTGCTAGGGGGTTGCTAAGATGAGCTGGGTGGTTGTTAGGGGGTTGCTAAGTTTTTTGGATGTTTTTTTCTTGTTTTAATCATCATTAATCAAAATATAATGAGGTTTCATACTTTTTGCAGATCGGGTAATAAAAGTAACTTCAAGGTATATTCTCAAAAAACACATTTTAGTGTGTTACGCAATTCTTCTTCTTAAGTTTTATCTTTTTTTAAGAACATTGAAAAGTAATTGTTCCTGTAAAACAAACCAAAAACACTGATTTGGCCAGTGATGTTTGCAGAGGGAGGAAGGAGAAATGCTCTTTGGTTGTTTCTTTGGTTGTCATCTCCTCGTTTCGCCCACCTTATCTCACATTAGTTTTTTGTGTTCTTCCCGTTGCTGAGCTTTGGTCTGCGCTCTTCTCTCATGCACATGCTCACTCCCTCCCTTCCTCTCCCGTTATCTTCAACAGAGCATGTCTGCTAGTGCGGGAATGAGCGTGTCTTCCTCTCTCTCTCTCTCTCTCTCTCTCTCTCTGACAGAAGTAGGATTCTAATAGAGCTTCTGCTCTCAGCATGCACTAATGCGAAGCGACTGCTGTGTGCATCTGCGTGCGTTTGTCTTCACGCTGCAGCTCAGCATCCCTGCGTTTGTGAAGAAACTCGACCAGGAACGCAGCAAAGCAAAACTCGGAGGAGCTTTCCCGGCTCACAGTGTTTGGAAAGAGCTGGTCGGGTTTTGGGTTGATGCCCACGAATGCTTCGTTTAGGCCCGTGGGTTTGGTGCGGCGCGGTTCCAGAGGTGCTCTCTCGGCCCGTAACGGCAGCGGCCCGATGCGGGGATCATGGTCGTAGTGCTGGCGCTCAAACTGTTGACCGAGCTGCTCCAGTGCTCTGCTCTCATGCCGCTCTGCGGCGCTGGCACTACCAGCTGCACCTGCTGGGACGACAACATGCCCCGCCTGACCGCTCAGGGGCCCGAGGTGAGGGGTCACACCTGTGTGTCCGTGTCTATGTGAACTGGTGCTAATGTGAGGAAAGAACTCAAGTTCGAGAAGAACGAGGAATGACTTTGACTACATTTTTGTGTGATATTTTAGTAAACGTCTCTGGTTTGTTGCAGTTTTTTGTTGTTTTTAGAGGATGAATGCCAAAATTAAATTATTGCCTCAATCTATTGAGTATTTCATGTTCTGTAGATGTTTCCAGAACCTCTAATTTTTATATATGCACATTCATGTTTAAATGTTTAACACACCAGGATGACTACGAATTTGACTAGGATTCACATGAGTATAAATATATAGCTATTAACATATATATGTGTGTGTGTGTGTGTGTGTGTGTGTGTGTGACCCTGGACAAAAGCAGTCTTAAGTCGCTGGGGTATATTTGTAGCAATAGCCAAAAAACATTGCATGGGTCAAAATTATACATTTTTCTTTTATGCCAAAAATCATTAGGATATTAAGTAAAGATCATGTTCCATGAAGATATTTTGTAAATTTCCTACCGTAAATATATCAAAACTTAATTTTTGATTAGCAATATGCATTGCTAAGAACTTCGTTTGAACAACTTTAAAGATGATTTTCTCAATATTTAGATTTTTTTTGCACCCTCAGATTCCAGATTTTCAAATAGTTGTATCTCAGCCAAATATTGTCCTATCCTTATTTATTCAGCTTTCAGATGATGTATACATCTCAATTTTAGAAAATGACCCTTATTACTGGTTTTGTGGTCCAGGGTCATATATATATATATATACATATGTGTGTGTAATAATCAATATAATATATATAATCATTAAAATATATATTATATCTCAGAAATGTCTCAAACTGTGGTCAGATTTGCCAAGACTGCAATTAAAAGGTCTCAATATGAATTCAAACATTTCTCATCAAATGATTTGAGCTGCAACTTTAAAAATTGCTGTACACTTTTTCCACAATTACAAAGATACGGCAAGTCTTATTTACAACTATAATGCTATACATATACGTACTGTTGTGTGTATTTTTATGGAGTTTTTTTAAGATTGTTAAATGAACACAACTGAGAACTGAACTGAATCTCCTGAAAGAGCTTCTGAGCAACAACATCAACCGACACAAGCTGAGCAAACCAGAGCAAGACAACATAAAAAAAACCTAACAGAAATTTTACTCTGTACTCTGTTCTTTATATTCAGGATAAAACACCATGGCTGTCATGGGCATTTTATTTATACCTTAATTTTTGCTTCTGATCTGGGTTCAGTTTGAATGTTGAGTGTTACAGTAGAGATGGAGGGTTAATGAGCACTCACTGATCTCAGGACAGCTGCTGAGACTTTAAATACCTGCGATTGAATCCTCTTAGTGAAATATGGAGATTGTAGGAGCTGAAAGAAAATCTCTGAACCGCCGGAGTACTGTCTTAATTCTTGATGGCACTTTGACTGAATCAGGGGAATATAGGCTTAGATCTCTGCCACAATTCTGTGAGTGAAAGATCATATTTTGAGCGCACAAAAGTGCATTTTGCACGTAGTGGTAGTTATTAATAGTAGTTATTAAGATTGATGTCGTTTGGAATTGGTAAAATGTGCTTGGAAAAAAATATGATCAGAATATCAACTTGCATAATAATTATGCATGCACTGTATTTTTGCTCTTCTGCTGTCGAGGTAATGCAAGGAATGTTGTGATTGGTTGTCAAGGCAGCCAATCAGAATTTAGCAGCCTAGTATCTGATTGGCTGGAATTATGGCACATTGTAAAGCTGGGTTGTGTTGAGCAAGCGAGCTGTTGGCATTTAGAGAGCACTGAGGGCGGGCATCAGGTGAGCAAGCTAGTGAAACGTTGCACTCCCAAAAGAGAAAGTCTGCACACATCCAAAAACTTCTTTTAAATGCAAAATTGATTTTCGTGCGCTCGAAATACTTTCTTCTTTGCGAGACAAACATTTTCTCCACAAAACTCAGTTTGCGCGCGTGCAAAACGCACTTTTGCTCACTCAAAATATGATCTTTCGCGTGCAGAATTGTGGTAGAGATGTAATCCCATAGGGGAAAGCCCTGGATGAGATGAGCTGAGGAAGAGAGGATTGTGGGATTGAACTGGACATGGTGCGTTTGTCCTCTCAGTTCAGTTTACAGCAGTGACTTCTCACTGTTTGTGCCACTCTTGTGTGTTAGTGGTGGGGATTTTTCATTGACTCTTTCTGCAGTCACATGGTTGCACCAGTAAATGGAGAAATGACCTTCTAATTAAGTGAGTCATTTGAATCATTCGTTGAACCGATTCATTTTACAACAATGCATTCAACGGCACAGCAAGTGGCTGTTTTTATGAGTGAGGCATTGAATTGATCACTCAACTGATTTGTTCAAAAACACTGATTCATTTAGGAACAAAACAAATGACTGTATTTATAAGTGAGTCACTGAATCATTAACAACTGATTTGTTCAAATATGCTTAATAATTTAGGAAATAAAACAAACAGACTGCATTTATGATTGTGTCATTAAATCATTCACAATTAATTCTGACTTTCACTCTGACTTTTTAGTTCATTTGACTGGTGTGCTGTATTTTAAGTCTTCTGAAGTCATGTGATGCTTTATGTGAGGAACTGACCCATATTTAAGTCATTATTAATGCTAATCCTTTGAGCTAAACCTTTGAAGGCTGTGGCTATCTTTATTCTGTTTTAAATCTGTTTTAATTTAATGCCATTCTTAAAATCAGATAAACTGGTTGGAGACGCTCCTATCATGAGTTCTTGGTGCTCGTCATTCAGATGTGTTTGACGATGGCAGCAGAACAGACTCTGTCTTTAACTATCTGTCATGATCTGTTGAAGAGGAATGAATGCAGAAGTCCATGCCAGATATTCCAGTCAGATCGATTTATAGTTACTAGAAAAAAAGAGATGCAGTCTGTAGCAGTGCGTTTTTTTAAAGTAAGCAAATGACATGTTTAGTGTCATTTTGAGTTATATATGTAGTGAAAATTTTTGAGCAGACAAAAGTTTCTGCATAATATTATGGGCCTGTCATTTGAGTGCATTAATAGAAAAATTACTGTTTTTATTTCAAAGTCACAGGTGGTTTGCTAGCCAAAATGATATTTTTTTCCGTCTCTTTCATGTCTTGATGTTTTTGATGGTCAGAATCCCACTGGAATGTCTTTGATATCTGCTATAGAGAATCACATATCAGGCTCAATAATTAATGCTGATGAGGGTCAGTTCTGATGCAGCACCAAAATGCTGTACAATGTTAAAAATAAAAGCACACAACAAAATGCATGCTTTATGGTGTGTGCACACCAAAAGTGAAGCGAATATTTGCATCGCGTTACTCGCGGGCAGTGTTGGGGAAAGTTACTTTTAAAAGTAATGCATTACAATATTGCGTTACTCCATAAAAAAGTAACTAATTACGTTACTTAGTTACTTTTTATGGAAAGTAATGCGTTACGTTACTTTTGCGTTACTTTTTAAATCTGGACAGGGCTTGCTTGTTTGTTTTTAAAATAAAAAAGTTATATTTTTGGCAAATATAAAACCCTTTTCACACCAAAAGTGAAATGAATAAGCATCAGGTTGAAGGGAAAGTAAATTTACATCCAAATTTCAAAACACTTCAGCAATAAAAAAAGACACAAATGTTTGTCTAGAGTAATTTGTGATTATTAGTACGGTTGAACTGGATCATCGAAGGTCAGAAGCAAAGACATTGGTTAATAGAATGGGATTAAATAAGCATAAAAACAATACAAACCATTTTTGATACAGCCAGATGTGTCAATAAGCTCTTCGCTGATTGGCTTGAGCAGCAACGCATCATGTGAATTTTCCGCTCGAGTTGAAATTTTTCAACTTGCGTGGTAGACGTGATTGAGGCAAACACGTCACCCAATTCACGTTTATTCACATCGATTCGCGTCTTTGCATTGACTTTGAATGTAATTGTTACGGGGCTGACGAGACGTGAGACGTGTGGATCCATATGCAAAGCTTTATTTAGCAGAAGCTTAATTATTTATCAGATGAAAAGTGAGTTGTGAGTTGATGAAAAGCTTATAATTAAATCATAAAAAATGTAAACTTAATATGGAATATAATTTTAAAA
This sequence comes from Sinocyclocheilus rhinocerous, assembly GCF_001515625.1. Classification (NCBI taxonomy): domain Eukaryota; kingdom Metazoa; phylum Chordata; class Actinopteri; order Cypriniformes; family Cyprinidae; genus Sinocyclocheilus; species Sinocyclocheilus rhinocerous. The sequence goes on from NW_015640467.1 coordinate 1,111,158, forward strand.
TAAATATGTGTAAATATAAATAAATATAAAATAGAAATGTATTTTAAAAAAATAATCTGGGGGGGGGGTTTGAAAAACTTATTAAAAATTATTTAATATGAAAAGCTTATTAAAAGCTTATTTAAAGTTATTTAAAGCTTAATTAAATCATTGAAATGTAAAATTAATATGAATGTGAAGTAAATGTAAAATAAATATTTTTAAAATAAAAATAAGTAAATTAGATAGATAGAATAGTTTTTTAAAAATATGAATCCCTATGTGACTTTATGTATGTAAATATTTTAGGGCAAATGAGCTGAGCTCATTGATGTAGTTTACTGTTGTCTGTCTCTTCATTACTATATCAGCTTAGACTGATTGATGCATTTATTTTAAGGGAATGTTTATCTAACTGTGTACATTTTCCTGAGTATTGCCATCTTCATGTGACGTCATACACCAACGTCTCAATGCAATGCAAGCCGGAGTATTTTCGACAGCTGTGAAATGTGGCTTTTTTTTAAAAAGCGTCTCATGGATTCTTTGCAACTTTGTGCGTTATTAAAGTTCCTCATCAGCAGATGGAAAAGCGGCTCCCAAAGCAGATTACAGAAGCCCCTAAAACGCTCAACTCTCACTGTCCCAAATTAAAGCTCTCAAATCCTCATCAGACCTGAGAACGAGACTTCATTCAGACTCTGACATTTACATGAACAACAGAAAATTTAGGAGCTTCAGCAGCGGACGCAGACGTCCTGAATCCTGAAGTCCTGAAGCAACAGCAATGATGAAGATTTCAGAAGAAAGCTGCAGCCGAGAGAGAGAATTAGAGACGGAACAGATGAACTTAAAAATTTATTTTAAAATGAAACTCATCAGTGATACAAAAGAAAAGGACGAGCGGCGGAGCTTTTCTGATGCAGATAGATGATTCAGCTTCTGTGGTTTGAGTTTCACTCTTGACTCTTTTTCAAATTAAAGCTCTCAAATCCTCATCAGACCTGAGAACGAAACTTCATTCAGACTCTGACATTTACATGAACAACAGAGAATCAAAACATTAGGAGCTTCAGCAGCGGACGCAGACATCCTGAAGTCCTGAAGCAACAGCAATGATGAAGATTTCAGAAGAAAGCTGCAGCCGAGAGAGAGAATTAGAGACGGAACAGATGAACTTAAAAATTTATTTTAAAATGAAACTCATCAGTGATACAAAAGAAAAGGACGAGCGGCGGAGCGTTTCAGATGCAGATAGATGATTCAGCTTCTGTGGTTTGAGTTTCACTCTTGACTCTTTTTGCTTTGAATCTGCTGGATTTTATCCGCAGTGCTCTAGGATTGAATTATTTATCTTGCTATAAACCCAGAGGTCCTGAGATAGTGAGAAGCTGCGAGCTTGTTAGGCAGACCGATCCAAAGCTTCTGTCATTGTTTATAATAGAAATTGAGGCTCTTCAATAATTGATCTGCTGTATTACCGCAGGGCTTCCTTCCAGCCCGTGAAATATCTGTTGACTCAAGGTTTCTGCGGGATTTCTTTTAGGTTTGAATTTTATTTATGTCTCTAATATTGTGTAAATAGTCATTTTCAGTTCAGTTTAACAATTTAGATAATATTCTATTTTAAAAATTTATCAAATCTTGTTTTTTGTTGACAAATTCATTCTGCTCATGTTTTTTCTCACTGAGAAAAGAAAGATTGATCTACCGTCCTCTTTCAAATCATTCAAATGATTCGTCTCCTGAAGAATCATTCAAATGATTCATTCAGATGATTTGTTCATGATCAAATAGCGTGTTCTGACTCCTTCGGTCCAGTTTTGAACATCTTCATGGGTCTTTGCCAAATCAATCAGAACATGTGAAATGAAAGTGGCTCAAAAAGCTGATGGACAGAATAGACCTTCAGTAGATATAATTAACACACGACACATCCAGAGGGAAATCTCACTCTCATAAACCTTCGTTAAATGCTGTCAGCGCCTCGTTTAGTTAGAAATTAAAATGCAGTGGACGTTTATGAACAGCTTTGATATATGTTTGGGTGTCAGCATTAAAAGTTTAGTCTTTTTAATAGATTGAAATGACACTTAAAGGAGCAATACACTCAAAAATAAGAGTTCATGTCAATATTTACTCACCAAACTCAAATCCTGCTGTTGTTTTCCATTGAAAAAGGTTTCTGTAATGCTGTAAATCTCCTTTTTGTAGCTTGACACTTTGAAAAAAAGACCACAAACAGTTTGAGAAAGTTTATTCTCACAGGTGTGTGATGTATGATGAGTCGGTGGAGAGATATCAGATGAAATGACTAATGGAGATGTGAATGAGTTTAGATGAAGATGAAGGAAACTCTTGCTGACATGTTGTTGAACTCTTCACCGAGCGACGGAGACACGGCTCTTTTGTTCGTACTTTGTTCTCATTGGCCTGTGACTCATTTTAGAGCCTCGGATGGAGAACGCAATGAGATTTCATTCCATATTTCATGTGAATTTGGCAGTGCAATTTAAAGCCAGGAATCTCTCAGTGAAACAGTTTTCATTTGTTTTACATCTGAACCAGAGCTTCATATTGTTTATTTAAAGCAAAAAATACATTGAGAGTCATTTTCTACTCGGAGCTGTTTTTCATAGATGAAGAGAAATGGACATTTCTAGTCCTCATATTCATCAGTGATGCCGATGGACGGCTGAATTTATCTCTCTATTAGACATCACAGATGACTCTTCATCTGAGATCTGGGTTAACGTACGATCGATCGCCCTATTTCTCAGCATCACATCCATCATGATTTTGTCCCTCAAGAGCATTTATGTTAAAATGAGCCTAGAATCATGAAAAAACCTCCACTGTTCGTCTCCAGTGAATGTGGGAATAAACAGGTCTTTGGGCTTTGGACATGGTTTTGAGCCCGTGAAATATCTGTTGACTCAAGGTTTCTGCGGGATTTCTTTTAGGTTTGAATTGTGAAATTAAATGCATGAAAGCTGCATTCGATTGGAACTTCAAGTATGAATTATATTTTACTATAGTACTTTCACACACATCTGGGAAATTAAAATAGAGGATGTCAAATGGACAGAACCATATTTTAATGGATATTTAATGTTGAAGTTGATGTATTTTAAAGGTTTTTTTTTTCTTTTTTAATATTCAGAAAACAGGGTCGTGTTATATTGCGAGTAGTTAAATGTATGAATCAGGGTTATAATAGTTAACTAAATCTATAGATATATTTTGAAAAGAAAAGAAAAAATAAATATGACAGAAAACCCAAAAAATTACTAAAACTTCAACTAAAATTAAAAAAGAAAACAGAAATTATAAAAATAAAAACGAATTTAAAAACTCAAGAGCATTTATGTTAAAATGAGCCTAGAATCATGAAAAAACCTCCACTGTTCGTCTCCAGTGAATGTGGGAATAAACAGGTCTTTGGGCTTTGGACATGGTTTTCCTTCACGCTTCACCGGGGAGATTTGAACACTTTTTTTAGTGGCAGAGGTTTCTAAAAAATAAGGCGCGATGTCCCCGAGGAGGGTCTTGACGCGGGACGTGTCCGGCTGCCTGCGCTGCTGGGCTTCACGCTTCACCGGGGAGATTTGAAAACTTTTTTTAGTGGCAGAGGTTTCTAAAAATAAGGCGCGATGTCCCCGAGGAGGGTCTTGACGCGGGACGTGTCCGGCTGCCTGCGCTGCTGGGGACGAGCTCTAATAGGTGCTGAATGACGGCTGCACTGAGATCAGGCCGTTCGAGGTCAAGAGAGCTGATGATTTCTGCAGAAGAGCTCAGGCGTGATGCCAGCTGATGTCTGCACACACACTTTAAATACAGCTTTACTTAAAACATCAATAAAATGACAGCAACAACATGATCAACCTTGTTTTGAAGCAGTTTTCATTGCAGTAGAAAATACATATGTGACCCTGGGCCACAAAACCAGTCATAAGGGTCAATTTTGTGAAATTGAGAATCTAAAAGCTGCATAAATAAGCTTTCCATTGATGATGTATGGTTTGTTAGGATAGGACAATATTTGGCTGAGATACAACTATTTGGGCAACGTGAGGGTGCAAAAAAATCTAAATATTGAGAAAATCATCTTTAAAGTTGTCCAAATGAAGTTCTTAGCAATGCATATTACTAATCAAAATTGAAGTTTTTATATATTTATGGTAGGAAATTAACAAAATATCTTCATGGAACATGATCTTTACTTAATATCCTAATGATTTTTGGCATCAAAGAAAAATTGATAATTTTGACCCATACAATGTATTGTTGGCTATTGCTACAAATATACCCCAGCGACTTAACACTGCTTTTGTGCTGCAGGGATTATTTATTATTAGTAGTAGTACAAAAATTTTTATTCAAAATTTCTAAATTCATTTTGATTAAAAAAATAAAGATACAAACAATAATACTAAATTTGAAAACATATAAATGGAATAAATTGAAAATGAAATGAAGGGATAAATTAAAAGGATGATTATATAATGTTTCTGATATGTAATATTGTTTCTAAAATGTCAGTTAATATTAGTAAAATTACTATGTTTTATTTTATTTATATAGCATCTTTTATACACAATGATTACTTAAAATGTTTACATTTATTTACAAAAAAAGATTAAAACATCTCTATATGTAATAAAACATACACATGGCTCACAAATAAAGAATTAATTTAAGTAAAATTTTAATTTTATTCAGTTTGATAAAAAAATAGGATACACACAATAAAACATAAAAATAATTAAAATGAAATAAAGGGATATATTAAAAGGATGATATAATATGTTTCTGATATGCAATATTGTTTTCTGAAATGTCAATTAATTTTAGTAAAATTACTATATTTTGGCAAGGTTGTTTATATAGCTTGTTTCATACACAATGGTACAATTTACATAAAAATAAATATGGAATAAATAAATAAATAAAGAATTAATTAATTAAAATGTAAATTAGATTTAATTCAACTAAAAAAATAAAGATACAAACAATACAATTAAAAAAAAAGAAATGAAAATTTAGGAAATTAAATAAAATGAAATAAACATGCATTAAAATGAAGGTAAAAGGCAAAAAAAGAATAAAATTATTTAAAAATGCTAAATGGGGATGTATAAATAGTTATTTGTGCCTTGATTTATGACGGTCTGCCTGGGTTTCTTTACACACAAATGTAATGATCTAATGTGATGATCAGTTGTGCGAAACTGAGAAATTAGATGAATAGTTTCTTTTTTTCCCCTTTTAAATAATTTGTCATAGTTTCTCATAAAAATATTTTATCCCAGTTTAATGTGCAGGACGTTAGTCACAGAGAATAGGTAGAAGACAGCCATGACACTGGGCTACTATAAAACATGCTGATGGACTGTACTGAAGGAGTCGGCGTCAGGAAGATTTGAGTCCTGAGGTCAAACAGCCTCCAGCAGATAAATATGTCAAAGAGCAAATAAAACACACATTACATCATCAGCTGCTGTCCTGATGAGAATGAGAAAAATCTGTTGGCTGAAACAAGTGTCAATCAGACTAACAAGTGCCACACAACACAAACCAGTGTGTGAGTGTTGATGAACGATTCATTAAAAGAATCAGTTCAAACGAGTCATTTGTTTTGTGAATCGGACCACACTGGTCAGTCTGTTTGTTTTTACGTGCTGCTCACAAGGATGGAACAACTTTGGTGATCTTTTATCACATCAAATTCACACCTTTGGTTAAACATGATTTATTTTGCCGTGTCGGAGTAGATTTAATGCGGCATAAACACTGGCATAACCGAACGGCAGCCTATTTTCACCACAGAAGAAAAACATTATGCTTTGGTAAATCTTAATAAAAAGTGAAAAATACAACATACTAAGTCATATTTATGAGATAAATAGTTAAACTTTTTTTTGTTTTTCGACTTAGTATGCCATAATTATGACTATGAGATAAAAAGTGGGAATTGAAATAATAAGCTGAATTGTTATATGAAAAAGTCATTATGATATAAAAAGTCGTAATTATGACATACTAAATCAGAATTATGAGATAAAAAGTCACAATTATACTAAGTCATAATTATGAGAAGTCAATTATGAGAAAGTCAAATTTATGATAGAAAGTCAATTATGAGATAAGTCAAAATTATAACAAATAGTCATAATTATGTGAGGAAAATACAGTTATGAGATAAAGTCATAATTATGACAAAATGTTAAAATTGTGACAAACTAAGTCATTACGAGATAACAGTCGAAATTATGACAAAAAAATCGAATTGTCATAATTATGAGTTTTTATCTCATAATTTCTTTTTATGTCTTAATTTTGGCTTTTTAAATCGTTTTTATTTATCAAAGCATGATTTAGCATGATTGTTTTGTGGTGGAAATGGGGTTCCATGTGAAAGTGACTTTGAAATTTTAGCGATCTGTTGTGTTAGTGTTAGCAACCCTTAGCAACCACCCACAACACCAGAGCAACTGCATAGCAACCCCCTAGCAACCACCCACAACACCTGAGCAACTGCATAGCAATCCCCTAGCAGCCACCCACAACACCTGAGCAACTGCTTAGCAACATATTAAAACCTCTGACAACACCTGAGCAACTGCATAGCAATCCCCTAGCAACCACCCACAACACCTGAGCAACTGCATAGCAACCACCCACAACACCTGAGCAACTGCATTGCAATCCCCTAGCAACCACCCACAACACACGAGCAACTGCATAGCAACATACTAAAACCTCCCACAACACCTGAGTATCACGGCGACTCCAGAAATAATCCAGATCGAGTTGTAATTCGCCCACAGACGGTCTGTTAGTGCTGGTGGAAGCACTAGCGTTAGTCATGCGTTCCGAGCGTTTCTGCTCTTTTCAGCCGTCACCGCAGCTGACGTGTACTAGTAAAGACAGACAGCTGGAGGACATTTCCCATGATGACTCCCGCAGCAGTGTGCTGCTGTAAATATGCTGTGTGATCGTGGTGTGTCAGAGCGCCACCTGCTCTCGCCCGCGGTCTGTGTGCGCAGAACACCTGCTGACCCCCACAATGCCCTGCGTTTGTGAGAGAACCATCTGAGACGAGGGTGACATGGAGCTCCGCTGCTCAAACCATCAGCAGACATGAAGCGTATTCTGAGACGACACATGAACCTCAGCTGGAGAGTAATGAGGAGATCTGAGGGAAGCTGGGACGCACGGACAGGCCACACGCAGATGAACGGATATGATTGGACCAGCGCGTAACCTACTCATGTGCATACTATTACTATGTATGCTGTGCATTGCTGTATGCATACATTTTTCAAAATTAAAAAAAATAAATTTCAAAATGACTGAGAATATCATCTGCATGTAGAATTTTTTTTTTACTTTTAAAAAGATTTTTAATAGTTTATTATAGTTAACTAAAACCAAAACTATATAAAAAGAAAAAAAAAGAAAAAATGACAAAAAAAAATTACTAATCTAAAATTAAAATGAAACAGAAAATATTAAAAACAAACTAATAAAAAAAAAACTATATAAATAGTACATATAGTAATATAATATAATATAATATACAATGTATTGGTGATTAGAATGGCAAAAACATTGGCCATTTAGCAGAAGTTGTAGTTCATTTTTGTGTTTTTATTTTAAGTAAAGAAAATTGTGGAGGGAAAACTTCTTACTGAAAAAACACTGGGCTCAGCAGATGAGATATGGCATGAACATGTCAGAAATTACTGTACGCTCATAAATCTGACACTGACTGATGAGATATTGTGCTACTTTCTGATTATTTGTTTAAATCAGTCTCTTTCTTGTTAGTGTGAATTATTAAGAAACATTCTTGTATATATCATGTCATTTTGCATAACAAGCATATGAATGGTCTGGTTGTCTGTGTGTGCAATAATTCATATAGCAGTAAAACAGCTGAGCGTCTTTGACAGAGAGAATACTTTCAGAACATGAGCTTCCGTCTCAAATTACGTTTACTCAAATTAAGCTTTACTTAAACGTAAACACACAGCAGTGTTCATTTGTGCATCGAAACATAAAGTGTTGGACTCACGCAGACGGCAGAGAAACATCCGTCGGTGAGTTTCACCGACAGCAGCACAAGCGCTTTATATAAACCCATCAGCAGAGGTCAGGAGAGGTCAACTCCTCTCGCACACCAACACAGTGCACTTGTGTCAATTCACCCTCCCTCACTAGTGTGCTACTGCTCAATTTCCTAATAATATTTCACAATATTACTACAATATTACATCCACTGTGTGCATTAAAATCTTATAATCCTTGTAATACATGTTGTGTGTGTTTTATTATTTGTTGTGTTATTATATTAGTATCATTGAGATGCTATTATAGTTTTTATTAACATTTTGAGTTAGTTTTTACATTTTCTGTTTTTATTTGAATGTTAAAGTTTTAGTAAATGTATTGTGTTGTTGTCATTTTTAATATTATTATTTTTAAGTGTGTGTGAGTGAGTGAGTGAGTGAGTGAGTGAGTGTGTGTGTGTGTGTGTGTGCGTGTGTGTGTGTGTGTGCATGAGTGAGTGAGTGAGTGCGTGTGTGCGTGCGTGCGAGTGTGTGTGTGTGTGTGTTTATACTATTATTGTTTTAGTATCACTAATATAGTACTATAGTTTTTATTAATATTTTGAGTTAGTTTTTATTTTTATATTTTCTTTTTTAATTTTAATTGTAAAGTTTTAAAGTTCAGTATTTCTTTCCAGTATTCTTGAATATGTGGGACCTCTTACGTTAATTTCTTATTTTTTTCCATTTTATGTTTATTCTGAACATTCATTTGAGTACAATCATATAGCATATTTCAAGTTACAAACAATGCTCAATGCATCCATGCATCCAACTGTCTTTAGAATATAGACATGTATAATTACCTAATGTGTTTTAAATATAAATTATACTCAAACTTTGTTAAATTGTATCAAAGTACAACAATTCAAATAAAATTAAAAAACACAAAAAGGGTAACTATATCCATCCAGGGTTATAACATGTGTCCTAATTCAGTTCCATCCAGAATGACCTCAAATGACTTTCATTATATATGTAGACATTAAACAGAGGATGTATATGTACACACACACATAAGCATAAATTATATACATATATCCATCTATACATTAATCATCTTCTACTTATTTATAGCAGCAAAACCAGACCTTCTTTCTGATACATATTCAACCCATTTCCTCCATTTTCCCAGAAACACATCCTTCTTTAAATTAACAAAAAAAAAGTGATTTTTTCCATCATATAAATCTCTATGGTCACATCTATCCAGTTATCTAAAGTAGGTCTCTCTTGTTTTAACCATTTACGTGTGATTGCTTTCTTACTGGCTGCCAAAAGCACAGCCATCAGGTATTTATTATCTACTGTTACTATATCTGGACATATGCAGCCAAAATACAGCAATTTGATTTCTAGAGGTATGTATCTTCTAAAAAAAAATATTCAAGAGCTTCCTGTATTTCTTTCCAGTATTCTTGAATATGTGGGCATTCCCAAAATTTATGGTTTGCTTCATTACCTCCACAGTTTCGCCAACATTTTGGAGAGTTATTACTATTGTATTTTTATTGTATTTGGCCATTTGTACTGGTGTTTTCAAATATCTAATAATATTTTTCCAACAATATTCCTTCCAATTTAATGAGCTAGCTCATTTCCATATAGTTGACCACTCTTCATCAGTAAAGATCGTTTCACTCTCTGTCATCCATTTCTCTTTGATAAAAGTTGTGGAGCGTGTTTTCATATTTTTCAAACACTTGTAGATCTGAGACTTAACTATCTTATATCTAATACCTGATGCGTGTGCCTTCTCAAGTAAGTCTATCAATGGGTTCAGATAATCTTCTAGTTTTCCTTTTGATTTTTGATCATAATAATGTCGAACCTGAAGGTATCTGTAAAAATCTTGATTTTCTAGAAAAAAACTTTTTCTTTAATAACTGAAAGCTTAAAATGTCACCTTTCTCAATGATGGTGCAAAAAGAAGTCATTCCCTTATTTGACCACAATTTAAATCTGTTATCAAACTTGTTTGGGGTGAAATCTGAATCATAAGCAAACCATTTCAAGACTGTACTGTATTCCAACAATTTATTACATTAATTTCTATATGAAAATAAGAAATGTTTCCTTGGCAGCTAGCTGAAATAATATGATGCAATTTTTTTGTCATTTTTAATGATTATATGTATATTTATTTGTATAATATGTAAATTTTTTGTAATATGTTGAATATATTATTGCACATTTATTTATGTGGCCAGAATCAGCCAAGAACCTTTTAGTTCCTCGTTGTGTTTTGATGATTTTTTTTCCCCCCACAATAATTTGTTGTGTTTTCATTCATTTTTAGATCATGAGAAAATGCTGACTATGGCAAAGCAATATCAAATGCTAGTGGCTTGTGGGGAAAAAAAAAAAAAAAATTATTTCCATTATTTTTAAGCAGCCGCTCTGGTCTCTGTCTTCCCTGCAGGTGCTGTCGCTGGGCGCTGACGTTCTGCCGGAGTACAAGCTCCAGACGCCGCGCATCCACAAGTGGACAGTGCTGCACTACAGCCCGTTCAAGGCGGTGTGGGACTGGCTGATCCTGCTGCTGGTGATCTACACGGCCATCCTCACGCCGTACTCCGCCGCCTTCCTGCTCGACGGAGACGAGGACAGCTCGGGGCAGAACTGCAGCTACTCCTGCAGCCCGCTCAACGTGGTGGACCTCATCGTGGACATCATGTTCATCATCGACATCATCATCAACTTCCGCACCACCTACGTCAACACCAACGACGAGGTGGTCAGCCACCCGCTGCGTATCGCTGTGCATTACTTCAAAGGCTGGTTCCTTATCGACATGGTGGCCGCCATTCCCTTCGACCTGCTCATAGACCGCACCGGGGAGGAGATGAGTGCAGAGGTGAATCTGTGCTCCAGCTCTTGTGTACTCATTTATCTTTTACACTTCAAACTTGCCATTTTCTACTGCATGTGCTGTCAGGTCTTATGATAAATTGCTTGCCTCGCACCTCTTTTATATCCTCATTTCACACTTAGAATAAAAGTGTCTGCTAAACGAATAAATGTAATATACAGTATGTTTTCTGCAGGTCTTAAAAAGTTTTAATTCATGTTTCCACAAATTAAGGTCTTAAATCAGAGCAGAAAGTTTTAAATTCATGAAGTCATGACATTAAATTTTGCACGCACTGCAAAATGAATACTTTGATTTTTGTTGTTTTCCAATGCTAATATCTAAACTTCCTTAAATCAAGATACATTTACTTGAGATTCATCAGTTATTTATAAAACAAGAGTTATCTTATGTCCTTTTTATTCTCAAGTAAGTGCATCTTGTTTTAAACATCTTTAGACATTTTCACTGGAGAACAAGACAAAAATACAAAAGATCATCACTTGTTTGCAGAGGGATCAGAAGCTACAGTAGAAGTTATTTAAGTCTTTTAAGTTATTTATTTATTTAGTCAAATGAATTCAAAAGTAATGAAGATCTGTTGGAAGTTGTATTGTCAAACACTGAAGAGATTCAGAGAACGTTCAGAGGCCATATTGACATGAAGTCATGGCATTAAATGTTGCATACATTGCTAAAAATGAATATTTTGCATTTTTTCTTGATTTAACATCCTTAAATGCATTTACTTGAGATGCACAATGAACATATGAAGTCTTGTTTTCTGAGAAACAGAACAGAATTAAATAAGTGTATGCTTAAAACAAGAACAAACATCTGTCAGTGGAGAATAAAAACTTATTTCCCTTTGAATTAAATTACCTCATTGGCAGATATTTGTTCTTTTTTATTCATAACTCACTTCATTTTGATCAATTTCACATAAAACAAGACTTATATAATTTTGCTTCTTAAGTTAAATGTATCTTGATTTAAGAATCTTTAGACATTTGCACCGGAAAACAAGACAAAAATACTGAAGAACTTTTTTTTTTTTTTTTTTTT
>NW_015640467.1:1123199-1124721 GCF_001515625.1 Sinocyclocheilus rhinocerous
GCTTCAACCCAACTTTGGGTCAAATATGGACTAACCCAGCTGTTCGGTAAAATTTTTTAATTAAATTTTAACCCAAAAGTTGGGTTAGTCCATATTTGACCCAAAGTTGGGTTGAAACAACTCAGCATTTTTTAGAGTGTAAGGTACAGTAAAAGTTATTTCCATATTCAAGTGGTTGGGAACAGAGATATTCAAGCACTAAGCTTTTTTTTTCTGTAAAATGAATTAAAAAGTAATGGAGATCGGTTGGAAGTTGTATTGACAAACGTCAAAGTGTTGCTAATGCAAGACATTATTGTGTTTCTTAAAGGGACAGTTCACCCAAAAATGAAAATCCTGCACTCTAAAAAAAATGCTGGGTTAAATATAACCCAGCGCTGGGTTAAAAAGGGACAAACCCAGCTATTGGGTTGTTTTGACCCAGCGGTTGGGTTGTTTTGACTCAAAATAACCCAACTGCTTGGTCAAAACAACCCAATAACTGGGTCAAAACAACCCAAAAGCATTTTTTTTAGAGTGTGTCATTTAATCCGCAAGTTGTTCCAAACCTGTATGAGTTTCTTTCTTCAGTTGAACAAAAAAGAAGATATTTTGAAGAAAGCTGATAACCAAACAGTTGACGGTAGCCATTGACTTCAATAGTATGGAAAAAGATACTATGGAAGTCAATAGGGTAAATGATGACAGAATTTTCATTTTTGGGTAAACTGTCCCTTTAAAATGATATTACTTGGTCTTTAAAAGGTCTTTAAAAAGAAACCTGCATAAATCCCGTTATAAATCTTGTTATTTTTTTTCTGTATTTTATTTTAGCCAACTCAACAGACCACCCTCATCGGCCTGCTCAAGACGGCGCGTCTTTTACGTCTCGTCCGCGTGGCGCGTAAACTGGACCGTTACTCTGAGTATGGCGCGGCCGTCCTCTTCCTGCTGAGAAATATAATATTTGTATTAATGTTTGTTTCTAATGACTTTGAAAAAAATGGCTAAAATTTTGTATAACATATTTGAATTTTCTTTGTTATCATTCCAATATATATAGTGAAAGTTTATGTTAAACTACATTATAAAAATGTTTTATATAAATATTTGAATACTGACATATTTAACTTATTTTTTAAAGAATAGTCAGCCGTAAGTTAGGAGGTCCAAGATGATGGTACAGTTTTTAAAAATCCAGTTTAAAAATTTGTAGAAATATAATATTTGTATTAATGTTTGTTTCTAATGACTTTGAAAAAAATGGCTAAAATTTTGTATAACATATTTGAATTTTCTTTGTTATCATTCCAATATATATAGTGAAAGTTTATGTTAAACTACATTATAAAAATGTTTTATATAAATATTTGAATACTGACATATTTAACTTATTTTTTAAAGAATTTCAAACAAAATTACTTCCTTCTTGTTTGGTTTGGTTTATATATATATATATATATACAGTATATGAGTGTGTGTTATTAAAAACGAAATCCTTTAAATAATAATAATAATAATAAATAAATAATAAAATAAATGT
>NW_015640467.1:1125331-1130579 GCF_001515625.1 Sinocyclocheilus rhinocerous
TAAATAATAAAATAAATGTTAATTATTAACTGAAATAAATAAATATTTTATTTCAAATATTTAATTTTCAGGCAACATTTCTCATTTTCAATTAGTTTAAATTAATGTAATAAAATACTAAAAACCAAAACAGAAATATACTTAATAACATACACATATTAAAAAAATAATAATAATATTAATAATATAAAAATGACTAAAACTTAAAAATTTAAACTATAATACTAAAACAATAATATAATAAATGAGCCTTTTTTCTCTGTTATGATCGGATGACAATGAACTTTGTTCTAGACATTGAAAACATTCATCATAAAAGAGATGTATGGACGTCATTGTGTGTATAAATTGCATTTTGTGTATTTTTAATTAACTAAATAGATCCAGAGAAAACAAAGTAAGCATAACTGACCCATTAAAGCACGTCAGAGTTAAAGCACTTTTTTTTTTATTGTGCACTTTATGATCAACATGCTGATGAAACATCCTCCCTTTTTAATTTTTGGTGAACAAATCATCCTGATAGCTCATTTTTGTAGGTCCTGATCGCAGCAATTAATGATAAATTGGCAAGTTAATATCACTGCCGCACATATATTAGACCTCAATAACCGTGAAGTAATTTCCGTTTTTATGGCCGGTAGAAGCATTTATCATCGGCGCTGCAGAATTACATTTCGGAAGAGGGCGAAAGGAGAAAATCAACACGACTTCTTCAATCTGATACAAGATTGTTCATTACATTCAACAGCTGAAGTCAGCAGACTGTAGAGATCAAACGCTCAATATTCAACATTTAACAGCTGAAGGACTGCAAAAAGCCTCATTTGCTCAATCATATTTCTTCTGTGTTTTACTGCATATAATAGCTTTATTTCATTCGTGAGTGTGTAGAATGAATCTCAAAAAATCAGGTCCAGGTGATATTTCACTCCAACATCAAGTATTTTATTTTATTATTATTATTATTATTTTTTTTTTTTATTATTATTTTTTGTTTTATTTTATTTTATTATAGGTCCAGGTGATATTTCACTCCAACATCAAGTATTTTATTTTATTTTTTATTTTATTTTTATTTTATTTTATTATTATTTTTTGTTTTATTTTATTTTATTATTTTATTAAAATTTTTAATTTTGTAATTATTTTGTAAAATTATTTTCATGACAAATTCTAATTTCTGTATTTTGCTTTTACAGAAATTGCAAGTTAAAGTGTAATAAAATGTTTTTCTTAGTTAAAGCCATAAATTCAATGCAGTTTAACCACTATACAGTTTAAATAATATTGCATTGTTCATTCATTCATTTATTTATTTATGTATTTATTTATAGGCATTTAAAAGTAATGAGACTAAGATTCTTTTTGCCTTGCGTTAATGAGAGCCGGGTGGGAAAATAATAATAATTTTTTTATTTTATTTATTTATTTATTTATTTTTTATTGTATTTTATCATTAATAAAATAATGTTTTTAATTACCATGAAAATAATGTCACAGTGTAAATAATGATAGTAAAATGGACCTAAAGGCTTGATTTTTCAGTTTTTTTTGACATTACGATATATCATTCCTGCTAGAACAAAAAGAAAACGGAGGAGAAATTCTGTGTCTCACTACTTCTACATGTATTCGTTTAGTCTGTATCGGGTTCATGAGAATCAAACTCACTGTAGCGCCGTGCTCTAGCATTTCAGCTTCACCAGCTCTCTCTTTGTTGCTATTTTTGCTGCTTTTGTAGCGTGATTCATAGCGCTGCCCACCTGCACTGAGATCAGTCAGTGGCCACCGCAGTAACACGAGCGTAAAACAGCAGAACTGATGAAATCTATGAATCCAGAAGCTTTTATAGAGGCCGTATAATGATGAATACAGGGAGAAATCTGTCATTTAGGGTCATACTGAAACACTTTCACTGAAGCTCTTGAGATCTGTACACACGGAAAAGACACTATTTGGTGTAGAAACAAGTTTGACTCACAATTAATTACAAAGAAACAGCAAGTAACATTGAATTAAACACGAAAGTTTGAAGTAGAAAGCAGGATTATTATAGTTAACTAAAACTGAAAAAAAATGAAATAAAAATTAATAAAAACTAGACATATATAAAACAAAACAAAAACAACTAAAAATTACAAAAACATAATTAAAATGTAAAATATAAAAATAGAAACAGATTCCAAATATTAATAGAAACTATAACAGTATCTCAATGATACTAAAATAACTCTAGTAGAAAGACTGAAATAGATTATTTTCTTGTAAAACATGCTTCAATATTTATTTTTTTGCAACAGAAAGTCAGAAAGTTTTAGTAAATTTCAAAATGAATTACAAAGAAACAGCCAGTAAGAAATGTTCAAGTACTGAAATACTATTTTCTTGTAAAACATACTCCAATAATCTTTATATTGACAACTTGGAAAACTAATTTTTACATTGTAGGTCTAAGCTCATTTTTTTTATGCTCTGAGATGTTTATAACAGCACAGAAAAGTGCTTGTTAACAGCATAATAGTCTTGTCCGCCAGCGAGGAAACAGGCGCTGATCTAAGCCGATGTGACACAGTAAAGTGTGAAGCATGTACCTGTGTAGTGCTTCATCATGATGCTATTTTTAACCTTGTCCTTCCTGTTCCTGTTCAGCGCTCATGTACGCCAGTATCTTCGGGAACGTGTCAGCCATCATCCAGCGGCTGTACTCCGGAACGGCTCGTTATCACACTCAGATGCTGCGGGTGAGAGAGTTCATCCGCTTCCATCAGATTCCCAACCCGCTGCGCCAGAGACTGGAGGAATATTTCCAGCACGCCTGGTCCTACACCAACGGCATCGACATGAACGCCGTGAGTCCACCTGCTGCCTTACATCAACCAAATATGAAAATGTGCTGGAAATGCACTCACCTTCAGGCTATCCCAGATGTAGATGAGTTTGTTTCTTCATCAGGTTTGGAGAAATGTAGCACTGCATCAGTGTCTAAGCAATGGATGCTCTGCAGTGAATGGGTGCCGCCGTCAGAATGAGAGTCCAAACAGCTGATAAAAACATCACAATAATCCACAAGTAATCCACACCACTCCAGTCCATCAGTTAACATCTGGAGAAGACAAAAGCTGAAACAAATCCAGCATTAAGACGTTTTTAACTAAAATACGAGTCCATAATCCATAATATCCATTATCCAGTGAAAAAGTGGTCTGGTCTGAATCAGGAGAGAAATCTGCACAGATCAAGCACTGTTTACAAGCTCATTCTGACGGCACCCATTCACTGCAGAGGATCTATTGCTGAGACACTGATGCAATGCTGCATTTCTCCAAATCTGATTAAGAAACAAACTCATCCTAATCTTTGATGGCCTTAGAGTGAGCACATTTCCAGCAAATTTTCATGTTTGGGTGAACTATTCTTTTAACGCTAACAAACTCACATGCATCACCTTTAAAGTGATCTGTGAGCTGGATTACATGTGTGTATTATAAATAATGAGTTCATTTAGCAACTGTCCTCACCAGCACATCCTCTACTATTACCAGCCCCAAATGCAGAGTTTAACGAGATTAGGCATTGAAGTAAAGAGAACAAATGAGCGTCCACCTCCAGCCGTCAGCTCCTCTCATTAAGGAGCAGTGGAGCGTTCTGATTGGACAGTCAGAGCCGTTATGATTGCTGTGCTGCTGAGTGAAATGATGTGGACCATAATTTTTCAAAAATTCTTTACTGAACCACTCAGCTCTGAAATGAATCACTACATTAAAATGTTGATTTAAAGACAACAAAGTACTACAAAAAAGTAAGATTTTGTGTACTTCATATGTTTTATGAGACTGCAGATCCCATGAGGCTTCGCAAATGGCATAAATGCTGTTCTTTTGAACTTTCTAATCATCAAAGTATCCTGAAAAATAAATTGTATCTCGGTTTCCAGCACAACTGTTTTCAACACAGATAATAATCAGAAATGTTTCTCGAGCAGCAAATCAGCATATTAGCATGATTTCTGAAGATCATGTTACACTGAAGACTGCAGTAATAATGCTGAAAATACAGCTGCGCATCACAGAAATAAATTACAGTTTAACAGATATTCACATAGAAAACAGCTATTTTAAATTGTAATAATATTTCAAAATTTTTACTGTATTTTTGATCAAATAAATGCAGCCTTGGCAGAAGAGACGTCTTTCAAAATCATTAAAAAATCTTATCTACTCCAAACTTCTGAATGGTATAACTTGTAGATAGATAGATAGATAGATAGATAGATAATGCTTTTGAGCTTTTAATAGTTGTTTTTTCTGCTCTTTCAGGTGCTGAAGGGTTTCCCAGAGTGTCTGCAGGCCGATATCTGTCTGCATCTGAACCGGACTCTCCTGCAGAACTGTAAAGCGTTCAAGGGCTCCAGTAAAGGGTGTCTGCGAGCGCTGGCCATGAAGTTCAAGACCACACACGCCCCGCCGGGAGACACGCTGGTGCACGCCGGAGACGTCCTGACCGCGATCTACTTCATCTCCCGCGGCTCCATCGAGATCTTACGTGGAGATGTAGTGGTGGCCATCTTAGGTAGGTGTGACTTATTTCAGTGACGGTGATGTTTTGTAAAATCCAGGATCTTTTATACTACATACAACACTTATTTTTAAGGATCTAGGATCTGTTTTCCACGATACGCCCCATTTAAGTCATTCTAGCTGTATTTCCGGTTTGAATGCAACAAAGTTTACTGTAAGGTCAGTTTGACCGATTCTGCGTTTATCCTCTAGTGCCACCTACAGGAAGTCATCTGTAAAATTGTGTAACTCTGAACGCACACGGTTCAAAGAATAATTCACCCAAAAATCATTTACTCACCCTCATGACTTTCCTGCATGACTGCATTTCTTCTGTGGAAAACAAAAGCAGATGTTTAGCAGAACATCGCTGCTGTTCTTTGAAAGCATCCAATGACTAGTGACTGTCAAACTCCAAAAAGGATAATAAACAAATAAATAAATTGTTCATATCACTCATATGTGACAGTCCAAGTCTTCTGCAGTCATACCAAAATATGTTTTATTTATTTATAGTATTGATCTAGTTTATAGTATTTATTGTTTGTTATTTTCCCCGTCCTATAGGTATCATTAAAAAGATCATAATATAAATAAATACATGTTTAAAAATTTTTTTTTTTTTTAACTGAGGGGATAATGATTAGGGGGTAATGATAAAAATAAAAATATAAAATATAAATTAATTA
>NW_015640467.1:1131598-1146508 GCF_001515625.1 Sinocyclocheilus rhinocerous
AAAAGCAAAGTATTAAAATGTATAAACATAGATAAATAAAACTGTAGGTGCATTAAGGACAAACTAAATTCTGAGCAGCATGTTGTCTAGTCTGTGATGTAGAAGTAAAATATTATGGGATTTAAAAGGGTTAATCAGCCAAAACGAGTTGCAGAGTGTTTACATTTGCTAGAAAGGCTTCCAGCTACAAATAGAACTTATAAAAAATAAAAGAATAAATGTGTACATCTCTGCTAGTCTGATTGTTTATGGATGTGTCTGACAGTGATATTATGTGCATCCTAGGGAAGAATGATATATTCGGTGAGCCCATCAACCTGTACGCACGGCCCGGCAAGTCCAACGCAGACGTGAGGGCGCTGACGTACTGCGACCTGCACAAGATCCACAGAGACGACGTGCTGGAGGTGCTTGACATGTACCCGGAGTTCACCGACCACTTCTGGAGCAACCTGGAGATCACCTTCAACCTCAGAGACGTGAGTCACACTCACTGTACAAATCTTCCAGTAAATGGAGCAGAAACACAGAGCTCATGGAGGTGTGCATGGACATGTTCCCTTACAGACGAACATGATTCCCGGATCCCCCAGCAGCGAGGATTCAGACTGCGCCGGCTTCAACAAACTGCGGAGGAGAAAGCTTTCATTCCGACGACGGACAGAAAAAGGTTTTCCTGATAATTCATGTAGTCTCCGTCATTGAACATTCAGAAACACACTATTTACGGATGATATGTGCAGACATTGGAGCTGTTTTGCATGTGCCCCTGATGAATATCCATCCCGCGTTTGTTTCTCCAGACGATGCAGATGCTGGAGAGATCAAGAAGAATCAGAAGCCCATCCGGAGAGGCAGAAAGCAAGCAGCCAGTAACCAGAACGAGCTCAAACCGGGGTGGGAGGAGCCTCGGAATTCTATCTCCTCCCACTCCAGTGGCGATGAGGGGGAGGAGCCTGTGCACACATGCCCCACCCCTCCCACCACGCTCATGGATGTGACTGAAGGAGAGGGCGATCCCAAAACAGGAAACACATGCAACGCCCTATCAGGTGACAGAACGACAACAGTAAACTCATATATATATATATATGTATTATATAATATAAAAAGGACAAATAATTGAATTAATAATATTATAAATATTCAGAATTTAAATTCTATATTAAGCTGTATAAAATATATAAAAAATACAATACAAACAATATATAATAAATATAAATACAATATATAACAACCATGATAGTTTTAATGTTACAATATGAAAATAAAACTGTTAACATTATAATATTAAAATATTTGGATTTTTATTTACATTTTTATAAAAAACACAGGCATTATATAAAATATCTGAGCCTTTTTTTTTTTTTTTTTTGATTGGTTCACCACCCTATACAACTTGTTCATGTGTTTGCTGTTTGAGGCTAAGACTAGTTAAAGTCTGTTGCGTGTCTGTGGTGTTCAGAATGGTCAGATCAGTGGTCCATGTTAAATGTGACAGTGGAATGCATGATGTTCCATTTTGATCTAAGTTTGGGCAACTTCCTTTCCATCACCTTATACAGTGTACCAATTTCAGCATTATATGACTACTATCTTTTATATTTAGCCTGTTATATACTACCAATTTAGAATTGCTACTAAATTCTCTTTTTCTGTTTTTTTATTTTATTTTTTATTTTGCAGAAAGGGTTCACAAGACGAGATTTCACAGATATGACCATCTAATCTCTGTCCATGACATAGTGCTAAACTCATTGGACAAGAAGGCATTAGACGTCCATGGGATTTTACATATCTTTACCACCAAAGTCACAAGAGAAATGCAATCAGCCTATTTCTCTCAAACACACACACACACACATATTGTGACCTGTAGTGGAGTGAGTGAACTCTAAAGTTTTTACTAGAGTATAAATTATAGCCAGCGGCACCCTTAAGTATTACAACATGCCGGAGATATAGAAGCATGCTTGCAGAGCACTCCTACAGGAAGTCATCTGTAAAATTGTGTAACTCTGAACGCATACGGTTCAAAGAATAATTCACCCAAAAATAATTTACTCACCCTCATGACTTTCCTGCATGACTGCATTTCTTCTGTGGAAAACAAAAGCAGATGTTTAGCAGAACATCGCTGCTGTTCTTTGAAAGCATCCAATGACTAGTGACTGTCAAACTCCAAAAAGGATAATAAACAAATAAATAAATTGTTCATATCACTCATATGTGACAGTCCAAGTCTTCTGCAGTCATACCAAAATATGTTTTATTTATTTATAGTATTGATCTAGTTTATAGTATTTATTGTTTGTTATTTTCCCCGTCCTATAGGTATCATTAAAAAGATCATAATATAAATAAATACATGTTTAAAAATGTTTTTAATGAATTAAATATTTAATAAATTATTAAACAGTACCCAATATAATGTAATATAATATTATATAATCAAGCAGTGATAGTGGAAAATAAAATAAAATGTAAAATAATAATAACAATAAGTAACAATTATCAAATAAAAAAATTAATTATGGTAATATTATGAATTAATATTAATATTATTTAAACCATAGTATTTCGAAAGATAAATGTTATAAATCATGCTGTATGTGGTAGTAATGTGCGTCTTTCTGTCTCAGGTGCATTCTCAGGTGTGTCTAATATCTTCAGTTTTTGGGGTGACAGTCGGGGGAGGCAGTATCAGGAGGTGCCCCGCTGCAATCTCCCGTCGCCCTCGCCGCATCCCAGCATGCCCCTGCGCAGCATCAGCCGCCAGCAGCGCAGCCAGATGGAGAGCAGACTGGAGCTGCTGCAGAAACAGCTCAACAGGTCTCAGAGCCCACTGCAGTCAGACCACCTGTGTACACTAAACAGCTGTCCGAATGAACCGACTCACTAAACCAGATTCAGAAACACTTTGAATGGAGTTGCATTAACAGCCCGACAACGCCTCCTATTATTATCGAAATGAATTGCATTGCAGATCTAACAGTGCACTGTTTTCTGAATAACCTGTGTGTGTGTGTGTGTGTGTGTGTGTGTGTGTGTGTGTGTGTGTGTGCCGTCCTACAGCAGCGTTTCGTCCCCGCCGCAGCCGTCTATGTTCCCCGAGATCCTCGTGCAGCCCGTCATGCCGCTGGAGTCCAAAACACCGGCCTCTCTCTCACAGGTAACACACGGTGACGGGTTTGAGCTGCTAGAGCAAAGATTATAGTTACTGCTGACATCACGCTTGATTCATGTAGACATTTATAAAATATAATTTATATTAGTTTATATTTATTTAATATAAAATAATTTATATTAGTTTATATTTAATGTATAATTTATATTATATTTTTTTATAAGTCTGTGTATAATACATGATATGTCTATGGTGTGTACAATAAAAAAATGTAATAATATATAGAAGTATAATCCCTTTAAATTATTAAGATTAAAATAATTTCTAATTTATATTTTATATTTATAAAATAGAAATAATTGAAAGAAATTTATATAAAAAATAAAGGCCAAAAAAAAAATATATATATATATATATAAATACAATTTTTGCATTTTTTTTTGCATTTTTATCATATATATAATTTTTATACCAGTGTGTGTGCAGTATATATATATAATTTTTTTTTTTCTTTTTTTTTTTTCTTTGATTTTCTTTGATCTTTGTTTTGGTTGAGCAAATAATAGTAGCTACTGTAGTTCTGGTGCTAATGTATTAAAACTACTCTAATAAGTGCAAACAGTGTGACAGCGGCAGGATCTCTGCTCTGTTTTCTTCTCCAGTCCTGCGAGTTTCTCAGCAGCTCCACGGAGCTCCATCCTGCGGTCAGCGTCGCTCCTCGCGCGGGATTCTCCAGCCTCGGGGCCCGACTGGAGCTTGTGCCCGACCCCGACATCCACCGGCGCTTCTCCCTGCAGGAGCCGCACACGTCACTGAGCTCACAGACGCCACAGAAACACGGCTCAGACCCCGGGAGCTAGAGAGACCACCGCCAGACCAGAGGAGATCAAAGCGGACCGACCAGCCCTCTCCGGCTTCTGGTTTTGCACTGCGGAGGGTTCAGAGATTCACTGGAGGCGGTTTTACTCTGCTGTCGTCCAGTATTGGATATCCAGAAACAAATAATGATGATTATTACTGATTTTTTAAGTAGCCATTATGTCTTGCACTGAATTTTCCAGACTCTCTCGATCTTTATCTTCACGTCTGCCGCGCTTCCAAAACTGACTGAACTCGTTAGTGTTAGCTGGCCTAACAGAAGAAAATCATTATAATAATAATAACCTTATGTGTTCTGTCCTGTCATTGCCTTCATTTCCTGTGTGTGGACGAAGAAGGCGGAGCCTCAGGCCCCACCCAAGCACACTTGATTGGCTGGATGGGGTGATTGGCAGGTGTTTAAAGCTATGCCGTTACTGATGAAGCATATCATGTGTTCTGACACTGGACAAACAATATGCAATGAGTCGAACGCGTGTCACATCCCACTTGGCTTCGGTTCGTTTGTTTTCCAGCTTTTTGTTTTTTATAGTTAGAAAAACATTAGCTTTAGCAATACCGAATCCTTTAAACCACAAACGAAACCAAATATTGAAGATTGGGTTGGACCAAATGTTTTTCGTTGGTTTTTCCTCATCGTCTGCGGTGTTTACGGCCTGCAGTCACAGTCACATGATTATTAATTATTATTTGGTACAGTTATGAGCTCTTGACAATGAATTAAAAACAAATGTTCGTTTTAGTTTTCCATTGACGTGTGGACCAATGAAAAAAGAAACTTCATATAAGCTCTTAAGCATGCGATGATAAACACTTTTAATATTTAGCCATTTATTTTAAATCAGACTTTAACCTCATTATATTTAAATGACTATGATATTTAATATAAGCGTTCTTGAGGAAGGAAGGCATATTAGCATGAGAACGTGTTGTGCATCAGCATCCATACATGAATCATGGCCTCTAGGCTTCAATTTAGAGGTTTTTAATTGTGATTTATGTTTTGTTAATACCAAATATTATATCTAATTTGAATTCAACTGGTAAACTGAACGCAAGGAAGGTGGATTTCACCGCGTGTCAATGTGAAAGCACTGTTCAACACTACTGCATTAAATAACAATCGTCACGTTTACTTTGATGAGTGCAGGAGTTTGCACATGTTTATCTAGTTCATATTTGTTATGCATTTTAATATTATTATTATTAGTGTCTCCATAAATTCGGTGTATAGGAGTCTTTTCACCATCATATTCGGGTGAATCTCACAATAACACATACAGGTCAAATTTTACCCAGGTATTAACAAAATCAATTTTTAGGATTTTTATACTTCTTATTATTCTCAATGATGATTCTCTTTAGATTGTAATTCATTATTCATTATTATGATTTTTTTTCCGAATCCTTTAAACCACAAACGAAACCAAATATTGAAGATTGGGTTGGACCAAATGTTTTTCGTTGGTTTTTCCTCATCGTCTGCGGTGTTTACGGCCTGCAGTCACAGTCACATGATTATTAATTATTATTTGGTACAGTTATGAGCTCTTGACAATGAATTAAAAACAAATGTTCGTTTTAGTTTTCCATTGACGTGTGGACCAATGAAAAAAGAAACTTCATATAAGCTCTTAAGCATGCGATGATAAACACTTTTAATATTTAGCCATTTATTTTAAATCAGACTTTAACCTCATTATATTTAAATGACTATGATATTTAATATAAGCGTTCTTGAGGAAGGAAGGCATATTAGCATGAGAACGTGTTGTGCATCAGCATCCATACATGAATCATGGCCTCTAGGCTTCAATTTAGAGGTTTTTAATTGTGATTTATGTTTTGTTAATACCAAATATTATATCTAATTTGAATTCAACTGGTAAACTGAACGCAAGGAAGGTGGATTTCACCGCGTGTCAATGTGAAAGCACTGTTCAACACTACTGCATTAAATAACAATCGTCACGTTTACTTTGATGAGTGCAGGAGTTTGCACATGTTTATCTAGTTCATATTTGTTATGCATTTTAATATTATTATTATTAGTGTCTCCATAAATTCGGTGTATAGGAGTCTTTTCACCATCATATTCGGGTGAATCTCACAATAACACATACAGGTCAAATTTTACCCAGGTATTAACAAAATCAATTTTTAGGATTTTTATACTTCTTATTATTCTCAATGATGATTCTCTTTAGATTGTAATTCATTATTCATTATTATGATTTTTTTTTAAACCATCAAAAATTAAAGCCAACAAATACTGCTTTAATGTATAAAAATTTAGAAATTTATATTTAATTAGCTTTGAAACTCAGTAAAACAAATTTGAGAGAATTTGTCACAAAAAAAACTCCCATAATTTCTTTTTAAATCCCATAATAAAAAATAATAATAATAAAAAAAAAATAAAACAAATTTGAGAGAATTTGTCACAAAAATGTCCCATAATAAAAAAAATTAAAAAAATATATAAAAATTTCTTTTTTTTGTCACAAAAAAAAACTCCCATAATTTTTAAAAAAATCCCATAATAAAAAAAATGTATTAATTAATTTTAAAAAATATATATATAGAGAGAGATTTTTTTTTTGTCACAAAAAAAACTCCCATAATTTTTAAAAAAAATCCATAATAAAAAAAAAATATATATATATATATACAAATTTTTTTTTTGTGAGATTCACCCTCACATTGCTCACAGGTGGAGAAATGAAATAGTCTCTGACACATTTATTTTTAGTTCGTTTGGTTGGTTGTTAGTAATCCAGGATTGCTCTTAATCTGTGTCAGGTGACTGTGAGTGGAGAAATTCAGCCTGCTTAGTTCACAAAACACAGCTTCATTGTCCTAATGGTCAGATAGTAATGAATGGAGGTTATATAACAATATTATTGCGTTTCATTCTGTGATTATTCTCCACGTCACTGTCACGTTTAGATGATAATCTGTCCTGCTGAATGGGTTTTGTGTGTGTAATGTGTGTTTCTCCTGATGTTCGGTGTACCGCTGTGCACTTTACACCGTCTCTCTCTCTTACTGAAGAGGAGGATCTCTGCTCTCTTTACATCTATTTACAGGGATTTGAAGCCAAGGGCATTTATGCCATCAACTTTAGACACAGAGAACATAAAACCGGCCAAACGCAACCCAAATCCATGCAACTATTAAACAGGCTTTCCAATCATGAAGGACATCTTGTATGTAAATACTTTTCAATCTTTTGGGTTTTAATTTATTTTGGTAATTCGTTTACACTGGATTGCTATTTTTCTCCTTCCCTACTTTGCTGTACATAAGGAAGTCTTGTAAAGAAATGAATTCTTGGCATCCCTATAGCCGACACTATGCAGAATCGCATTTCCCTGGCATGCTTCGAAATGCAGAAAATAAAATAAAAATACTGTAGAGGAAAACTAAATATGTTTGATTTCTTTCTTTCTTTCTTTTTTAAATAAACATGTGAATATCTCTGTTAATAATGATGTAAGTATCATTTATTATATAATAGCCTATATATATATATAAAGGTAATAACAAAGACAGATTTAACTCGTGCACATTTTATCTGCATGCTGCACGAATCATGTTGAAACAAGCTGACGAGATCGGACAGACTTCAGAAAGTCTTGATTGTGTGCTAGCGTTATACACGGTTGACTTTACAAAGTTTAAAAATATTTATTTCAATAAACTTCTTTGAAAACAACTGAAATTACGGTGCTTTTCTCTTTTTTTTCGTTATAAAGCATATTATTATTGGGAAAATTTCATGAAACCCCCCATTTTTTTAAAATAGGTAATAAAGTGCACCATCCAAACTTAATTTGTTGTAATTTATGAACACTTTGGAATACAGACCTAAAGTGGTCTCTTTATTAAAGAAGAAAATCAGCAGATTATTGCAAAAGTTCAAGTATCAAAAAGTTATAGACGTTTACATTTACTGTAAAGAAAATGCGCTATACTAATTTAATTTAATTTTATATATAGTAAATATTTTACATATCAGGTTTTACTCTAAAATTGGTATAAAATTAAAGCCTCGTGTCTAAATAAGTTATGTACCAAATTTGAAGTTGATATGGAAAAAAATGGAGATTTTATTCAGGGTGTTATACCACAAACAGCCACCGGGTGCCATCCAAACTCCATTGAATTTTTTAATGCATTTTTCTGTCACAAATGTCTAGATTGCTCTGTCAATATTACTTCTATCTCAAAATCCAGGAATCCTGAGACTCAGACCTTTCCAATGATATGTATCTTGTCAAGATTATAAAAAGTTTTGATTGTAAAATACCGTAATACATTTTGTAATATGACACTTGACACCGCCCACTAAGGGGGAGGAGACCGCCAAAAGATTTTAAAGTACCATTTCCATGGTAACGCAATGTCTGGTTTCAAAATGGTTTTCACAGGATAAATCTTGGGCTTCTAAGCTTTCAAATAATATATAATTTATGATGATTACTAAAAGATTTCATAGAGAAAAAGGACAACAACAAAAAAGAGTGCCAAACGTCCCACAGGTGGGACGGTGACAGTTAAGGGGTTAACACGAACTAACAATAAAACATACATTTCTAATCTCAGTTCATATTAATATCAACACTTACATTAAAATCCAAAGTTGTATCTGTCAATATGAATTGAGCCGAGCTAACATGAACTAACAATGAACCGCTGTAGGCTACTTTAATTCATTTAGATTAACATGGATGAATAAATAATTTAATGAATGTATTGCTCATTGTTAGTGCTTATTGCATTAATTACTGTTAACTAATACACCTTACTGTAAAATGTTACCACGTTACTGATACATCTGCAGTTATTAAAAAGCAGTCGTTTTTAATAATCAGGTGGATTGTGCTCTCATCTTTGTGCAGATAATCATACACCAAATCCATTAATAAACACATTTTATTTATAGAGACTCACATTAAACCAGCACAAAACAGATTAAACTATTGAGGCTTGAAATTCTTTCAAATAAGCTTGACTTGGCCACTAGATGGCGACATTTAACCATCCGAAAAAATCTCAGCTGTGATTTTTAGGTTGATTTCTTCATGCAGTGATCTGGTTATTGTTTAGTTATGCAAACAATATTACAGAGTACGTGAGTAAAAATACAAATGTGGTGGGTTTTGTAATTTTCTAATTAATATTTCACATTCATGAGACCAAATTTAACTTAAAACTTCATATTATATTGTATTATATACATAAATCGTTTCAATCTTTTAAAATTATTTAGGATTTATGCATTTGCAATGAGGTCAGTAACTGATAAATTACTGAACAGATAAAATATTACAATAAAATAATAACTAAATAATAATAAATACAATTAAATATCTGAGTGAAAGTAAGGTTTTTATTTGATTGATTTTCATTGGCTCGCCATTGGCCCGTATAAGGAGTCAAACTCACTGATTGGATGCGCCGCGTGTCTATCAAAAGTGCGCAAGTTGGACAGGCGGCATCAGTCGCGGAGACGCTCCGTCCGCGTCGTGATTGGACGACACCGCTGTCCGTCTATCCTTCCTGGCCTGCGATTGGCTGAGAGTGTCAGGGGGCGGCGACGTGCGCGTGCGGTCAGTGAAGAGCGCAGGGCGGATCAGCGTGAGGCCGCGACACCGACACACGCGCGGAAAACTCTCGGAAATCAACGGAAACGGTGAGAATAAACTCGTTAAAGTGTGTTAACTCTTCTTCGCGGTTAAGTCGGTAGGTAGAAAGTGTGACGCGGGAATTCGCGCCGAGGGCGGTTTGCGCGGGTCAGTGACGCGGCTGAAGTGAGTGAACTGTGTTTCTGACAGTTAAAAAATCACTGCGATTTGACACGAATCAGATCAGATTTATTGATTAAGATGATCTATCAGACCTGCTGCTGATTTCAGGTCAGTTCAAGCCTGAAACTGTAGTTTTTGATTCTGCGTGTGTGTACTTGTGAGTAAAGTTGTCCTTGATTGTGTTTGTGTGGCCTGTCAGGGGTGAAATGTTGACCACAGGACTATTAATTATTCAGTTTTTCTTATAATGGGTCATTCAGATGTATATTTTAGCACAATACGTTTCTGTGGATGTCACCGCATCAGATGAGATCAGATGAGAACCGCTTTCTCTCCATCAGTTTATTTGTCATAATTCGTCCAGTCTGTGGAGTTTGTTGTGTGTTTGAGCTGAATCATATATGATCCATCCTGCTGAGGATTTAGATGTGACGCAAGCATCAGCGGATTACAGGACACACACACACACACACACACACAAACAAACAACCAACCAGACACCCTACATTTCACATATTCATACATACACACATACATGCATTTATACATGCTCACATATTCAGTCTTATGCTCTTCATATTAGTATGGCGTGCAGTTCGTGCCAAAAACGTGTCAACTGCTTTGTGCAAAACATTTATGTCTACTGTTATTGCCTTTGTTTTGTTGGTGTCATCTTCCTTGTCATGCATTCAGAAAAGTTTCATGCTATAAATTATAGCTCCCAGTGACTGTTCTGCAACACATTTAGATATCCAGGTAATCAACTCGATAGTTTAGACTTACTTTTTCAATAATGAGTTTTGTAATAATTTTAGATCTTTGAGTGCATCTGTAGAGTGTAGGTTTCATATTTGTGCGTTGTCATAATGTTCTGAGATTTAGAAAGATGTTGAGTCATTATTAAACGTCTTTATAAATAAATATATATACACATATGAATGAATGAATGCGTATTAAATTTTCACCTCCTGTCCGCAACCCAACCAGAACAGACCTGTGATCCGTGATTTTAGAAGCTCTTTTATACTTTGTCCGATGGATTGTCTTTCCTTTTGCTCATCATATTGTTAATTGTGCATTAAGTAAAAATGCTGAAGGCTTTAGACATACAGATGTTTCTCAGGCATCTTATTTGTATATTTTAGATGTAGATGTGTTTTTTTCTTCATCAGATTTGGAGAAATGTAGCATTGCATCACTGTTTCAGCAATGGATGCTCTGCAGTGAATGGGTGCCGTCAGAATGAGAGTCCAAACAGCTGTTAAAAACATCACAATAATCCACAAGTAATCGTATTTTAGCCGGAAGCGACTGTTTGAAGTTAAAAACGTCTTAATAATGGATTAG
This sequence comes from Sinocyclocheilus rhinocerous, assembly GCF_001515625.1. Lineage (NCBI taxonomy): Eukaryota > Metazoa > Chordata > Actinopteri > Cypriniformes > Cyprinidae > Sinocyclocheilus > Sinocyclocheilus rhinocerous. Next base: position 1,142,765 of record NW_015640467.1, read on the forward strand.
TTTCATGTAAACACTCAGCTCTTCGCTTCTCCAGTGTTAACTGATGGACTGGAGTGGTGTGGATTACTTGTGGATTATTGTGATGTTTTTATCAGCTGTTTGGACTCTCATTCTGACGGCACCCATTCACTGCAGAGGATCCATTACTGAGCAAGTGATGTAATGCTACATTTATCCAAATCTGATGAAGAAACAAACTCATCCTAATCTTGGATGGCAAGAGAGTAAGAATTTTCAGCAAATTTAAATTTTTGGGTGAACTATTATCTTAATATATACATACTTAATCTAATATGATCTGACAGTGAACAGTTGAATTTTATTATGTTAACAAAGATTAATACATGCTGTAACAAATGCATTGCTCATTGTTACTTAATCTTAGTCAGTGCATTAACTAATGGGACCTCATTGTATCATTTCGGCTCGTTTCACCAAACAGCATCAGCCAGCATTTGACATGATTTAAACTGGTTATTAGGAGTGTTTGTAATAGTGACAGCTTTTTTTGCTGAATGTTGGATGACTGGTTTGTCCTTTAGTTTGCCTCAACTTACCATAAAAAAAGTTATAAACAAAAATATATAATTTTTTGTATATGATACCATGTAAATATGTTAATTACTTTTTATCTAGGGATGTGACCATATAAATTTCAGCTAATATTGTTTGTTTAATATTTTGTTTCCCAAAATATTCGAAGCACGTAATAGCAGGGCATATATCATTATTTTTTTATGCATATCTTAATATATACATACTTAATCTAATATGATCTGACAGTGAACAGTTGAATTTTATTATGTTAACAAAGATTAATACATGCTGTAACAAATGCATTGCTCATTGTTACTTAATCTTAGTCAGTGCATTAACTAATGGGACCTCATTGTATCATTTTGCCTGTGTCATGTAACCGAGCGCAGGCCGTTTATCATGTAAATGAGTCAGGAGATCGGCCAATATTAAGTTACACTTCACAGGTGAGCTTTATGAATGCATGTGCATTGTTTATGAATCACTTATTTGAATGTTTTTGCTTGAATTCCATCCAGCCCGGTCAGTTTTTAGGTCAGTTAACTGGACTTATCCAGTTTTGCTGGTTTATTGCTTCTACTAAAATTTCCTTGTGTGATTCATGGGTAGTTCAGCATTAAGTTTTATCATCTGCACACTGAAATAGCTCATAAACTGTCATACTCGTAACGCGCATGAGGAAGTGAAAGGAGAAGAGTTTTTTGACATGAGATACAGTTGTAGGCGCTTCTTTTGTGTGTGTGAGTCAGATTGTTTACAAGGAAGAGATTGTCGTTCAATGATTTGATAGGGGAGTCTTCTGAGAGGCTTCTGCTCCAGTGAAGGTGTAAATAAAACAGCCTGAGGACATGTGTGTGTGTGTGTGTGTGTGTCCGTAAGGATCGCGGAGTCACAAAACCACCCCCACTCTTTCTGACGGATTCAGAGAGAGAAACCGAATCAATGGCTGTTGGCGAGTCTGTAATTGGAGCGATTGATCCGTCGGTGTGTGATTATGTAAACTGTGCAGGTCATTCTTGTGTCTTGCTGTCTAATGCATATATAGATATAATAATAATAGATATGAATGTATAAGAATAGCATATTAGAATGATTTCTGAAGGATCATTTGATGCTGAAGACTGGAGTAATGATGCTGACAATTCCGCTTTGATCACAGGAATTTTATAATATATTAAAATAACAAATGGTTCTTTTGAATTGTAATAATTTTTCACAACATTACCGTTTTTACTAGAATTATGATAAAATAAATGCAGCCTTGGTTGACAGAAGAGTCTTCAATGTAAATGTCCTAATAGGTGTTAGTTTGGCTCAGTTTCTTGTTTCCTGCTGTTTGCATGTCTTTGTGGTTTTATATAGCTTCATCTTCTTTGGTGGTGGTTTGTGGTTCTTTGTTTCCATGGAATTGTGGGTGGAGCTAAGGAGTGTCTCATGAATGATGTATTAGTAAAGTGATAAAGGAGTGGTGTTTTTCTGACAGCCCAGAAATATACGGCTCGTTTCACCAAACAGCATCAGCCAGCATTTGACATGATTTAAACTGGTTATTAGGAGTGTTTGTAATAGTGACAGCTTTTTTTGCTGAATGTTGGATGACTGGTTTGTCCTTTAGTTTGCCTCAACTTACCATAAAAAAAGTTGTAAAAAAAAAAGTTTTTAAATGTGTGATTTCACGTTTAATTTAATTTGTTTCTTGTTTGTAAAAATTTCCTAGCAATTTTTTTTGTATATGATACCATGTAAATATGTTATTTACTTTTTATCTATTTCACTCAGAAATTGCTAATAAATTTCACAAATAATTACAAATAAACAAGTAACACACATAATTAAACATGGGATTTTAAAGTAGAACGGCTGGAATAGTATTTTCTTGTGAAACTTGCTCTGAAAATCATTCTTTAGAATGAATCTGTTCTGAATTGCATGTTTTGTGCTTGGGCCGCAGTGTTTGCGGTGTTTCTCGGTCTGCATGTGTGGATCAATGCTGCCGCCCATCAGAGAGAAGTGACACAGATCCAGCGCTTCTGGGAGTGACACTTTCTCTGAGCTGACTGCGCACAAACACACTGACAGCTCGTCATCAGCTCGTGACGTGACCCTGTGAAGGAGACGGCGGACACAAAGCCAACGCCACGCACCACACACACGCGTGTCTTCCATATGGAAATCTGTTCATAAGGAAAATGCGCCATTATGCTAATGGCTGTTGCAGTTAATATTAATGTCCTCTTGAGACTGAAGCGCATGACAGAGTGAGTGTGTGTTATTGAATTACTGCTCTTGGGGAAATTTCTCACTAATTCGTCCCTCGTTGTATCTCATCAGCTCAATCTGCAGAGGAGATGCCTAAACTGGAAAAAGAAAAATCCATTTCATTCTTTTTAGTTCAAAATTTCATATTTAAAGGGATTCTCCACCCCAAAATGAAAATTTTTCATTAATCACTTTCCCCCATGTCGTTCCAAACCCGTAAAAGCTTCGTTCGTCTTCGGAACACAATTTAAGATATTTTGGATAAAAACAGCTTGTGAATGTCCCATTGACTGCCAAGTAAATTTCACTGTCAATGTCCAGAAAAGTATGAAAGACATCGTCAAAATAGTCCATCTGCCATCAGTGGTTCAACCGTAACGTTATGAAGCGACGAGAATACTTGTTGTACACTTAACAAAAAGGAACACTTAACTGTCAACAGTAAATGATGACAGAATTTTTATTTTTGGGTGAACTATCTCTTTAAGATATCAGCACAGTAACACTCAGTCAAATTAATGTTATCAATAAAATCCCAGAAAATATAGAGAGATAATTTTTTGTCAATATCGCACACCCCTAGCCACCCCTAACGTGTTCCGTGCAATTGGCAGAGCTGAATGTAAAGTTTAACACCGCATACACCATCCTAACCCTCGCCAAAGAAGAGCTCTCTCTCTCTGTGTTTAACCAAACTCAGATTAACTTTAGGTTGTTTACAAAAGAAATCTGTCAGTGTTCTTTTCATTTTCTCTCTTCTTCAGCCCATTCTTTTTCTCGCCGTTGTAAGTGGAAAGCAGTGACTGAGTGATTGACAGCTAATATAAACCAATCTAAAATCTGCATTAAAGTATAGAATGTAAGGATAACATCTGTTAATATATAATTTGTAGTTGTGGTGCTCATTAATTTTTGGTCAGTGCTCCTATCTTTTTGAAGTTGGGAGCA
>NW_015640467.1:1149255-1150879 GCF_001515625.1 Sinocyclocheilus rhinocerous
GCGAGATGCGGCTTGTGCGCGCGCTTCAGGTGTGAGTCAGACAGCAAGACGAGACAGCAAAGAGTTGTTTTCTGCAACTTATTGCACTTAATAACTCTTTGTAACGTCAAGCTATTCTCTGCTATATGCATCGAACTAAAACTTTGACCTTTTGCAACGTTTTGATTTAAGTAGCCTATTATTAAAATGATTCAGATATCGCATGCCGTTGTGATATGCATATTGCGATATTTACATTTGCGATATTTCGATAATTTCGATATATCGTGCAGCCCTAATATGAATTATATAACTAAAATTAAATAACTGTAATTACAGATTTAGGTTAAATAAAGATGTCAGTCTTTATTTTTCTCCTTTTTAGGAAACAAATCAAAGAAAAAATAAACAAATTCTACTGATCCTAATATTCTGTATGTTGCTCAAAAACAAAATATATTGTGTTCAGTGGAATTTTTTTCCCGTTTTTTTTTTTTACCCAGTCATTTAAAAACAACAAATTTTAGAGCTGTAACGACAATACCGTAAAACCGTGATATTTTTGCTTAAGGTTATCATACCGACAAAATCTCATACCGGCCCATGCCTAATTTTCAGTTACAATAATTAATCCTAAAATTCGACATTAGTAACTTACTTTTAGCAGCATCAGTCGCGCGCTCACAAGATCTCCCAGTTCTTACTTGTGAATTCAGTTCACTGGAGACTCGCACTAAACGGATCATTTGAATCAGTGAGTTATCGACTCGAGAACAGCTGCAATCGGATCATTCCAGTTCGTTAAAGAATCGTTTTGTGCGATTTGCGAACCGATTTAAAAGGTTCATTGAAAAGAATCAGTTCATTCTTGAATTGGACACCGCTTCTGCGTCTCGGAGCACGTGATATATTATAAGGAGTAACGATATGTTTTATGAAATGTAGTGAAGTAAAAAGTACGATCTTATGCTTTGGAATGTAGTGAAGTAAAAGTTACTCAAAATAAAACTACTCCAGTAAAGTACAGATACTTGAAAAATGTACTGAAGTACAGTAACGAAGTAAAAGCAGCAAGTCTCTTGAGGCAGTGTGTTACAGATATTTTACTATGGTTAAGAGGGTTTCTAGGCACTTTTGACATATAGTGTCAAGTAGGGCTGCACGATAAATCGCATGCGATATTTAACGCGCATCTTGTCAGAAAGCCGGTTCTGTAATCAGCGGTAAATCTCCATCACGTGCGTGCTTTCACATTGAGCAGCATTAACTACACAGAGCCGTTGTTCACTGACGAGCTGCGCAAAAAAGCGCGCGAATATGAACGTGGTTCATTGTGTTGATTATTGACTGCAGCTGGTTAAGGGTCATTAGATGACCCAGAGCAAGGTGAGGGTGAGACGGGTGAATGCTGTCTTTGTGCAGGCTGTGTGTGTGTGTGTAAGAGAGAGATTGAGTCACAGTCCTGTCCTTCTCTAAACCTGCTGCAGTGTCACACCAGGGAATTCCAGGCATCCGTGGAATGTTGGGAGGCTCGTACACACACACACAAATGCTAGGGTTGGGCGATGTCTACAAAATTGGCATCGGATGATGTCTACAGTGAAACATCGCAATGGACGATGACATCGGCGGGGGCGGGGGTGGG
>NW_015640467.1:1151575-1153195 GCF_001515625.1 Sinocyclocheilus rhinocerous
TCCTAGCACCGTTTCTACACTGGACGCGAGCGGCACGGCGCGACAAAATACTATAGAACCACTGATCTATAATAGAGATTTATTATATATAGATCAGTCTATAGAACTCATTATAATCAGTGATGCTGTCTACACTGGATGCAGCGCGGCGTGTCACGACAAATCCCTGACATTAAACTGCTGCCGCGTTCTATTTATGACGTGCTGACACAAATTTCAAATGATTTTCAACGGTCGCTTTGTCGTGTCCAGTGTAGACAGACTTTAGCTGATACGGTGCGACACGACAACTGTCGCGTCCGGTGTAGACACGATGTAGCGGTTGTCTGTTACAGTATATAAAATTTCACTTACCACATAAACAGAGTAAGGAGAGATGACTGAGGACGATGGCGAATGATTTGCAGATCCTCATACCACTGACAAACATATAATCTTGTAAAATGTGTGGTACGTACTGCTGCTCCATAGTATAAACAGTACGTGCGATCGCGAATCTCGAAAGTGAAACTAAAAAGCGATCATGCATTCAAAAGCACGACGCCAGTGAATTTTGCACATGGAAAGAGTCCGGTATGGAGTTATAGGTAATCTTGATAAGTTTTACAGTATATGGCAACCATTTCTAGATCATTTGGAACAATGTAATGTTGACTCCGACCAGCAATGTAGTGCTTAGTATGTTGTCTGCCCCCCATTGAGTGCTTCTTTGTTTTTCTACTGAAACTGCTTATATGCCCTGATTACCCTTAAAAGTCGTTTTTTCTTTCTTTTATTACAATTTTTTTTATTATTATTTTATGTATTTAGTCTTTTTTTCTTGTTGTTTTGTTTGGTGTCTATTATATAATTTAAAACTAATAAAAATACATTCCAAAAAAAAAAAAAAAAGCACGATGCCAGTTTCAATGCCAGGGGTAATAGAGGCTCCCTGATGCCCGAAATATATATGTAGTATAATTACCAAATGATATAACTGGGAGGAAAAATATTGAAATATATATTTTCCTCCCATCTCGTATTTATTCCCTTTAGGGGTTCTGCCTACACGTCATTTTCTTTCCGAACACGGTATTGGGATGCGACGGATTGCGGGGGGTATGGGGGGCGGATCACGATGCCGGCTCAACATCGTGATGTCTATCAGCCATCGGCGATGGACGATGGCATTGTCTATCGGCCCAACTCTAACACACACACACACACTACAAACACAGACCAATGCACTGTAAGTGCGCTTTCTCGTTGCACATGCATGTCATATGTGTTGTTATTCAGCTAGATATAAACATGTTGAGAGTGTAACTAACTTTTATTAAGTTGCTCAGCAGGATAATCTGACAGTAGTACAAGTTTTGGGTTGCTTTCCATTGAGTTGTCAGTGGTTGTAGATAGTGATCGACCGATATTGATTTTTTTATAACCGATATCGATACCAATTATTTGCATGTTTATGTGCCTTATAACCGATATGCAGAACCGATATTTATTTACTGTTATAAAGTAAATAAATGACTGAGTGAAGAACATACTTCACTTTGGTTTTTCCTCTTTTCAGTCATCCTTTTTTTTTTTAAAGTGTTGAAAATTAGCAGTCTTTCATGTTAAATTTAATCTTCA
>NW_015640467.1:1153779-1155727 GCF_001515625.1 Sinocyclocheilus rhinocerous
GCAGGTGGCGGCAAGTCACTGATTTTTATCACTGAATCATTCATTCAATTGATTCATTCAAACGACTGATTCATTCAGGAACGAATGAATCAGCCTCTTTTTTTCTTTTTCTTTTCTTTTTTTTGTGGATTTTGGAGTTTAGTTATTTTACTCTTCATCATTCAAACTACTACTATGATTTGTAAGTTAAAAATGCTATTTTATTATGATTGATATACTATTATAGTTTTTTTAATATATCGATTAGATTTTATTTTATTTTTCCTGTTTTCATTATAATTTTAGTTAAAGTTTTAGTAATGTGTTGTTTTTAATAGGTTTACATTTTTTATTATTTTTATTTTATTTATTTGTTATAATTTTATTTATTCTAATTCTTCAAGTGAAACTAAACAAAAATGAGAAATGTTGTGTAAAACCATTAAAAAATTCATAACGTTAACTGAAATAAAATAAAATGCATGCATATTTCAGTTAGTGTTATTTTTTTTAATGGCTTTACAATGACCCTGAAGTTGAATCATATCTCTCTCTGTAGTGAGATTTGTTTTAGGAATCTCTAATTCCTGATTCTCAAGCATGTCGTCACTGAAGGGTGAAAGTAAGTGTGTGTGTGTGTGTGTGTGTGTAATAAGATCAGATAGTGTTTGTGTTTGGATTCCTGACACACCCACAATTCAATCTCAACTCATGTGTGCAGAAGATTATGGCATGTGTGTGAGCAGCATACCTGTGAGTGTGTGTGTGTGTGTGTGTGTGTGTGTGTGTGCGCACACGCTCTGTTTGTAGAGCAATAGATTACACTGGCTTAACTGTGTCAATGGCCTCACACGACCAGAGACGAACACGTTTACTAAACTACATAAATGAGGTCAAACAATAGACTTGTAGCATTTTATATAAAGCCAATTATGACTGCAGACTAACCTGAACCCGAAAAGAAAATGTGCATTTCAGGGATATTACATTTAACTAAAACTGAAACTAAAAGCATAATTTTAGTTTGTTTTGTTTTGTTTTTTAACTTGGGGGGGGAAAAAAAAAAGTCAGATTTTGCTCATTTTTGGAGACACATTTATAGTAAACACACCCACAATGACTGTTAAAGTGAATTGTGTTAGTTCTGGCCGGCTTTATCAAATCAAATATCCTCAATATCCTTCCTTTGTTCAAACATGATGACTTCCGAGGTGATTTGTCATGTTTTATTAGGCTCACGGCCCACGTAACACTTCCTGAATGTGATATCTTTAACCAGAGCTCGTGAAGTTGACAAAGCATTTGCTTTTTTTGAATAGCTTGTCTTTCAAATACTCACCTGTTGAAAGTCATCCAGGTAGGGGCCGGTCTTCCTGAACTGCTGTTATATATTAATGAACCCACGTGGTGTCGAGCACATAACAGGTAGTTAGCGTGATGCAGATGTGGTTCTTCTGTTTGTCATGGCGTCTCACTCCAGAGACCTGCTGAAAAGTGCTCAGAGCAAACACTGTTTTGCAGCTTACTGTAGCTGAGCAGGTTCTGGAGGGAACGGCTGCGGAGGAGTGCCAGTCGTGCCATATAATGGCATAATGTTCATAGCTTTGGGGGGAAAGTGAATGTAGCTAAAGCTGAAAATCTCAGCACAGCAGTTTTTTGCTGTCTACGTTGTTTAATTTCAATTTTTTTTTATTTTATTATTTTATTGTATTTTTATTGTATTTTATTTTTTCATATCATTTTTTATTTAATTTTTGTCTTTCTAAATGAATTTGTTCATTTCATTTTATTGTTTTAATTTTTATTGTTTTATTTATTTTTTATTTCATGTATTTTATTATTTCTTTATTTTAATTGCATTTATTTTTTATTTTTTTATTTGTCTTAATGATTTTATTGTCATTATTTTAGTTTTTTATTTTGTTTCACTATTTTTTATTTTATTTTTATTTTATTTTTATTGGTATTC
>NW_015640467.1:1155883-1159529 GCF_001515625.1 Sinocyclocheilus rhinocerous
TTAAACAGCAGGAGTGGGTTTATCAGGATCAGCGGGAGGCGGTTTGGCTTCGTTCAGTGCAGGTCTGATTGCTGCAGCTCATAATGATGATGTCACCTCACCACAGTAGAGCAGCAGACGTGATCTCATGAAAGTCTCGAGTCGACTGCATGCTTGAGTGCAGAAAGGAAGTTCAGCTCACAAGTGCCTGCTGTCATAAACCTAATATTCACACCCACTTCCTGTCTGAAAGCCCCTCTCTTCCTCCACTGGAACATTCTGTCCTCCTCACTGTGGTGCCTCACCAATAGAGGACGCCACACAAGATTCGACGGATACATATGACTCAGCTCTGTGATTTATGAGATCAATATTAATGCCTGTTTTATTTTATTTTATTTGTAATTTTATTATTATTTGCGTTTAATTATTTTATTTTAAAAAATGTTTTTTTTATTGTATTATTTTATTTTAATATTATTTTGTTATTGTTTATTTCTTTTATTTTACAATATTTTTTTCATTTTTTTATTATTATTATTATTTTGTAGTTTTATATTTATTGTATTATAATTATTAGTATTATTTTTTTTTATATATATATCATTAAATTAAAACTAAAATATAATAATATATTTTATTTGAACTTGATTAAAAAAAAAATCACTGGGTGTATTTTTAAGTTTTAATAAGGGAGAAATGATTTTCAGCTTTGCCTTGCTTCAGGATAGCTCTGTTTAATCGTGAATCTGTCTGTGTGCGTGTGTGTGTGTGTCCCACAGCTGTAATCCTGCTGCGTTACACTGCTGCCACATCTTTAATCTCTGTGATTAAGGAAAACACAGACGCAAAGTCTTGAGATTACACAACACAGGAAGACACAAATTATGATTATCAGCAGAGAGACGCTGCAAATGAGTCACTGGCTTTGAAAAAAAGGTAGTTAAAGAAGGAAATGAGCACGTTTAGGCTGGTTTCACCCTCAAGATGATCTTGTTTTTATCTGCTGCATTGATTTCTACTGATAACGGACATGTCAGATGATCACACATGTGTCTGATGAAATAACAACATCTCACGGTTGATGTCAAGAGATTGCATCATAATATATGACATCATCATAATAGAAAATGTTTCCTGCACACATTTGTTTTTGCTGCGGTGCATGTTATAGTACATAAATGACAGTAAATACAAAACCTTAATGAGCATAGGTAGTTCTGATTATTGTGTATATTAAAACTAAATGTTTTCTTCTGATTTCGTTGTTATTCTGTCACAGTAAGAGTCATGGCGGATCTGAGCTTGACCGATGCTCTGACCGACAGCGTTCCTCAGCCTGACGTGGAGAACATGGTGGAGAGGGATTTTGTGGCCACGCTGGAGGCCGAGACCTTCGACGATCAGGTCGGAGAGACGGTTGACAAGATGAACTTCGTCCCACTGCTGGACAATGACGGGAAGGGTGAGTCTGATCTGTTGATGTTAGCAGGTTACCCAGCGTAAACATCAGGCGTGCCCAAGTTTTATTGTGTCTACTGTACTACCAAACAGTATTTTGTTTTATTTTATTTTATTTTATTTTATTTTATTTTATTTTTGCATTGCATTGCATTTTTCTCATTTTATGTTGATGTTAGCAGGTTACCCAGCGTAAACATCAGGCATGCCCAAGTTTTATTGTGTCTACTGTACTACCAAACTTTTATTTTATTTTATTTTATTTTATTTTATTTTATTTTATTTTATTTTATATTATTATTGCATTGCATTGCATTGCATTTTTCTCATTTTATTGCATTGCATTTTTCTCATTTTATTGCATTGCATTTTTCTCATTTTATTGCATTGCATTTTTCTCATTTTATTGCATTGCATTTTTCTCATTTTATTGCATTGCATTTATTTCTCATTTTATTGCATTTATTTTTTTGCATTGCATTTTTAAAATTTTTATTGCATTTTTTTTTTACTACATTTACATGATCTGATTCTTAGTGTTTTTCTTTCTTTTTTCTCTCTTTTTTTTTTAATCTACTTATTTTATAATAGAAGTTGTGCAGCGCCTCTCTTCACAGATTAATCATTTTTCTCGAGATGAAGTATGTTTGCAAACTGGCCTCTCCTTTGCATTTTTTTTTTACTACATTTTTATATGATCTGATTCTTAGTGTTTCTTTCTTTTTTCTCTCTTTTTTTTTTAATCTACTTATTTTATAATAGAAGTTGTGCAGCGCCTCTCTTCACAGATTAATCGTTTTTCTCGAGATGAAGTATGTTTGCAAACTGGCCTCTCCTGTTTCAGTAACCTGTGATGTTCATTGAATGTTTGTGTGTGAAATAAGCAATTCCTCTGGTTTATATTGGCCTGTGTGAATCTTTTGTGGGCGTCTGTCTGATTGATTTCCAAGAGTTTGTTTGCATTGAGCAAACTGTGTGTTTGTCAAGAGTCTGCCGTCTGATTTTGAGGATTTTCCCATTCAGACGCCTCTAATTGTTGAGTGTGTTTGTGTGTGTGTGTGTGTGTGTGTGTGAGCGCAGATCCAGGTACAGTAGTCAAGAACGGACAGCAGGAAGTCCAAGGGGCTCAAAACCCTGGTAAGAGACGCCTTAGATTTTCTCTTAGCCCCAGTTGGGTGTCGCTCTGTGATTTGAGTCATACCTTGGTTTGCTTGTTTTCTTTCATGCTCGTTTTCAGTTCAGATCATTTGTTTTGGTCTCAGTGGGCGTAGAGGAGACTAAAACCTTCATTTACCAAGGTTTTAGTAACTCTGTAATTGCATGTTTATCCTGTTAGCAGTGCATTGAATAGTACTTTTTACTGTCCTCCTCAATCTTGATATCTAGCGTCCTCTGTCACATGATGTCTGTCGGCCGGATTTGACTTTGACAAACTTTGTATTATTATTATTATTATTGTTTCCCATTTGTTGATACAGACACGAGTTGAAAGTGTGATCGTGCATAGACACTCAAATGGAATCGAGATTGTGAATAGGTCCTACATGTTCATTAATGTATCGTAACGTATCGATTTACCTAGATATCTGTTGCTCTTGTTTACATGCACTGATGTTTATCAGTTTGAATTAACCCAATCTGTATTCAGATGAGAAAGAACTGTTCATTAACAGAGCCATTGCAAGCAAAACTGTAGTTTTTACCTTGTTGGTAAATCGAAAAATATGTCAAACGATTTTTAGCAAATATTCATTCTCCTTTGCTGACCAGTTCGGCGTAAATAAACACATGTATCATGGCACTACACATGTGCACAAGGTCATTTAGTTTCTGACTGAGTAGTCTGATTCAAAGGTTCAAATGGTTAATATTTTCCTTTTTAATGGATTTTTAAAGCAGTGTTAGTATAATTGAGATACTATTATAGTTTTTCTTAATATTTTAAATTAGTTATTAAAATAAATTATTTTTAGATTTTTCATTTTAAGTTTTATAAATTTTGTTGTTATTATTATTATTATTATTATGTTTTTTAAATATGTCTATATACCTTATTTTTATTGTAGTTTTTAGGTATTTTTGTAAATCAAATTAAACTAAATTAAAAATGAGAAAAGTTTCCTTGGCAACTATCTGCCAAAAAAAAAAAAAAAAAAAAAATATTATATTAAATTTTCAAAAAATTTTTTACTTTAATTACACTAAT
>NW_015640467.1:1159588-1172703 GCF_001515625.1 Sinocyclocheilus rhinocerous
ATGTATGTATGTATATGTGTCATTTTTTTTTTTTTTTAGTTTCCGTTAACTATAATCCAGATTTAGGGTCTTCACCTCCCGTTTCAGTCGGTGAAGTGAAGGCTTTTCAGTCTGATAAGTAATGAATTGCTTGTAAAGACGTCTGTTTTTTTGTTTTTGGCTGTTTGTTATCTGTCATACATGACGGTGCATGTCGTCTCCATGTCTTGATTTCAGCTCACAGCGTTTTTGCTCTTGTAGGTTTAGCGTTTGCTTTATTTGCCTCCATTCTCACACACACACGCATGACAGTAAGCATTTATTCTCAGCTCTCAGCACACAAGAGCAAAATGCTTCAGACGGGGCGAGTCAGACTGTCATTGCATGCTGATGAACAAAGATGCTTCGTCTGGACGCTGGAGTCACTGCAGCTCACACAATGACCATCAGTTACTAATATGTGCTTTCACTGTATGGCTTCATGATGGGCAAGACCGAAAAATAGCATGCCTCAAGTGCATTATTGATTATTGACAAAACATTTAATGCCTAATAAAAATAACAATTAACACCCAGCTTTGCTCTATTAATGCATGATGTGTTTTATTGACTGTCCTTAAGATGGCACTGTTGTGCTGGATTGAGCTCCTGCATGAGCTCTGGATTTCTAAACATTCATCATGATTATAGAAAGTTTCTCTTTGCTGTTCTTGCAGGAAGTAAGTAGGGCAGAGAATATAGATCTGTGAGCTGCAGCCGACGCAGATGTCCAGGGAATAGAGCCATTTTTAAATGCGTCTTCATTTATTTATTTCTTTGCATATTTGTGGGCGGGGCCGTGCATGCTGCATGCGACGAGGCTGATGAGACAGAATGATTGACAGGTGTGAAGTACTAACCAGCGCTGTTGTTCTCTTCCCGTCTGCTGTGTGTTTCTGCCCTGCGTCGTGTCTGTTTCCGCCCCGTGTCTCGCTTCAGACGACTAGATCTTCTGCTCGTGGCTGCGGCTGCGTCTCGATGCCTCTTCTTCTCCTCTCGCTCACGCCGCTGAACCTTCTGGAAAACCCATTCCTGACACCACCTTCAAAAGCCTCAGCTTTACACCCTGCTTAAGGACTTGGGATGTGTTGAGAGACGGAGAAAACCCTGATTCCAAACCCTAGTGAGCTGCTGTCTGCATAGGCTGCTGCCTACTAAGGGGTCGTTCACACAGGACATGTTCAGTTTTATTAAACCATTGCGACTAGCATTGAGTACAGTTTCACTTTTATCAATTCTGATTCTGCATGTAGAATCCGGTTCTTATTAAATCTCGGTTCAGATTAAAATATTTACAAAAATTAGCCTACCTTTTATTCCTGGCACATTTAGGCTATAATCACTACTGCCAACTCAATATTTAACTAAATAACATTTATTTAACATTCAAGTAAATTCTTAACATTCAAGTAGCATTCAAGTAAATGCTACAGATATTGAATAATTAAATCTAAAAAAAAAAAAAAAACTGCTTGGTTTTCACACTGTGAATTAAATAAACATTATTATTATTATTATTAAAGCTACAAAAGTGATTCAGTAATAAGCAGTGAGTGATTTTCCAAATAGGAACCGGTTCTCGATACCCAACCCTACTCGTGACATGTCTGGCTGATTTTAACACAGAAATCAGGTAAAGTGTTGTTGGGTAAAATATGCATTTTTCTGATAATGCGTTACTCAAAATGCATAAAATCATGGAACACAAAAGTTGGGTAAAATATTGTATAAAATATGCATTTTACTAATAAAGTGATACAAAACATGGCATTCAAAAACTATATTAAACATTGTGTAAAATATGCATTTTTCTGATAATGTGTTACTCAAAGTGCATAAAAACATGGAACGCAAAAGTTGGGTAAAATTTTGGATAAAATATGCATTTTACTAATAATATGATACTCAATTCACAAACACATGGGACACAAAAATTGGGTATGATATTGGGTAAAATGTGTTTTTCTAATAATGTGATACTCAAAACACAAACATATGGGACTGATAAATTGAGCAAAAGTTATCAATTTTTAATTAAAGAGTTTTATTAATATTCATTTTTAATAAAAGTGTCTTAAAAGGCAGCAAAATCATGTCGCCTGACTTTTTAGACCAGCCATTAATTCGGGAGCACACTATGATGCCTTACAATGCTGACTATGTAGGCGGCTCACTAGGTTTTGGAACACTGTCTGGTTGTCAGACACACTCCAGCCTCTCATTTAAAGACATTTTTCCTCTTCCTCTTCGGCAAAGTCATCTCAGCCACACTGTACAGCAGCATCAGCGGCCGCGGGACGCTCCAAAAATCCCTCCGTAGGCTCATGGGAAACGGGATCTTTTGAGGGAACGGTAGCTCAGAGTGAGAGTTGATATATCTGGTGACGACAGACCGCGGACATACACACACACACACACGATCTGTTTACCGTCTCACTGTCAGGCCTTTCTTCTTTCTCATGCACATTTCACCAGTTAAAGTCAACATGAAATGACAATTAACCCCATTTACTTTGCACATTTCTAGTCTTATTGTGAATATTTTATCAGAGCACATAAAAAAAAAAATTTTTTTTCATATAAACTATTTGTTTAGTAATTTTTTTTAGGCTGCTGTAGTGTCAGTGAATTAATTAATGTTAGTTAATGTGATAAATGTGACAGCAATAATATCAAATAGAGAGAAGAGGGTTATTATAGTTAACTAAAACCTAAATACAAAAACATTTTTGTTACTAGAATAAAATAATATTGAAATTAATTTTTCAGGTAATGTTTATTTTATGTAAACATTAGCTCAAATGAAATATTTAAAAAATATATACATTTTATTTTATTATTTCAGCTAGATTTCTTATTTTAATTAGTTTGAATCGTATCTACTAAAATAACTAAATTTTTAATTCATAAAAACTATACAGACATAAAATAAAAAAGCACAAGAAAATTACTACAACTTAAAAAATGGAATAAATAAACTGAAAATATTAATAAAAACAAAACAACAATATCTCATTGATAGTTAAATATCACTGTCTGACTCTGAATATCCTGTTTCAGCCCAAAATGCATCACAGTGCAGAAGTATGTGGTTTGTGAATGTAATTTCATGTTGGCTTTAAGTCTGTTTTTGTCTTAATATCCTAGAGAGACTTTATTACTTGTGATAATCACTTGATAACCTGTAAACATGCACCGTCTGTATGTCATACGAGTTCTGATGCACACAGCTTTGTTTATCATCATACAGCAGTCGCCCAAAGAGACGTGTTGTGTTTTCATTGCTGCATTTGATTATATAGTAAGATGCATCCTGCACACAAACATATGCATATGAACTCGTGTCTGGCTATGTTAAAGCTCACTACTTTGAGAGCTCAGCTGCCAAAGTTCATCACACACACACACACACACACACACACACACACACTGGCAGCCTGTCGCAGTCTCAGCAGCGTTTATATAATCTGTCTAAGGCCAGAAAATTGACTAAAAATGTTGAAACTTCAGATGTTTGTGTCATTAAAGCCATTTGATGTAGGTATGTAGTTTTCAGTAGAAGAGTTTGTTTATTTCAGGCCTGACGATGCACTCAGTTGTTGTTTTTTTTTAGCTGATGTGTTTCCTTTACACAGCTCTTTCTTTCAGCTGTACGTTTGTTTTTAACAAGTGCATGTGTTTTTAATGATTGATTGATTTGTCTGTTTTTCTAGTCTTCTATGTGGTTTTAATGAACTCACAGAAACCTTTTTCTGACCCACACTATTAAAATGTGTTTATTTCATGCATTATATTCATAGGATCTCTCTGCTTGCAAAAGTGCATTTTTAAAGGTGAGGTGTGCCATTTTTTGCAACACTAGCAGTACCAAAAATTTGTTTTATTTTATTTTAATTTCCCCCACCTGCCCTTGGTCTTTTATTGTATGTAAAATATTGTAGAATATAATATTATAGAATTATATAATAATACTTCTATGCAGCTGAAACGCTTTGCAACTCAGAAATCACACGCTGCATCTTTAGAGATGGATTGATTGAAATTGCACTTAAAGCAGATCTCATTTAACCCTGAGTCTTACGATGTGACTGTTTAACCAGAAACCAAGAAAGGCTTCAAACACGCTGCTGTTGCTTCTTCCTCCACTTACACACATGCTGGCTGCTGTAGTCTTTATTACGTCTGATGTACGTGTAGATTTTTCTAGTGTCCACGCAGTTAATAAAGTTTTTATCGACTGTATCTGACTGTCTAAACTGTCTGTCCTTGTACTTGGAAATCTGGTTATTTGTTACAGTATTGATTTTGGAGACATTTTGGATGAACGTCTTGTATGGCTGGCCGGGATGTTCACGTTACCACATCACTGTTTTAATAGAGAAACACAATCACAATGTTAAACTTTCTGGGGAATTTGACAAATGGCTGCGTATTAAAGGGATAGTTCACTTAAAAATAGAAGAATAGCATTGGACCCCATTGACTTTCACTGTATGGAGAAAAAAGCACTTTTTGTGTTTCACAGACAAAGGAAAGTCAATATGTTAATTCTAATCTTTTCGTTGGTTTTTTCTCCTCGTCATGACTCCAGCAGCTCCAGTAACGCGTGTGTTTGAGCGGCGTCTCTGTGGCAGTGGCTCCTGCGGGAGCTCTATATGGGTCAGCCTGGCCTACTTGAGTCTGTTTTAGGGCTGGATGGCCCCGCAGCAGATGTGCTCGATCTGGAGCCGTTGTGTCCGTGATTCTCCAGAGGACGGGAACCTCTGAGTCCATCTCTCATCCAGCTGTGCCCACTGCACAATCAATCACGCGTTTTGTTTTAGAAAGGCAAGTTTTTAATGTTTTGTCGGCAGAGCGTAATGCTGACAACAAGGTATCACAATACATTTCAATGCATAATATATACATATACAAATATCAGTAAGATTTTTAAAAAATGTTTCTAATTATAATTATCATTCTAATTTGCTGCTCAATAAACATTTCTGATTATCAATGTTGAAAACAGTTGTGCGGCTTCATATTTTATGGAAACCGTAATACATTTTATTTTAGGATTCCTTGACGAGTTGAAATTGATTTGAAATAGAAATCTTTTGTAACATTATAAATGTCTTCACTGTCACTTTTGATCAATTTAATGCATCCTTGCTGAATAAAAGTATTAATTTCTTTAAAAAAAGAGAATGATAGTTTGTATAAATTTTATTTTACAGTATTTTATTATTTTTTAATATGTAGTATTTAGTATTTATTTTAGGTTTTTAGATTACATAAAATATAACTTGTACTTTATTATTCATACACACAGTATATGCAAATAATGTATTATTATTATTATTACTACTATGTGTTTTAACAAAGAACTGGTAACTGATGAAGTTGAAATATTAGTGCAAACATTGGTCATTTAAAAAAAATAAAAATCTTACTGACCCCAAAGTTTAGAAGGGTGGTGTGTATATTTTATAGTATTTTGTTATATTTTCTAATATGTAATATTTAGTATTCATTTTAGAATTTTATTTATATGTAATTATTATACATGTATAATAAAATACTATATGTAAAAAATATATATATACTGTATTGTTCATATATATATAGTTTTGGTCATCATTCAGATGAGGTCCGCTGCACTTATGAAAGTTACAAAAGTTATTTAGTCAAGAATAGTGTGCGATCTTTTGTCTTTTGTTATTTGATTAGCATTAAAGTGCAGACAGCAGCGCTAGGATTATGCAACAGACATTATACACCATCGTTGTAAATTGGTTGTAAATTGAGGAAAAATCGGCCGATAAATATTGGCGGCTGATACATCGGTGCATCCCTAGTATACAGTATATATATATATATATTTATTTATTTATTTTTTACAGAGAGCTGATAACCAATTAAGTTTAAATGTGATTGCAGATGTTTGTCAAAAATGGGTCATTCTCTGAAAAAACACTGCTGAAAGTAAATATACGGTTCAATAATTTCGGTAGGTGCGAGTGTTTGTTGATCTGGTTCAGTATTTGCAGTAATATGTGAGTAAAGCTCTACAGCTTTCTCGTCTCGTCTCGCAGCTCTTAATTCAGCATTAGTTGTTTTCGTTGAGTCTAATCTGAACTGAGGTCAGTTCTGCTGATGTCCGTTTCCCTTAATCCCGTCTGCAGAGGTGCTTTTCCCTGCCTCCTCATTCTTAGGATTGGTCTTTTGGAGATTTGTGATGTGTTTAAATCACGTGTAAGCCGTTAGCACTGATGGAGCAGCGGTTTTGGGCCTCCTGCGGTGGAGGGCAGATGAGGAGCGTCTCAGAGCTTCTGTGGGGTCAGACTGAGGACACACACACACACACACACTCGTCTTCCTCATTACCGTGTTTACCGTGTTCACTAGATCTCGCTCTGTTCAAGTCCAAACCTGTTTGTTTTTATATTATTCAAGGGAGTGTATCATGGAAAGCAGGGTTTCCCTCAATGCTCTTCCTTTCTTCTGAAATAAGAGTTTAGTCTACTGTCTTGACCATCTTCATTTTTTCCTCCTCTTCCTCTTTCTCATGTTCATGTTTTTTTGGTATTTTTTCTTCACCATCTTCATCTTGTTTTTGTTGTTGTTGTTATTATTCTTCCTCTTCTGCCTCATTATTTTTGTCCTCTTTTTATACCTCATTTTCTTCTTCCTCTTGTTTTTGTTTTTATTGTTGTTCTTCCTCATCATCTTCATCCTCCTCTTCCTCAGTGACATCTTCCTCCTCTCCCTAATTATCTTGTTTCTCCTTTTCTTTATCTTATTCTTCCTCATCTTATTTTTCCTCTTGTTTTTGTTTTTATTGTTGTTCTTCGTCATTGTTTTCATCCTCCTCTTCCTCTTCTTTTCCTCTTCTTGTTTTTGTTATTGTTGCAATTCCTCCTCCTTCCTCATCTTCCTCTTCCTCATCATCTTGTTTTTCATTATTTTTGTGAATCTTCATCTTCCTCTTCTTTGTCGTGTACGTCCTTATCATCTTTCTCATCTCCCTCTTCTTCTTCTTCCTCATCTACTTCCTCATCTTTTCTTTTCCCTCTGTTTTCATTGTTCTTCCTCATCGTCATCATCCCACTTTTCCTCATTTTCTTCTTCCTCCTCTTCCTCATCTTATTCATCCTCTTCTTGTTTTTGTTATTGTTGTTATTCCTCCTCTTCCTCATCGTCTTCCTCTTCCACTTCTGCACCTTCCTTATATTTTGTTTTTTTGTAATTCTTCATCTTCCTCTTCCTTGTAATTTATGTCCTTATCATCATCATCATTGTCGTCTTCCTCTTTTTTTTTTCCTCATCCTCTTTCTCATCTTCTTCTTCCTCTTCTTCTGCTGCTTCTTGATATTTTTGTTGATTTTCATCTTCCTCCTCTTCCTTTTCATCTGCTTCCTCATCATATTCTTGTTCTTGTTTTTCCTTCTTGTCATCATCATCTTTGTCTTGATTTCAACAATAATTCTCGAGGCAGTTCTTCTCAGCATGCTGTGAGCAATTCCCTTTATTATGCATAATCTGTAGTTCTTCATCTTTTTGTGAACACTCTGATAGTTTTGTGCAATGAAATGTGATTGCTCAGTCTGATATTTTTTAGTTTTGCACATTTCTATTAAGGGTCACACTGAGATACGAAGCAGTTTTTGGTGTCATTAGCATTTTGCATAATAATCATAAATAACCCTGTTCTGTCTTTGCATCCGGTCCAGATTGGTGGCCACAGTGCTACTGTACGATACATTTATCACAGTATTAAATCATTTCTTAGCGCCAAGTCGTTTTGTCCGCAGGTGATGAGAGTGATACAAATGCGATCCTGTGGCAGACCTGAACAGAAAGTCAGTCATGAGTCTCCAGACTCTGTGTCATTGCTCTGCTTCCTCTGGCAAACGTGTCATGAGATGCAGAACATTTCTGCGCGCCGCCTCATTGGCAAAGTCGTAAAAATAGATGGGGTCTGTGTGGCCCATGGGAGGATTGGAGGCACACAGACACCGAAAAGAGACAGAATCGCTGTCCACAAAAATATATCAGAAGCATACTGCGGGTGAAGGTTCAAACTCGGGGCAAAGACATCAAAAATAAACACACACACAAAAATACAGCTTCAAATAAACAGTTTTATAACACATAAAATGGCTAAATTCATCTAGCATTCTGTGGACACAACCAGTAATATTGTTTTGTCTTTGTTCATGTCTCACAGTTTTTTTAATAATAATAATAATAATAATAAATTCTGTTGTTAATGGAGAAAATACTATCAAATACTAAATACTAATGTATTTAAACTTATATTGTATTTATGTATTTTAATAATAATAATAAACTGTTGTTAATGACATTTTAAAAATACTTTTATTAATCTATATTTATTGGAGGCACACAGACACCGAAACGAGAAAAGAGACAGAATCGCTGTCCACAAAAATATATCAGAAGCATACTGCGGGTGAAGGTTCAAACTCGGGCAAAGACATCAAAAATAAACACACACACAAAAATACAGCTTCAAATAAACAGTTTTATAACACATAAAATGGCTAAATTCATCTAGCATTCTGTGGACACAACCAGTAATATTGTTTTGTCTTTGTTCATGTCTCACAGTTTTTTTAATAATAATAATAATAATAATAAATTCTGTTGTTAATGGAGAAAATACTATCAAATACTAAATACTAATGTATTTAAACTTATATTGTATTTATGTATTTTAATAATAATAATAAACTGTTGTTAATGACATTTTAAAAATACTTTTATTAATCTATATTTAAACTTATATTCTATTTATATATTTTAATAATAATAAATTCTGTTGTTAATGGAGAAAATACTATAAAATACTAATATATTTAAATTTATATTGTATTTATATATTTTAATAATAATAATAAAAAAACTTGTTAATGACATTTTAAAAATACTTTTATTAATCTATAAAAATTTGTTATTTATATATTTGTTTTTTCATATAATGATGATGATAATAATAATATCTTATATTTAAATATATAAAAAATATAAATATGTTAGTGTTTAGTTTTTAATAGTATTTAATGATTTTTAATTAACAATAGCATTTCTTCTTATTATTTATAATAAATAAAAACATACATCAATATTAATATCAATAATAATAATAATAATAATAATGTTCTGGGTTATTTTCAACCTATTGTCTATGGCCCACATGCTGTTCATTATCATGGATAATATTTTGAATAATTTCAAAATGAAATTAAATATACAAATAATGGAAGTCCTAAAATAGCTACCAAAATATTTCCAAATAATTCATATTCCTGTTGCCTGTGGAGCTTCCATTAAAAGCGCATTAGTGTAAACACTGAGACGTGCTTATTACCGTCTGTGGAGATCAACATCATGCATAGAGATGCTGTTCATAGACATCGAGTTGAAAAGAAGCATTCCTTGTAATCATTCACTCCGTTGACGTGTTAGTAAGCGAGTGGTTAGTTAACTGCACTCTTCAAAGTCAAGCAGCCTCCATCAACTAGACAGTTCTACGTGAGACGGCCATGAGTTTTTGGCATCTTTCCCTCTTTTGCTCTCTCACGTCTCGTTCTGGATTGTGTACAGCTTCCACACCGCGCCAGTTGTTGATTTCCCAGCATGCTCTCGGCCATCAGACAGACTGGTGACGGGGTCATAACTCACCTTAACCTACCAAAACACCTCTTCACTACTGGCTGAGACTTTTGAGGCAACAGTGAACTCATTTATGCTGGTCATTTATTTAGAGGAACACATTAATTGTCTCACACTTGTGACATATTTAGTTCTCTACAGCATCTAGTTTTGTCTAAAGTGAGCAGTTTATGTAAATACTATCATCCGATGAATTAAACTGAGCGAACAGACATGGTTATGGTTAAAGGCTTGACCGGCTCAACAGAAACGACAGGGTTAGTTTTTATAAACCAGAGCTGACAGAATGAGTTGTTTTCCTCTGAATATGCAGCATGCATCTCTTTCCAGAACATCATTCTCTATTGTACATATTCAGTGTGCAAATCAGAGATGTTTTTGTGTCAATGATGCAAATGTGTTGCATGTTTAAATTGAAGTTTGGGGGCCGGTGAGATTTTTAAATGTTTCTGAAAGAGTCTCTTCTGCTCACAAAGGCTGCATTTATTTGATCTAAAATACAGTCGAAAATGCGAAATATTATTGCAATTTAAAATAGCTGTTTTCTATGTTAATATATATTAAAATATAATTTATTTCTGTGATGCGCAGCTGTATTTTCAGCATCATTCCTCCAGTCTTCAGTGTCACATGATCTTCAGAAATCATTCTAATATGCTGATTTGCTGCTCAAGAAACATTTCTGATTATTATCAATGTTGAACACAGTTGTGCTGCACAATATTTTTGTGGAAACTGTGATGCATTTTATTTTTCAGGATTCACAGATGAATAGAAAGTTCAAAAGATCATCATTCATTTTAAATAGAAATCTTTTGTAACATTATAAATGTCTTTACTGGCACTTCTGATCAATTTAATGCAGCCTTGTAAATCAATTCTTACCCCAATTACCTAGATTTCATGTGTTCCATGAAATTAAGGAACTTATACAGTTTTGGAAAGACATGAGGGTCAGTAAATGATGCATTTTCCCTTTTGCAAAGAAGCTGTCATTCTGATTTTGTGCACAGATACAGTGATTGGCTGATTTATTTCATGCAGTTAACGTGGCTTGTGATGTCTGTGGGTGAGATCTGCCTCATGACTGTCTTGATTTTGGCTCGAGAGCACAGACAGCGGGTAAACCGAACTGAACCCCCTCTAACCCTTCGACAGCATCCCACCCGGAGGTCCGGACCAAACGCTGCTCCGTTTGGGTTCGTGGTCCTCACAGAGCCGCGGTGACTTTGGCTTCGCTCCTGTCGAGTCTTTTCAGCGTCAGCCGCTCTGAGCCGCCGGCCCGTCTGAGGAGGGGGTTTGTGGGAGTCCAGAACCGCCACTTCGGATCAGGCTGCCGGCCTGGATTGAGTCAGGAGGTTCCCCTCCCAGACGGGACCATGAGCTCACAGCGTGCCAGTCAGAGACCCGCTGGAGCTCTGCGCTTTACCCGAATCGGGCTGTGTGTTCACGTGTGCATGGAAATAGCGTGCTGTGTGTTTGAAATGGAGCAGGTGAGTTGAAGGCATGGATTTAGAGTCTGTAATCAGAGCGGAAAGATCATTTCATGTTTGTTTTACAGGCACCATGAATCCGCTGACCCCACGGAAAGAGACGCCACATCAGACGTTTGGGACAGACTTACTATCAGGTGGGTTCAGTTTCCACTTTAATCGTAGACTCGGCGTTACCAGAGCTAAGAAGATCCACAATGCAGATTACTGTAGTCAAGAAGAGACTGTCTGACTAATGCTTTGTTTTTGTCATTTAAAGGCAGGATTATTTTGTGAAATAGATTAAATGGCAATAATAGACCAGCATGGAAAACATAGTCAAATAGTAGTGCGACAGACTCCACAAACAACACAGACATAATTGGATCAGAATTTATGTACATGCAGAGTTTTATTTTAGTGTCATTGATTTATTTTTTGTTTTTGTTAATGAATTAGATTTTAGTTTTATGTGTGTGTAAAGTTTTATTAGTTTTTTTCTGTATCGTTTTATTCATTTTTATTTACCAAAAAAAATATAACTTTAATAATAATATATTTTTGTTAATTTGAATGAAATTTATTTTTTAGATTTTCTGTTTTCACTTTTTTAGTTTTTTTCTTTTTTTTTTGAAGTTTTAGTAATTTTCTGTCATTTTGTTGTCTGTTTTAGTTGAGCTAAAGAAAAATGAGAAATGTTGTCTTGGCAACTAGCTAAAATAAAATAAGTTATTTTATTATTTAAAAAAAAACATTAAAAAATTTTTTTTTCCAACCATAACTCAGAACTGATTTTACCGGTGAATTTATAGTTTACCTGCTGCCTGAAATTAAATTCTGAACATCTTTTAAAGATTTTATGACATGGCAATAAATTGCTTCCTTTAGCATGCATCGCTTTGTAAGTTGCTTTGGATAAAAGTGTCTCCTAAATGAATGAATGTAAATGTAAATCCAGTGTTAAGTTCATTGTATCTGTTGTTGTTACTCACAGAAGTCAGCCAAAATCAGCCAGATGGAGAAAGTGTTTTCCAGTTTTGTGTGCAATATGCATCGGGTTAACAGTGAACAGACTATTTCTTACTAAAATTATGTTTTGAAACTAGCTGACATGATGATAGGACAGGATGCCATGTGTTTTCTTCCTGTCTAGAGTGCCTGCGATCTTCTAGTCCTCCTCCAATGCGCTTCTGTGGGATTTTTCACCTCTTTTTTTTTTTTTGGTCCAGCAGGTGAATCACAGGAGCACAAGTACTGGCTGACTGTTGCTGTGTTCTTTGATAAATGACATGAGCATGAACATTTACATCTGTCTGTTTGCTTTCACTAGTAATAACCAGCTTCTTGTGGCGTCTTGTTTTGTCTCTGCACAGCCTCTTAGAAAACACTCGTCACTTCTCTTCTCTCATTGAAATGCAGCGCAGCATCTGTGCACTCGTACGACACGCCCTGTTGTTCATCTCTGAACTCAACTCTGTCTCTCTCTAGACTCAGTGTCTGCTTTTCCTGCTCAGTGGAGCTCACAGTCCAGCCCTCCGCAGACGATGGACAGCAGCCCGATGGCAGCGTTCACAGGTGATCGCACTCATAATGAGAGTCCAAAACCTCTGGGATCATTCCAGCCCCAATCATAGTTTGCAATTTGCCAGAAATGTTATATTGAAGGTGGTGAATTGTTATACATTTATATTTATTTTATATAATAATGATGATGATGATGATGATGATAATAATATATTTAATAAATAGTTTTAATACTATTAATGCATAGTTTTTAAATTAGAATCTTCTACTGTAGAATCATCTAAGTCTTTTTATTATTAAATATTTTATAAATATTTGTATTAATAAAAATATAGTTGTAGCAGTAGTAGTTTTAGCAGTAATATTTACAGTAATATTATAATTTATTATTCTTATTAATATATATATATATATATATATATA
>NW_015640467.1:1172788-1174198 GCF_001515625.1 Sinocyclocheilus rhinocerous
AAATATAAATATTTTAATTTTGATAACAAATGAATAATAATAATAATTAACAATAATATTTATTAATAATTTATTTAAAATATTATTACACTGTAAATACTGCCACTACTAATATTAATATCTGTTTTTACTGTATTTTTTTATCAAATAAATAAAGCCTTGGTGTGCATAAGAGTCTTAGTTAGTCCTCTTAGTCCAAACTTGTGACTGATATACATTTATTTTTTCATAATGAATTAAAATAAAATATATGCTAAATATTATAAAAATATTTAAATATGAAATACTGCAATAGATAACATATAATATCACAGTATTAAATATTACAATATATCACAATATATAATATAATTTTTTTTTTTTTTTTTTTTTAAAAGTAGGGAATTAGTAATCAACAAGGACACATTAAATTTATCAAAAGCGGCAGTACTTTTACATTGTTTTACACTGTTACAAAAAATATTTGCATAAAAATTTTTAAGTAGGGAATTAGTAAATACTTTTGACTGCATCTTTAGTAATTTAATTTTGGGATGTTTATATATAGAGAGCAGAGCTTTGAAAATCATTATTCTAATGTGATTTAGTTGCTTGAGGCCAGACCGTCCGTTAATTGCACGCTTTTATTTCTTCAGTGTCATCTTGTTGACTCTTTCTCCGGCCATTAATTAGGTTTTCTAAAATTGTGTGTCCAGCAAAACAACACCTCTAATCACCCCTGCAGATCTCAGATTTACTCCTCCTGTGATTCCTGTTTTGAATGTGATGCACATCTATCTGCCGTAGCTACTAGTTATATTGGTTATTGATGTTGGGGAAACTTTCATAAGTTCATGGTGTCATTGTGTGGCAACGTCATGTTGAAAATCACAGACAAAAACTCCATCTTTGGTCATGTGCTGATGAATAAAGATTTGATTTGATACACCTGGAGCTTTTATTCTGCACTCTAATGGGCCGCATTAGTTGTAATGCTAGTAATGAGAATGAGTGTGAATTCATTAGCAGGGTAAATGAACAGGCCTGTTTCTCTGTGGAAAGACAATAGCTGATGATGGCGCTGGTTTGAAGGGGCTCTTGGGAGGTGATGAGTCACGCTCACATCAGAATTCAGCTCAGATGCGGCGCGGTTCGTGTCTGTCGGTGGATTTAACCACCTGTTACAGACTCACTCGGGTTCTGTCATACCTCATGTCGTACAGAAACATACATGTGTCCAATCTGATAAACGTGTATGACAGATACATGCATAGATCATAAATACAGATGTTACAGATGCATCAGCATCTCAGCGGATAGTGGAAACCTTTGAAATGGCAGGAGAATGTTAAATGAACCTGTCAAGAACATGTCTGGATTGTATTTCACTTCAATATCCAAAAAAAAAAAAAACTGTACTTTGTGAAATTT
>NW_015640467.1:1174249-1200876 GCF_001515625.1 Sinocyclocheilus rhinocerous
CAAGTAGGTTGCCAAGTATTTTTAATATTTAATAAATGTAATGTGCTTAATTAAAAATTATGATTTATTTTTTATTATTTTTATAAATATTTTATTATATTTAATTTAGTATTTTATTATTTTATTTGCAAATTAATAATGTTAATATTATACTATCTGCTATATTACTACCACTACTACTACTATTAATAATAAAAATACATTATCATTGTTGTTGTTATTGTTAGTAGTAGTAGTATTAGCAGTAATATTTAAAGTAATAATAATAATAATAAATGTTTTATTACCATAGAATCTTCAACTGTAGAATCTAAATTATTTGTTTATTTATTTATTCTTTTTATAAATAATTTATTGATTTTTTAATTTTAATATCAAATTAAAACTATAAATCCTATAACACTAATATTATAAAACCAACTACTGTATTACTAATAATAATAATAATTCTTAATAATAATTTAGTAGTAGTAGTAGTAGTATTAGCAGTAGTATTTAAAGTAATAATAATAATAATAATAAATGTTTTATTAATGTAGAATCTTCTAAATCTTTTATTAATTATTTATTGTTTTTATTGTTTTTATATTGATTATTTTTTATTTTAATATCTAATTAAAACTATAAATCCTATAATATTAATATTATAAATCCAACTACTGTATTACTACTTCCACTACTACTACTACTAGTAATTATTAATAATAATTTAGTAGTAGTATTAGCAGTATTTACTGAATAATAATAATAATAATATGTATTATTATTATCTACTTATCTACTCTTTAGATATTGTGTCTGTCATTTCACATTCTGGAGCCAAATACATGGCATAATGAATTAAATATGTAATGTATTCTTTCTGAATGTCTTTGTACCCATAGGTTTCTCTCAGCCTAGCGTAATGTCAGCGGTGATCACAGGTGCTGCTCCTTTCCAGACAGAAAGACCGTCAGGTGTGGCTGAAGTGCAGGAGCCGCCAGCTACTCAGGCCACCGAAGCCCCCAAAATACCGTCTGAACCCCTGGCAGCCACGACACCCAAGAGCCCACAGGACACATCTGCAGGTAGAGAACAAAGATCTGCACAAATACCATGACACTGAGTGTATGTCAATGTTATTAAGTGTATTTTGGTCACAAAATTGATCTTTCTGTTAAGCAGTAATGTTTTATAGCATGTAATCGTCTTCAAATACTGTTCATCCCCTTAGTATGCATTTCCCTCATGTTCTTCCCATGTGTTTTGTATCCGGGATTATGGGATTCCTACAGAAGTCCCTGTGGAGCAAATTACTAATCTATCAGTAATTAAAGCTTAGGCTGTCCACTGGGGGGCACTATAACTGGTGCTAGACTGAGTTACATTATCAGTTGTCAAAACTAGTCAAAGCCATCCATTCTGGTATCCCAGGGGCCTTTAGGCCTCCACAGCTGCAGCTGAGACCCAAAGTCATGCCGCTGGTTTATATCAAGCTCAAGCACCATATTCTGCCTGGTTTGATGCTCAGGGCTGGTTGTTGATGTGCAAACAGTGTTACACACCTACCAGATGGAGGGTCAGACCTGTAGAGTCATATTAACTCATGCATGAGTCAGTTATCAAGTGCCTGATCATGAAATCACCCAGATGGAAATTAGGCAATGACATCATAACCATACTTATAATAGCAAGTCTCGTATATAAATTTACGTGTATGAGTTTCTTTATTTTGAAGAATGTTGGGAACCAAATAGTTGACGGTAGCATTACTATGGAAGTCAATGGCTACCGTCAACTGTTTGGTTCCCAACATTCTTCACATCTTCTTTTGCGTTCAACAGAACACAAAAACTCGTACAGGTTTTGAACAACTTGAAGGTGAGTAAATGATGACAGGATTTTCATTTTTAGGAGAACCATCCCTTCAGCATTCATAGATGGAGTGTGTCCCATAATGCATTGCACTCTCACATGTTCACCCCCATCAGTCTAAAAAGCACAGATCCGTCTGTGTGAATTATCTGAGCGTGTCATATCAGGACAGACCGTCGGGAGCAACACACTTCATGTTGTAGACTATCCCAGCTAAGAAAAATATGTTCTGAGAATGTTTAGCTAATGTTCCTGTTAATTTCAAAACAATATTTCTGAATGATTTCTGAATGTTCAAAACATTCAGTTTTAAAAACTTTTTTTGGCCATTCTGTTAATGTTACTTAAAGAATATTTGATCATAACTTTGAGAGGACCTTGCCAGAACATTAGCAAAACTGGGAACATTCCCTGTTCAAGGACACAGATATGTGGGTCAATCAGTCTTGCCATTACTTGTAATGCATCTTGCATTACTGTGTTACTGTGCAAATTCAAACCCCACAAATCATCTGCTCGTTACTTCTGGCAGAGCGGACTAGACCTTGTACACAAATGAATTATGCTTGACCTCAGTTGCTCAGTCTGCTTTGTGCAAATCTACAGCAGAATTATAAAAGAGGCCACACTGCAATGACTTTCATTGTCTTTTTTGACTTGTTTTCCAGTGAAAATGTTTAATAACATATCTTACTTAAGAAGCAACACTTCATGAGATTAATAAGACTTGTTTTCGTGAATGTAAATTTAGTCATTTTGATTTTTTTTTCGCTTGAAACAAAAAAAAATCTGGTAGTATAATTGAAATATTGTATTGACCAATCAGCATTCATGGCTGCAACTATCAATTAATAAAACTAAAAATAATGCATGCTATTACTATCCACTATCTTGTGGTACATGTACATATTGGTTAGCATCTCAGAAGATGTTAAAAATTGTTTGATTTTGATCTTTCCAGGTTGTAAGGTATACCATATAAGCCTATTAGAGAGTGTGAGGGGTGATTGATAAGTTTGTGAATTTGTGTGTATATGTGTGAGAGAGCAAAAAAGAAAGTTAGTGCTGTTCTAATTTCCATTCTTCTTTGCATACGAGGTGTCTTTGGTGACCGCTGGTCTGATGAGGCTGGCATTCCATCTGGCCTGCCCTTCACGCCCAGCGTTTCCACTGTTATCAGTCGCCATGCCGGTCCTCTGGTAGAGAGCCCACATGACACGGCCAACCCTCAATGGTCCCCAAGAGATAGCGGGGCAGGAGATACAGATGAAAGGGAAGGTGAAGGATCTGACCGTAAAAAGGAAAAGAAGAAGAAGAAACGGAGACCCAGGGATGAGGTGTACGACTTCCCCACGGAAATGCAGAGCGAAAGCGCTTTATCCGACAGTCCCACTCAGCCGTCCCCGTGTAAGGAACGTGACCGAGACAGAGGTTGGGAAGATGGAAGCCGCTTTGATGGGAGAGTCAAGAAGCCGAAAAGCCGTAAGAAGATTCCCGAGGAATGGGCGATCCATGCAGAGCCCTTTGTCCCTGCTTCAGCCTGTGTGCCGCAGGAGTTCGCAACTGATATTTCCCAGTCACTCCTTGAAGTCGACAGCGGTCTTGTTTCACTTTCTGAGGACTACACCGATGGGAGTCTCATTCCTCTGTCTCTTACCCAAGATCTTCTGTCCCTCACAGCCACTTCCCCACCATCCACAACGCATCTTGAACCTGCAATGCCCTCTCCAAAGTCTCCCGGTCAAGCCCCCGATTTATCTCCCCAACACCCCTTGTCCACGTCATCTGGATTCCACGATATCATCATGGAAACAGAAGATTCTCATGCTTGCAATCTCAGCGACACTCAGCCTTTCATCTCTCCAGGTGGAACCTTTGAGGAAGCTATGTTTGGACAAGATCACACCTACACCGCTTCCATGGGCACCCAAGAGTCGCCATTAAAGGAACCCCAGACGTCCACCCCTGGAAGCACTTGTTTTGTACCACCGATGGAAGCACTGATCTCGGCACCCCCGTTTTCTCCATCTGGACCTGCGTGGTCTCTTAATAACCACAATCAACCCTTTGATCTTGAAGGTGTTGCCTTTGAGACCTCAGTCCCAGTTCCTGCACCTCTGCCTTCGCCAAAGAGCAAAGCCCCAAAGGAACCAAAGTCCAAACTAGGCAAGAAGTCGTCTGGGTTGTCCTCATCAAAGAGTCCAACCTCCCCTGAAGCAAAGTTGCCATCTCCCCAGAATTCTGGTCTAAATCCGGCCGCTCCGCCGTTCTTCCCTAGTTTTGCAGAACCTCGGGAGTTCGCCGCAGAACCGCCCTTCACATTGGAAGGTTTGTTGTGGACGTTTGGGAAGTGGATCCACGTAATGCATGGCTGAGTGGATTCCAAGCCTGGGCTTGAGTGATTAAACTGCGCACTGCAATAACTAACACTTCACCCCATCAGCTGGACCCAATGGTCAGGGTTCGCTCAAAGTGGGCTGGCTTGGTTTTGCTTGGGTGTTTCCTCCACAACGAATGATCAACTGTGTAAACGAGCAATACACCCCCCCCCCCCCCCCCCCAATTAACCTTGTGATCCAGGGTGTACTCTACTAATCCAAACACTTTGGTTTGCAGTTTGTCGAGGAGGTGTGGTTGTTCCCTCACAATGTTGCATCTTTGCTGTTGTGATTGATTGTTGTACTACCACTGGTGGCACCTAACATGACAATCTTCTTTCTCGGTATCCCACCACCCCTTCATATTTCTCTTCTAACACTTTTAGAGTGAATATGAACCACCCTTGTCACTTTATGAATGTATACAAAGTACAATACAGTTGTAAGTGATACCTTTTCTTTCTTTTTTCTCTTCTATGTTCCCTGACATCATCTGTTTCAACTTGCCAATTAGGTAAGTCAACATTTCTCTGGTTATTGCTTTGTTTTTGTCTCTTTATGTTGTGAAAGGAGTGTATTGTGTAACTTCCTCTACATTTCATTCATAACTTCTTCTACTTCCCATTAATTGCTATCTTGTGATGTCTGTGTGATATGGTTAGTGGACGTCCAACTGTGATTTGCAGCTTCAGAGCGACCAAAGGTCATTAAATGTGAAAGTTGGCAATTTAAGGCAATTTGAGAGTTCAATTTTATGCAAATGGTAATGGTACTATTATACCAATAAGAGAGCAGACTGTAAAGTGCTAGCGATTCAGTTGGCAACGTGCAGTGGTATAATCGCTGTCAGAGTCTGAATGCCTCTTTAAAGTAATTTGTAACAGAAACAGAATAGTTTGTATCGCACGTCCAAATTAAGTGAATTGGTATGTGGTACAAAAATGCATGACATTGTGGAAGTCAGAGTTGGGCACTCGAGTTAGTGACTCTGACTCGAGTCGTATTTCAATAGACTTCAGACTCGACTCCAGACTTGACCTGAAATGACTTCAGACTTGACTCAACTCGACAAGAAGGACTATTGAATATTTTAAACACAACTCGAGTCTTTTATCCTCAACTACTGATATCATGAAGAAAGAACTTACTTATTTGCTTATTTGCAGAGTACGATGTTTCATCAATCTTTTCGGAATATACGCAGATATGGCTTTTCTCTCAATGTATGTGTGTGTGTTCAGGTTTGACAAATCATAATGCAAAAACTGACACTTCAAATAAACATTTTGATAATCTTTAAACATTTATTCAGATGCAACATCTAATAAAAGTAATTATGTCTACCTACTATTTAACTTTTTAATTGGTGCGATTAATTATGTAAAAAAATAACACGTATGGGTTTATATTTGATATAAACCATATATGATATAGTTTAGAAATACAACAGGAGCATAAGTGCAGTTTTTTTCCCAAATATCTGCACGATTGCAAATGTGATATTGATTTTATACAATAGTTCAATAAATAAGTTAATGTTATGTGAAATTTTAGACACAGTATAGTATTGTCTGTTTTTCTCAGTTTCACAAATAAAAATATTTCAAACAAAGCCACAGCAGAACTGTTATGCGTCTTTAGCAACACATAGCGGTGCTTCGTTCCTGAATGAATCTGTTACGTTTTTGAACAAATCGAGACTGAATGACTCACTCAATCATTCAGATGATTTTTAGTTTTATATTTTGAGTATCATTTAATTTTTTTAAAAATCCTTTCATATTTCAATATAAATTTTTTAAAACCCATCTATCTATTGATGCCCATCTATTATCATTATTTATGCTATGTTGAATCAAAAATAAATAAATATATATATATTTTATGTGTATTTAATGCTTTACTCAACTAACACAGTAATGTTTTTAAATTATCTTTTGGGGGAAATATCAGGTAAAATTGATGTGTGATTAATTTGTGATTAATTAGATCTAGAATTAGATTAATTAGCATCTAGTGGCTACATCATGGTGTTACAGATGATTTTAAATATGAATGGGCCTCCTCAATAATTTTACATGTACAGTATTTATGTATTTTTGTATCTTGGATTGACTCTATGTATACAGGTAGAGGAAGTTAAGTTAGATTCCTAGTAGTATCCCTGGAACGTATTTTGTCCTTAATGCAACCTAGTAAATAGGATTTTTAAGGATGAGAATTTTATTGCAATAATTAATGAAAAGATTCCAGACTCGACTCCAGCTTAAAGACTCGAGACTTGACTCGGACTTCAGATGAAAGACTTGTGGACATGTCTGGTGGAAGTAAACTTTCTCATGTTGTCTTTAATAACCTTAACACAGCATAAGCCACACAACTGCAGAAAAGTAGTGTAGTATCTGAAAATGGTCTGTTTCTGGTTTTAGATTCTCTGTGTGTGTAGCGCCTTTATTAGAGAGAGAGAGTGTGTGTGTGTGTGTGTGTGTGTGTGTTTGGGCGCGTCTGACACAGCTGTCTCTTTTAGTTCTCTGTAATTTTCGGCTTTCTCCAGTGGGGAGGGAGCTACTTATACACTCCGGGAGACAGGACATCAGCGTTCGGTGTCAGACTTCCCAACATGCAAATTAATGACTGTACCGTAATGTGTGTGTGTGTGTGTTGTACTATGAGCTGAGAATAAGGAAACTGTGAGAGCTCAGTGTCAAATATCACATTAGAGTGAATTCTATTAATCCATGTTGTGTTGCCTGCAGTAAAACTTATTTTGGTGTTACCGTGGTGAATGTTTAAAAATCATCTTTCCACCTTAGTAAAAGAGTGACTGAACAGAGTCTCACTTCAGCAGCTCTGGAAAATACACTTGTGGTTTACACCATATTTTTTGTGTTCTGTGTATTGTTTTTATTATATATATATGTATGTGTGTATTTTTTTTATTTTATTATTATTATTTTTTTAATATCCCTATTTAGCTTGATTTCTTATTCAGTTTTAGCTGTAATAATTTTAGTACTTCAATTTGAATTTGATTACAATTAAAATTTTTTTTTGTTTTCGTTTTACGCCAAATATTTATATTTTATTTATTTCATGAATACATGTAGTATGTGATGTATGTACACTAGCAGGCAAAAGTTTTTGAACAGTAAGATTTGTAATGTTTTTTAAAGAATTCTCTTCTGCTCACCAAGCCTGCATTTATTAGATCCAAAATACAGCAAAAGCCGTAATATTGTGAAATAATTTTACTATTTAAAATAACTGCTGTCTATTTGAATATATTGAAATGTAATTTATTTCTGTGATCAAAGCTGAATTTTCAGCATCATTACTCCAGTCTTCAGTGTCACATGATCTTCAGAAATCATTCTAATATGCTGATTTGCTGCTCAAAAACATTTATTATTAATATTATTATGTTGAAAACAGCTGAGTATAATTTTTTCAGGTTTCTTTGATGAATAGAAAGTTCAGAAGAACAGTATTTGTTTGAAATAGAAATCGTTTGAAATCATTATAAATGTCTGTACTGCCCAATTTTAGGTAATAAAAGCATGAACAGCCATCTCTAGAGTTTTATGATTTAGGAAAGGTTTGATTTTTGACGACAGACGAAGTTGATAAAAACTAGAGCCTATTACAGAAGAAATGTGTTTGTCAAGGTTTAAAGGAACACTCCACTATTTTTTGAAAATAGGCTAATTTTCCAACTCCCCTAGAGTTAAACAGTTGAGTTTTACTGTTTTCGAATCCATTCAGCTGATCTCCGGGTCTGGCGGTAGCACTTTTAGCTGTAGCTGCTATGCGTTTTAAAACAAACACTAACTAGTGTAAATGTAGCCTAACAGATGTGTAAACTGAAGACTATTTGAGCTTTATTAAAACTATTTTGCACTGATTTATTGTGTTGGTTACATTTTGTTCCTTTGTGCAGTGGCTCAGGAGATGAGTCTTTGAGTTTGTATAAACTCCAACAAGCTGAAGAAAAAAAAACAAGTTTTTTTTTTTAGATAATGTAATCTCGTTAAAATTGATTTCATAAAATTGGTATCGAAAAAAGTATCATTCAGGAACCGGTATCAAAGTCAAGGTATCTGTATCGGTATCGATATCGAAAATTTTTGAACGATACCCAGCCCTATGGAGAGATGAGAATGTTTGTCATCCTGTTTAATTGTGTCATTTAAACATTTGATTTTTGCTATTGATTGCATGCTTAAAAACTAACAAAATAAGACTTGCCAGCATTTTTTTTTTTTGCATCTAAATAATAGACTTCAAAATGTCTGCTGACTTTAACCAGTTCTTTACACACACTGACCTGATTACAGCACATTGAACTGCTGATCAGATACGTTTGTTGTTCTCAGATGATTCTCTAGTGAGGATTTCTGTTAATTTTCATTCTCTTTTTTTTAAATTGATAGATGTTTGCTCAGAGCATGTTTTTATATGCGTCATACAGACTACTATAGCTGTTGCATTGCTTTCATGAGTGTTGTTTACCGTAGCAACATTTTTCCCCTTTAATTTAAGTTTTTCAGTATCCCACTCTAAAACAGGGACAATGCAGCGCTTGGCAAAGTGTTTGGTATTGCATTAGAAATTAAATTAGAAATGCATTGAAAAACGTTGCATTGCACTCCATCTACTTTTTTTTTTTTTTTTTTTTTTATTCAAAGTTGTGTGTTTTTTTTTTTATCAACATCATACAACATTACACATCAGCTTTTATAAATTCACTTTTAATCCATTCAGTGTATTATTAATAAAAGGATTTGTGTGTTTTTTCTTTTTTCCATATCTGTATCATGCATAGTAAAAGTACATAAACAGCATGATTAGATTTGAGTGCTAGTGTTTAGAAGCAGATGTGAAGTGTATTTTTAGAGGCCTGAGGTTGTGAGAGTCAGCACAGGATTCGACTGGGAGGATCTTACATAAGCAAACCCTGCTGAGATCCTTCACAGGGTGAAGACAGGGAAAGACGGCAGCACCCGACCCAACGAAACACCCTCTGAGTCAAGGTTTGACAGCGATGCAGCACGAAAGCTCCCGGGTCTTGTGCTGTTGGGATGCAGTGTGATTGCGGTGAAGGACAGAATGTTTTTCACAACATAATCTTATTTAGTGACTCTCACGACTCAGGAAGAAGAAATAATGAAGCCGTAGATGATTTTTAGATATTGGCACTGGCATTGGCTACTGAAAACCCATATTGGTTGATCATTGCAGAGCTGAATCAGCAGATGAAATTTAATTAATTTATGTATGTTGCATATTTACTACTGTTCAAAAGTTTAGGGTTGGTAATATTTTTCAATGTTTTTGAAAGTCTCTTTTTGCTCAGGGCTGCAATTATTTGATCATAAATACAGTAAAAATGTGAAATATCATTACAGTTTAAAATAAGTGTTTTCTATGTGAATATATAGTAAACTGTAATTTATTTCTGTGATCAAAGCTGTATTTTCAGCATCATTACTCCAGTCTTCAGTGTCACATGATCTTCAGAAATCATTCTAATATGCTGATTTGCTGCTCAAGAAACATTTCTGATTATTGTCAACAGTTGTGCTGCACAATATTTTTGAGGAAACTGATACATTTTATTTTTCAGGATTCACAGATGAATAGAAAGTTCAAAAGAACAGCATTTATTTGAAATAGAAATCTTTTGTAACACTTTAAATGTCTTTACTGTCACTTTTCCTCAATTTACTGTGTCCTTGCTGAATAAATGCTCTTACATTCTTGATCATTTTCAAGTGTGCATGTGCTGAGAGTGAATTGGCATCCATCCGCATTGCTGAGCGTTATTTTACCACAATGAAATGAACATTTACCCAGTTGTAGTTCTGTGTTAGTGCGTCACTAGATTCAGATGGATTCAGACGGTCAAAGGTCCTGATAATCAGAGCGTTTGAGACCAGCGCAATGATGGAGCTGTAAAGGTCAATGCATCGACTGTTGTAAACACAGACTGCCTCTAGGGAGGGCGTGGAGCCTGTCCTGTTGCCACGGAGACTGATAAGCAGCTGATGTTTCCATGGTAACAAGGACAGATGCTGAGAAAGTGGCCATAAGTGCGGCTGACATGTGAGTGCCATGAGATGTTGTAGTGTGCTGATAATATTCTTCTGTATTTTCACAAATGTATCTCAGTTATGCAGATGTGTAAATAAGGCAGCCCGGGGCCAGTTTCTGCAACAGTTGCTGTAGCTTTGGTAGGCAGGAGGAGAAAAACGAACAGGCTGCGATCAACAGAATAATTACCGTCTGCTCATCGATGCAGAAAACTCGCTGCATTCAGCCTGCAGTCTGACTTTACACATAGTCAGAAATCTAGTGTGATTTAAACACGAAAAACCATATTCCCAGCTCACATCAAACATGTCTGCAGAACTCAACTGCACCAGTTCAATGACATGCCATTATACTGCTGCTCAGGTAGTTTTAAACTGGACTTTTTTTTGTATTGAATGCCTTTTAAGATTTTATAATCAATATTTCTCTCTCTGAGGTCTTTGAGTGGTTGTTGCAATGCATTCTGAGAATAATTTTTAATTATTTTAATTTAGTATAAAAATAATAATACATTTTAATTTATACTTTTATTCAGCAAGGATGCATTAAATTGATCAAAAGTGACAGTAAAGACATTTATAATGTAACAAAATATTTCTATTTCAAATTAATGCTGTTCTTTTGAACTTTCTGTTCATCTGTGAATCCTGAAAAATAAAATGTATCACAGTTTCCTCAAAAATATTGTGCAGCACAACTGTTTTCAACATTGATAATAATCAGAAATGTTTCTTGAGCAACAAATCAGCATATTAGAATGATTTCTGAAGATCATGTGACACTGAAGACTGGAGTAATGATGCTGAAAATTCAGCTTTGATCACAGAAATAAATTACAGTTTAAGAGATATTCACATAGAAAACACTTATTTTGAACTGCAGTAATATTCCACAATTTTACTGTATTTTTTAATCAAATTATTGCAGCCTTGGTGAGACTTCTTACTGACCCAGAACTTCTGAACACTAATGCATCTCTACTTTGGAGCAGAGATGTGCTTTTAAATGTTTTTTTAGGTTGGCAGCACACTACATTGTAGTAGAAGATCATAACGTTTGTCTGGATGCTTACTGGAGTTTCTTTTCAGAATATAAATAGTAGCATTGAGCGATTCGACAGCTCAGGTTGAGTGATGCTTCAGTTGATGCTGAAAAATGCTGTGTAAAAGACTGCAACTGAATTGATCTGTCTCCCCTTCAGACAAACTATTGAACATCACCCGCAGGTTATATTTTAGCGGTGAGTGATCAGCATGTGGCTGGCAGTGACAGAGAAAGAGCAGCTCTCCTGGATGTGTTTTTGCTCGACTGGATTAGTGATTGTAAAGCCCGTGACAGAGGCTGCGTGCGCTGTAAGTCTCAGAGCTGGTGACAGAATCGATCTGAACCAAAAGGGCCGAGTTATGTCGAAAAACTCAAAGAATGGTGCGTTCGGCACAGCGGTAGTGGATTAGGTAGCCACTAAAGTGGCTTAGTTCTTACGGCAAGAGAAGTTCTGCCATTTTTAGTGATGGAATTTACTAAGGAGGAATTTACAGCTGGAATATAGCTGACTTTGGGCTGGTCCTCTGCAGGGTTATTATCATTGACTAAAAGTAAAACCATTATAAATGAAAATAAAATATACATTAAAAAAAGGAAACTTTTTTTTTAAACTGCAATTCTCATTTTCATTTAGCTGACATTGAAGTACTAAAATAACTGATACTATATAAACTAAAAGCAAAAACTAAAACTAATAAAAACTATATAGACAAAAAAAGAGATGATTCATAAAAAAGACAAAAAAAAAACAGAAATACTAAAACTTTAGCTAAAATGAAAATAGAAACATAAAATGTAATAATAAATTTAATTATATATCAATATATAATTGATTCTAGAAGCAACAATTCACAGTTTCATTTTGAGTTGAAGTACCAAAATAACTAAAACTAAAAATAAATAAATAAGAAAAAATAAAAGCTTCATAGATGTATTAAAAACTAAAAAATGACAAAGAACACACAACAGATGCTAAAACTTAAAAAAATTAAAATCAAAACAGAAAATGTAAAAAGTAAAAAATGTAACATCTAATTCAAAATATTAACAAAAATAGAGTAAATCAATGATTCTAAAAGCAACATTTCTCATTTTTATTTATTTTTAGTACTAAAATAACTAAAACTAATACATAGCTATGTAGACGTTAAAAAATAATGACAATAAAAATGACAAAAATACTTGGTCAAATTACAATGAAAACAGAAAATGTAAAAAAAAAAATCCAAATCTCATTCAAAATATATCATAAGTTGAAGTCCTGAAATGACTAAAACTAAAAACTTAAAAACTATATAGACATTTACAAAATTAAAATAAATAAAAATGGTAAAAACACGACAAAATGATAAAACTTGAGTTAAAATTACAATGAATATTTTTATATATACAAACTCTTAATAATTCCCATAATCCCACTCAACGTTACTCGACTTTACTCACTTGCGCTGTATTTTTGGACACCGGTGTTCTTCAGAGCCGCTTCTGTTGCCATGGCGATGGGAGGCAGTTGCTTGGGAGACCTAAGGAAGCAGGGCTACCAAGGAAACAATGTTGGCTCTTACGGGGAGGGGCGATGCGCTAAAAATAGCATCTGGGTAGATGGTTGTTGGCTTTATGTTCTCGCAGCTTCCCGACTTCATCTCTTTTTGACCACCTGTGTGTTTCTCCTGTGACGTTGATAAATGATTTTAGCCGCCTCCCTAAACCTCCACCTGAGAGGAACGCAGAGATTGTGATTCGTCCCTTGCTCTTTTTATATCCCTGATTCTGCTGCTGCTTTAGGATCTCATTCCTAACATCAGTTACTTGGAGAAAATCTTGTAGTGTAATTAAAGTCTGCATGCTTCAGCAAACTCAATGGCTGCATTCATTTGTTATTCAGATGTCCGTTTGAATCTGTGTTTGGCCTTTCGTCTGTATGTTGAGAAAGTCGCTTTGAGGCTTATGCTACATAAGCAAACATGTAGGTCAGCCAAGAGACTACATATATGTAGGTCAGGCTGTATGTTGGCAATGGACTCTGCTGGCCCTCATTGCTATGCTATGGCTTTTGTTCAAACAGGCAGCTCTTTTTTTTGTTTTGTTTAATTTATTTAACATATCCAACTCAGATCTGTTTAGATTTTGTTTTAGTTCAGACAACAAACTATCTAAACAGAATTGATTTGTATTTAATAAATACATTTTAAATGACAGCAATTTTTTTATTTAATAAATATTTTTTTTTTAAATTTGTATTTATTTATTTATCTATTTAAGCACATCCATCTCATCTGTTTAGATTTTATATTTGTTTAGACAACAAACACAAACAAACAAACAAACAAAAAATACACATGGTTTGTTTGAAGAGCGTTTTGTTTATGAATTTTAACATAGCTAGCTAAAGTCATTTTACATTTTATAATTGAATTTAATAAATACATTTTTTTTAAATTTGTATTTATTTATTTATCTATTTAAGCACATCCATCTCATCTGTTTAGATTTTATATTTGTTTAGACAACAAACAAACAAACAAACAAAAAATACACATGGTTTGTTTGAAGAGCGTTTTGTTTATGAATTTTAACATAGCTAGCTAAAATCATTTTACATTTTATAATTGTTCAGACAATAATCAAAACAATTAATAAAAAATAAAAAAAACGTTTAGTTTGTATCAGTTTATAAATGAATACATAGGCTAAATAATTAAAATCAGTGTTTTTTGTTTTTTTTTAAATTCCCGAACAGGTCCAAGCCACATTTATATGGTTTAACTACTCTTAGAAAGGATTTCTTTTATTTTTTATTTAATTTGATTTTTAAAATTTATTTTTAGATTTTTTTCCCATTATTATTATTATTTTTTTTATTACTTTAATTGGAATATTAACTTTTTTTAATGCACATGCATTCATTTGTGCATGTTATTGCAAATAAATTGTTTGTCTTTTAGATCAGTTGTTTGTAGATTTGTAATTTGTAAGGAAAAATGAAGTGGGTTCTTTCCTTCTTTCCATACGTTATTGATGGCAGATTTAGCACACAGTGCCGTATCCTCCTTCAGTGTGAGTTCAATACCAGACAGGCGTCGTCTTTCAGTTGTGCTTATGTAACGGGGCCGGTGGGTCTCAGACTGGGGTCCGATGAGATCATCCCTACAGTGTCTCTGTCCCTGATGGCCTGGACACACTCGCGTGGGGACGCAGGATTGATTTGACGCGTTCAGTGGACGGGCGAGCCACATGGACACACAGACGTGCAGCACTTCTGAACTAGGCAAGCGCAGATTCCCTTAGAGTCAGTGAGATAAATGCAGTTTCTGTTTGAGTGAATCTAGGGATTCTTCAAACATTTTTAGCAGTGTTTACTAAGGCAAGCATAACATTGTAACACCTTTTGGTTGGTTTAAGCACCACACTGATTAGATTAAGAGATGGAAATAGGATGAGGATGCGAAGTTGAGGAAGTAGCATCATTTTTCGCTGTTGACCGTGTTTGAAGACGCCTTTCATCGTAAATCATCATCTGATAATTGTCATCTTGAGTGCTTGCGTAACGGTCACGGTCTCGTGGCTGGTTCTACTGAAACGACAGTTGCTGATGGAGGAAATTAGGCTCAGAAATGATGGCCCTTATGTAACCGTAGTGACCGTTTTGATGCTGATGGACACTTTGTCTGCTTGCATTAACAATGCATTGAAGGTGTGCTGACAAAGCGTCTCAATGTTGTGAGTGTTTTTTGGTTTGAATTAGATGAGCATGAAATATTCATGATGAAACTTACCAAGAAGTTCACACATTTCATCTTTGTTGAACAAGCTTTAACTTTGTTTGAAGCATCTAGGCCGCAGTGACGTCTTTGAATGCCCAAAGCATGGGAAGAGTTGGCACTACTGTTCAGGGTTCGGTATCATTTCACTTCTAGCAACAACATCTGTGAAAGCTTCATGCATTTGTTTTGATCCCAGAATATTGCTTTATGTCTTGTATATTTGTTTGTTTAAATTAATCATTTTAATAATATTTTTTTATTATTTAGTATTGTTACTAAATAATGTATACTGATATATTTATTACATGTTGTTCTTCTTATTAGTAGTAGTAGTAGTAGTATTGATAATATTGACATGATTAATTTATTAGAATAAATTATATAAATATTTATTTATTGTAACAAATTAATAATTGTTATTATTATTCATACATTTAAAAGAAAAAATATTTTTTATTTTAATAATTCATAATTTTAACATAATGAATAATAATAAATTAGACTATTATTTTTATTAGTCAAGGGTTTAGAACAGTGTTTTCTGGTCATCTGGTATTGTTCCATTTTTGTTTATTCATCTTTTTTCCCTCTGTCTCTTTTCCATCTCTGATTGGAGCACTCTTTAAAAAAAATCTGTAAAAAATAGGGCATAACCTACTGTATTATTTTGAAGGATTTTTTCGTAATTATTTTTTACAGGTGTTTTACGTGTGTTTTGAATTTGCATTGCATTCCGTTGTGTTTTAGATTGTCTGCAAAATTAATGGATAATGTCTCTGTAATGAGCTGCCGGTACTTTTTCTGTTATTTTACGTTTTTATTTCTTACAGTGAGGAATGATGTTGTCTTTCTGCACTGAGATATGCACAGACACATGTTGCTGTGGCAGGAAATGCAACAACAAAGACATTAACTTTTATTCAGATTCCGATTCGAACGTCACATATTTAGAGACTGTAATCGAACAGTCTAAATTCAACACAGAGTACAGATGAAGATAAAACAGTATGTAAGAGGGAAAAAAAACATATTGATTGTCTAGAGATATCATCCATGGGCAAATCTGTACCTCAGATAAGACCGTATGTCTGGAAATTTCCAGACTGATTATGTTACCCAAAAAGACTTCCATAAAAAGATACGATAGATGTGCGCACTCTCTGAAATCATATGTGCAAATGAATGCTCGTTAAGCCCTTCCTCGTTATTTTGCACATATGTAGCCTCAGGGATGATAGTAGTGTG
Organism: Sinocyclocheilus rhinocerous; assembly: GCF_001515625.1. NCBI lineage: Eukaryota > Metazoa > Chordata > Actinopteri > Cypriniformes > Cyprinidae > Sinocyclocheilus > Sinocyclocheilus rhinocerous. Next base: position 1,190,625 of record NW_015640467.1, read on the forward strand.
TCACTATCAGAGAGAGGAGGGAAGAAAAGATGGATGCAGAGAGGACAACGTGGAGAAAACGAGAGAGGCAGAGAGGAAGGAGGGAGCTGATTTTGGGGCAGCGAATGAACAGCCACTTTACAAAGCATGTGATTCCTGTCATTGCGAGAGAGAGAGAGAGACGCTTCCAGCCAGATCTCAGTGCTGCTTAGTCTGCTGTCTCGTGCAGAAGCAGCAGAGAAGGTTACGTTGTGAGGTTACGAGTCAGACAGACACGTTTACATTTTAACACAGGAAAAGGACTAAGACACAAAGACACCTAAACCAGGAGCAGAGAAAGGGCAACAGAAGCATGTCCTCTTTCTCAAACCAACAACCGGCATCTCCGTTCTCAGAATATAGTGAGCTATGTAAAGTCCCATCTATGTCCACATCCGCCACCCCTCCGGGTTGGGACTGGCAGCACGGAGACCTCGGGGCACCACCGAGTTTTGGAGGTGGCCTTCGGGCAACGGGAATGATGGACGAGGACAAGCTGTGCTTCTACGAGTCTCCTTCCGAGCTCAACGTCTCCGGGCGAGGAACCGTTCCAACGAGCATGTCGTTCGGCAGCACCGGGGACAGTCCGGAAAGCCTCTCGTCCTCGTCGGCATCAGCTGCGTCTCCTGGAAAATTTGCGGCTTGCACAACGGACAACAATGGCATGATGCTTCTGGAATCACCTGCGGGTCACAAAGAGGTTCTGTCGCCACTCGAACCCTTGAAACCGGCTCCGTTCTCTGGATTGCTTCCGGAACAGAGTCCAAGCACGCCGTCGCCCCGAACGCCTCCAAACTACTGCGTCATTGGCGTGGTCAACGACAGCTACCTGGAGGGCGAAGATGAGCGGCCGAAGGCTGAAGGGTCGTCGCACGAAAGTGAGGACGAGGAAGACTTCGAGCCTTGCTTGATGAGGAGAGCCGAACAACAGAGGAAGGCGATGAGGCGAGCGATGTCTGAGTGTTCGCACCTCTCCGTACCTGCCAGTCTCGAGCTCCCGGATAAGTATCCCGGCAGAGACATTCTCGACAAGTTGCCATCACCCATTGGAGGACCTCGTCGCCAGCACGCAGGGGCCATAAAACGCTCTCTAACTGTAGCCGACGATCAACCTCCGACCCCGCCGCCAACCCTGTCGGCTGGAGCCACCCGCAACGACCTACGGAACAATATCGAACTACATTTCCCCCCTTCCCCCGCACGCAAAGACCAAAGCAGCTTTCCCCTCTCGCCCGTGGAGGACCTATTGGAGGGACCGTTCATTGACAAGGACCAAGGAGTCGTTCTACCTGTGCCGGTGACAACACGTGCCCTTAATGGGACTTGCAACAACGCTGGAGACAAAACCGACACGTTTGCTGAGGCATTTGAGGGTAGGTGATGGCGAAGCAAGAGTTAATTTTGAGGTGTAGGACCGACTCTTTTACATCTGAGAGAATGTGAGCAATGTGAATGAGAGAAGCGTAGCATAATCGTTCTTAGAAACAAAGAAATTAAGCTTGGGAAAGCATGTTTCAATGTATTTCCAATGGGGTTTTGCAGTGATGCCATAGAAGAACCATTTTGGGCTCCCCCAATAACTTTTAGTGAAGAGTTATTAAAAGAACCATTTTTTTTCTTACAATTATTGGTTCTTTATTGGCATCTATGTTTCCATGAAGAACTATTAACATGCATGAATGTTCTTCACACTAAAAAAATAAAAGGTTGATTTGGAATCTAATGGAACATATTTCCAGTATAAAGAAACTTTTATGCCATGGTTCCAAGATTCTGCATGGAACCATGGATGTCAATAAAGACCCTTTATTTTTAAGAGTGTATGTGTGTATAAAATTGGATTTATTGAGTCAATGTGATGAGACATCAAGAGAAGCACGGTATAATCGTTCTTAGAAACAAGGAAATTAATGTTTGGAAAGCATGTGCCAGTGTATTGCATTGGGCAGTGATGCCATAGAAGAACCATTTTGGGTTACCCAAAGAACCTTTAATGAACAGTTCTTAAAAAAAAACAATTTTCTTATAGTTAAAAAAAATAAAGGTTCTTTATTGGCGTCTGTGATTCCATGAAGAACATCCTTCACACTAATAAAAAAATGATTATTTTGGAATAAAATGTAACCTTTTTCCAGTATGAAGAATCTGTTGTGTATTGATGTTAAAGGTTCTTCATGGAACCATGAATGCCAATAAGAAACCTTTATTTTTAAGAGTGCATAAGTGTATATAATTGGGTTTATTGAGTCAATATGATGAGACATGAGTCCTAGACTGGGACTGCGTCTTTCTGATGTGTAGCGGTGGCAGAAGTAGGTGATGCATGTAGTGTCTCTGTTCTGTGTGTACGGCATTATCACGCCACTGCCGAACGCATGCTCATTACCCGCTCCAGACGAGCCGCGGATAGCGTAAGTCATTTCTGACCTGATTTCCTAGAATAAAACCTGCCCCTCTGCAAATCGAGGTCAGAAACTCCTCAACGATGATGGGTAGAGCTCCAGAAATCTCCTGCTGCACCTACAACGGTTAACGATTATGAGTTTTGTTTTTTGTTTAAATAATAATTCACAGGAGGGGCGTGTAAATAGTCTGGTTTAATCCCTCAGTTGTCCTCTGGCTGGTTGGCAGATGGTGAAAATGCATTGTAGTGAATGTCTGAATGAAACATGTTTCTTGCCTCAAGGGGAAGCAAACAAAAGATTTTTTTTTTTTTTTAGTTTTTTAGTTAGATTTCGCTGGTGAAATGTCTTTGATAAATGGAAAAACAGGTGCAGATGATATAAAGTGCGGACAAGTGCTAATGATGGTGAGTCATGGATGGATGCTTGTTGCACACTAGTTTTCTCTGTGAGTTGCAGTTATTAATGCATGATGTTTGTGATTTCTTGTATTGGGGTAGAATTGGAGTCTGGATAGTTTTTAATAAAATGGGAGTGTCTGGAGGTCGGGTTACTGAAGGTCATGTGATCTGCATGCATGATAAATCACATTGAATACACAAGACTGTCTGTTTTGTGGCTGTCTTCACATTTATAGACTGATTTTCTTCATTTTGAGCAGGTGTTGTTCTGCATTTCTTGCTGACATACAGCAGTTTCTCATCTGCTTTGATGCGTCACTGTGAAACTGGTGTCTTTGTTATTATAAATGCACCTGAGCCTTGTTGAAATTGATCAGCTTAATGCAAGAGTTCTTAGCCGACTCTACGCATAGGTATTTCTTACAAAGAAACCGCTCTGTGGTGACAGATTCATTTTAATACAAGATGCAGTATTTCTGCACGCTGGGAAGCAGCTTACATGTGCAAAAGAAAAAATGCTGCTGGAATATCAATGATGGCTGATTTTATTAATTTCATGCTCACTAGATTGAATCTCCAGTGTGAAATAAATATGCAAATAGGCTCCTTTCTAAAGCAGTCTCTTGAAAAGTTAAATATGTTTATGAGAGAAGCAGATTCTTTGCAGAGAGCTTACAGGGCGACGAATTAAAGGGTTTATGGAAGCAGATTTACCGCTTACACTTTACAATAAGGTCACTGACATGCATTAACTAACTAAAATGAACAATAATTAATTAATAAAAGTACAGCTGTTCATTTTTAGTTCATGTTCAGATCTATTAAATAATATGAATAGGTGCATCTTTTGATTTAAAAAATGCATTAGTAAATATTAAAATTGACATTAACTACAATTTTAACGAATGCTTTCAAACTATTTTTCATTAGTTCATGTTAACTAATGTAGTTAACTAATATTAATGAATGAAATCTTATTAGAAAAGTTTAACATTGACATTTTGCTGTTAAATTTAGTAGCATGTGTCCGATGCGATTAGAAAAGTATTTTCATTATAAAACGGACAGATATAATGACACGAGTGCAGATTAAAACATCTAATGATGTAAGGTAAATGCTTGTGGTTTCTCTGAAAAACTGTACAGTTGTAATGCTACTTTTATCATTAAAAATATCTTTTGAATTGCAAATTTACCGATGGGAGTTATTAAAGCAAGGTTCGTTCTCAAAAACTCACTCTCAGTGATGCTGTTGATCATCGTTACTGATCCCACATCCCACTGTACTTGTGATAAGTTACTTTAGCTGCAGGACTGTTTTGTCCTTCAACTCAAGGACATGAGGCTCCTCAAAGAGACGAACAGCCTTTGTAACGGATCTGCCACTGAACGTGAAGTGACCAGAGAGCCGCCTGTAAGATATATTACACATGGATATATTCCTTCTTTCAGCCTCATTTATCACACGGCTCTCTGGAAAACTTGACTCTGATTGGTGGAATCATAACAGATTGTCGTCTCAGTGAAGTAATGTCCTACATAGCTGCTTGTTTCATGTCTCTCGTACTCTTTCTTAAATAATTGACACTCAAATTAACTGGCATATCTGTTTATTTATTGATTTGGTAAGTCATCGTGCAATAAGTACCATAATGTACCATGACCCAAAAGTGAAAATGAAGTTTACTTTGTGTACCTGGACTTCAATGTGGACTCAAATCTCTTTCTTTCCATTTATTTTTATGCATGCAGCATATACAGATATGTGTATTGCATTAATTTGCAGCCTTTCTGCAGTTGAATTATCATGATTGTGGCAATCCAATCAGTTTGAATACAAAACGTGCTTTTGTTTTTAAGGTATCTTGAGTGTAATGAACCATTTTGTCTTTTGTCATTGCTTTGGCTTTCTTTTGGACTAAACAAGCGGAACACAGTCTGTACAAATCGCTTCTTTTTTTTTCTTTTTTTGCTCTAGTTTATATATTAATCTGTTTTCAACTGTTCAACCTGTTTCTTTCTACCAGAAAACTCTGAGAAGAACAAGCCGCAGGCGAACAAAATGGACACTGTGCAGAAGATTGATGACTTTAATGTTTTCAGCAAGACGGACAAAGATCAGAAGATGGAAACGGTGGAGGAGAAAGACAAAACTAACCACACAGACGAACAGACAACCAAAGGAGAAAACACTGAAGCTCTGGACAAAAACAAAGACGTGGACAAGGTGGGTAAATCAGAGAAAACAGACAAGGGTGAAATCGTTCACAAAGTAGAAACGCCAGTGAAAGTTGAGAAGATTGAACAAAAAACTACTAAAGGTGAGACTGAGAAAGCTGATAAGCTTGAGGCAGAAAAGATTGATTCCTCCCCAAAGATGGAGAAGGTGGAGCTGAAGACGGAAGAAGTGAAAGTCGAGGAGAACAAGTCAGATCAGAAAGCGCAGAAAGATAAAGAACAGGTGAAGGAAGTGGAAAAGGAGAAAGCAGAACAAGACAAGACAGAAAAGGACAAAGTAAAACAGAAAACAGAGCCGGCTGACAAGAAACCTGGCAAAGCTGAGAAGGACGAGAAAGCCAAAAAACCAGCTGCTAAACCCTCCGCGGCCAAGCCTGCGGTAACCAACGCTGCACCTGGAAAAGACTTGACTAGTCCTGAGAAGAAGACCAAGGTTTGTGAAAGCTTTCTGTTGTCTCTTCGTCCTCCATTGACCTTCCTGCTTTTGCTTCTGCTAATGCTAATGAGTTTGATTCTGTTCTTAAAGCATATTAATGCCAAAACCAAAATTCATTCATCACTTATGGAGGGTTGGGAATCGAGAACCTAAAACAAAGTAGCGTTATTTTGGTATTATTTATGTACTATTATAGTTTTTATAGCTATTTTGTATTAGGTTTTTTTTATGTTTTCAATTTTTATTTTAGTTTTTTTTTTTTTTTTTTTTTTATTTTTTTTTTAAAAATTTGAATAAATATTTTTTTATTAATATAATGTATTATTATGTATTGTATTATTATTTTTAGTTTTTTTATATTTTTAGTTTTTATATTTTAATAAAAAATATAAAATTATAATTAAATTAAATTAAAATTAGTTTAAAATAATTGTAATTGCCATATTTATTTTCTACATCCTTCCTATGATTAACGTTAATGAACTGTAATCGTGAAATTACTTACGCTTCCCATCCCTACATGACCATCAAATGAAACGGAGTAAACTTCAAGTTTACTCTAGATATAAAGACAGAAAATTGTAGTCTGAGCTGGATCTGATCTTGTGCTTTTATCAGCTTGCTCTGCTCATGTCGTAGCCGTTATCATTTGTCCTTATTCTATTTTTTTGTTCATCGTTTGCCATCCATCCGTTGGGTTTGCTGTCCATCCATGCAGCCTGTTGCCGGCGCAACCAAACCTAGCTCTGCCAAGCCCCAGCCGAGCTCCGCCTCCAGCACTACAGCCGCGCACAAGCGTCCCACCCCGACCTCAGCCCCCCTCAGCAAAAAAGCCCCTGTGCCCAAAGCGCCCGCCCCGACCGCTGGCGCCAAACGGCCCGCCACGGCGTCCACACGACCCTCCACCGGAACGAGCAGCGTGGCCAGAGAGGTCAAGCCCAAGGTGAGTGTCCATCCATCTGCTGAAGACCACGTCTGAAGGTCGAAACGGCTCAATCCGGCTCTCATCTCTGCATGGATGTTCTGTGTGTGTGTGCCGTCCATGCTTGAGCACATCAACATGTTGTTTAAACTACAGTACAGTGCAAAAGATTGGGTTCGGTTATCAAAAGAAGTGAGCAAGGATGCATTTATTTGGTTAAAAATACATTGGTAAAATTGTGAAATATTATTACAGTTTAAAACAGCTGTTTTCTATGTGAATATCTGTTAAACTGTAATCGTGATGCATTTTATTTTTCAGGATTCACAGATTCAAAGAACAGCATTGATTTGAAATAGAAATCTTTTGTAACATTATAAATGTCTTTACTGGCACTTTTGATCAATTTAATGCGTCCTTACTGAATAAAAGTATTGATTTCTTAAAAAAAAAAAAAAGTTTGACAGTTTTGAATGTCAGTGTACATCTACAAAGAAGCTTAAAATATTAGAGCTCCGAAATTACTTATTATAATAGACGTTTTTCTAGAAGATAGAGCTAGAAATAGCAGTATCGATAAAATGTTTTATTCCAGTCATGAAGGGCAATGGAAAAAAACTAATATAGCCTAGTTTATTATGTCTCAGGATTATGTTTTCAAATCTCTTTAAATATGAACAATGTTCAGTTCAAGTCTTCCCTCTAGTGGCCATCGGTTAAACTACACTACTTCCTAACTATTGAAATTAAATGAAGGTTAATATGTGACCCTGGAGCACAAAAGCAGTCTTAAGTTGCTGGGGTATATTTGTAGCAATAGCCTTTTTTTGCACCCTCAGATTCCAGATTTTCAAATAGTTGTATCTCAGCCAAATATTATCCGATCCTAACAAACCATACATCAATGCAAAGCTTATTTATTCAGCTTTCAGATTATGTGTAAATCTCAATTTCAACTAGCTCAAAATACAGTTTCATTGTGCACATGTTGCCGCATTAATGTTAAGAAATATGATTGAATCCACAATACGAAAGGAGAGGTTTGTCTCAGTAAATAAATAAACATGAAGGATTGTATTGGTGTGACTGGATTCTTAGGAACTGACTTCATCTGAACCTTGCAGGCTATTTTTAGAGCAACAGTCAGATATTTTTGGATGAAACGTCTCTGTTCGATCCTGATGGGTTTTTTTTACTACAGAGACAGTATCACAGTGCAGCTGACCCCGACTGACCCTGTGTTTTCTCCTCCGACAGTCGGCCGTGCCAAAGACCTCTGTGGCTCCGGCTCGGCCCGCCGCAGACAAACCTGCGACCGCAGCACGCACAACCACCACGACACGCAGCACAGCCAGCGCTGCGGCAGCACGACGCCCCGGTTAGTTAGGAGACATTTAAAGATGAGCCATTGCATTTTGTGCTGATTTATGAAGTAGTATAAATAATCACATTATGCATTTCTGTTTTTGTGTTTAGTCGCAAAGACTGAGAGCAAACCAGGAGACGAAAAGAAACCAAGCACACCGAAAACCACAGGTACAGCAAACACCTAACCACCCATAACACTGTATTTATGAATACACTACAGGCTAAAAGTTTGGATTCATCACCACGGCTGCATTTATTTGATCAAAAATACAGGTAAAAATTGTAATGTTGTGAATTTGCAATTAATAACCGTTTTCTGCTTGTATTTTAACACTCTGGTGTTGACTGAGGGTATATACAGTATATTATTCATGCTTTTATTCAGTAAAATTACTTTTATTCAGTAATACATTTAGTAATGGCTGTTGAAAATTCAACTTTGCACCATAGGAATACATTACATTCAAAATACAAACAAAAATATTTTAAATTATAATAAAAAAAATAATTATAATATTTAATAATAATAATAATGTGTGTATGAATTTAATTAAAATATTTGTATAAAATCAATCAAAAAATAAATATTTTTATTCAGTTATAATGGCTTTTATTCAGTATGTTTTTGATGGCTGATGAAAATTCAACATTCCATCACAGGAATAAATTACATTAAAAAAAATAATTATAATAATGCGTGTATGAATATAATTAAAATATTATTTTATTAATAATAATAATATTTATTATTATTTATATAATTAAAATTACTTTTATTCAGTACGTTTATTGATGGCTGCTGAAAATTCAACTTTCCATCACAGGAATAAATTTTAATTTATTTGAATTTTAAAATATATTCAAATAGAACAATTATTTTAAATCATAATAACAATAATAATAAATAAAATAATAATTATAATAAGGTTTTATTGTAATAATACACTAATGTGTGTGTATAGATACAATTAAATTATTTTTATTTAATCAATTAAAAATAAAGATTTTTATTCTGTTAAAATTACTTTTATTCTATGTTTATTGATGGCTGCTGAAAATTCAACATTGCATCACTGGAATAAATTGCATTTTAAAATATATTCAAATAAAAAATGTTTATTTTAAATTATAATAATTTTTCACAATATTATTGTTTTTACTGTATTTTTGATCAAATAAGTGCAGCTTTGGTGAACACAAGACACTTCTAAACCTATAAAAATCGTACTTATTCCAAACTTTTGAATGGTAGTCTATGTTGAAAAATACAGAAATTCAGTGTAGTGGCTTAATAGCGACAGGGAAAAGATGCAGAGATGCTACGCTGACAAACACATTTAAATCCATGAAAAACCTCTTTCAAATCCAGAAGTGAGTTGCGCAGCAGGAATGAGTTTGGGATAATCCCGCACTCGGAGCGCCGCTGCACAGCACGCTGCTTCTTACCCCCATTCCCAGACTTCTGACACAAACGCAGCGGTGCAGAGAGATTATTTTAATCTGAAGCATAAAGAGGGTTTTGTGCTTCAAAACTGAGCATTCAGATATCCCTCAGAATCTCTATCTAGTGCTCACTTATTCAGACAGCATTTATAAAGGTTCTGGCATTGCAAGTTCTTTCTGTGAAAGTGTTTTAAAGTTCACCAAACCAGTGTTTCTCTCAGACATAATTAAGCTGTGTTTTCAGATGCCGCCCGCTCTAAACCTGCGCCTCTCAAAGCCTCCACCACTACAAGCAGCGCCAGCGCTCGCCCTCGCACCACCAAAACCCCCGTCTCCAGCAGCACTACAGCGGCTGCTGCGCCCGAGAAGAAGCCGGCGGTGCCCCGCGCGCCTCGACCCAGCTCCACACCGGCACCCGACATCAGAAACATCCGCTCAAAGATCGGCTCCACGGACAACATCAAATACCAGCCTGGAGGAGGAAAGGTAAACGCACACGTGTTCAGCTGTTAATGTGATGCAGTCCCCTAGATTTGCAGTGCTTTCATATTTAGTAGAATGTAGATTTTGCACACTTGGGGGTACCGTGCCATTTTATTTTTAGTGTTATTTATTTGCATACTATTGTACTATATGGTATTAATTATAGTATTTATGAATTTTTGTATATAATAAGAATTTCTATATTTTCAGTATTAAGTTTAAGTAATTTTATGTGCTTTTTTAATTTTCATTCGTTTTTTTTTTCATAGCTTCAATTTATTTTTATTTCAGTTTTACTTTTAGTAATTGTAGTCATTTTTAATGTAAGACAGTCAGAGATGTTTGAGCAGTTTTTGTCCTGCAGAATGTGCCGCTGTCATCTTTCTGAAACTGCTCTCAGTCTTTCTTGCGTGACTCTGTGTCCAAAACCTAAAAAAATATGACATTACAGCCAGCATCCAGAGGCATCAGAGCAAATCTATTATTATTATTATTATTATTATTATTAATTTTATTAATATTATTATTGTTGTTGTTACTA